>NC_088224.1:6641479-6708979 GCF_036934945.1 Oncorhynchus masou masou
TACTGGAGGCTGAGACAGGAGGGGTCAGGAGACACTGTGGCCCCATCCGAGGACACCCCCGGACAGGGCCAAACAGGAAGGATATAACCCCACCCACTTTGCCAAAGCACAGCCCCCACACCACTAGAGGGATATCTTTCACCACGAACTTACCATCCTGAGACAAGGCTGAGTATAGCCCACAAAGATCTCCGCCACGGCACAACCCAAGGGGGGGCGCCTATCTAAACTCAGAGTCGATACTCACGTAATATTAAGGAATTCCCCTCGACCACGCACACAAATTGGGGGAAACATTCTTTCCTACTGACCTTCAAAGTAAAAGAGAAATAACAAAACCTGCCGAAAAGCTGTGTTGTCGCCAGCTGAAACCATCCTGCCCTTCGGTTCGCTCCCGCACAGCGACTGGTTGCATGGAAGAGCAGAAATGGGTAGCAAACGGAGCCCTTTATTTAGGTGAACAAAACGGCGCTCAGAAAACTAAACACACACGGGTTGCAATAACCCGGAGCAAACCAGCCTGGAGTACACATACATGTACACATTAACAATTGCACACACAGACATGGGGAGAACACAGAGGGTTATATGCATTACGAGTAATGAAGGAATGCAAACCAGGTATGCGGGAAAACAAAACAAAACAAATGGAAAATGAAAGGTGGATCGGCGATGACCGGTGACGTCGACTGCCAAGGAGAGGGTCCGACCTCGGCGGAAGCCGCCCAAACAAGGAGAGGGACCGACCTCGGCTTAAGTCGCCCAGACAAGGAGAGGGTCCGACCTCGGTGGTAGTCGCCCGAACAAGGAGAGGGTCCGACCTCGGCGGAAGTCGACCGGACAAGGAGAGGGACCGACCTCGGCGGAAGCCGCCCGAACAAGGAGAGGGTCCGACCTCGGCGGAAGCCGCCCGAACAAGGAGAGGGTCCGACCTCGGCGGAAGTCGCCAGGACAAGGAGAGGGACCGACCTCGGCGGAAGTTGTGACGCATAGAGAAATAGAGTCAGTGAGAAGACCTCTGGCTTCAGGGTAGTCGGCGTAGGAGAGTGTAACTCCACTCACGACTTGTAGATTTGTAGTCTTGTTTGTTTATGTTTTTGGTCTTGGCTAGCTTAATGTCCAGTTCAGTAGCTAGCTAGCAGTCACTCACTCAAGTGGCTGCTAGCATCGTCAAACAATATTACATTTTGCCTAAGTACTGAGAACTCAAGATAGAAGGCAATGTTAAAAACTGATCTTTCGACGCTGTACTTGTCTTAAATGTAGTTTTGTAATTGACTAAAACAAACAGAGAAAAATAAAATTGCATTTGAATTTTTGTCGTTGTTGCTGTGAGCCAATGGGGTTGTTTTCCCCACAGGTGGGCAGAGTCTCAATGTCTAAGAGCGACTGGGTCTAAATGAACCTAAACTTGACCTTCTATAACCGTATTTTCCAGTGTTTGGCTTGCACCTCTGTGGTATCTGGATAATATACCCTGACTAATTGTTATGTCCGTTGCCTTCGTGCCTCATTTGTTTTTGAATTGAACCTTTATTTATTTAACTTGGCAATGACGGCCTAGGAACAGTGGGTTAACTGCCCTAGGAACAGTGGGTTAACTGACCTAGGAACAGTGGGTTAACTGACCTAGGAACAGTGGGTTAACTGACCTAGGAACAGTGGGTTAACTGCCCTAGGAACAGTGGGTTAACTGCCCTAGGAACAGTGGGTTAACTAACCTAGGAACAGTGGGTTAACTGACCGAGGAACAGTGGGTTAACTGACCTAGGAACAGTGGGTTAACTGACCTAGGAACAGTGGGTTAACTGACCTAGGAACAGTGGGTTAACTAACCTAGGAACAGTGGGTTAACTGACCTAGGAACAGTGGGTTAACTGACCTAGGAACAGTGGGTTAACTGACCTAGGAACAGTGGGTTAACTGACCTAGGAACAGTGGGTTAACTGACCTAGGAACAGTGGGTTAACTGACCTAGGAACAGTGGGTTAACTGACCTAGGAACAGTGGGTTAACTGGCCTACAGTGGGTTAACTGGCCTAGGAACAGTGGGTTAACTGACCTAGGAACAGTGGGTTAACTGACCTAGGAACAGTGGGTTAACTGACCTAGGAACAGTGGGTTAACTGACCTAGGAACAGTGGGTTAACTGACCTAGGAACAGTGGGTTAACTGACCTAGGAACAGTGGGTTAACTGGCCTAGGAACAGTGGGTTAACTGGCCTAGGAACAGTGGGTTAACTGACCTAGGAACAGTGGGTTAACTGGCCTAGGAACAGTGGGTTAACTGGCCTAGGAACAGTGGGTTAACTGACCTAGGAACAGTGGGTTAACTGACCTAGGAACAGTGGGTTAACTGACCTAGGAACAGTGGGTTAACTGGCCTAGGAACAGTGGGTTAACTGACCTAGGAACAGTGGGTTAACTGACCTAGGAACAGTGGGTTAACTGACCGAGGAACAGTGGGTTAACTGACCGAGGAACAGTGGGTTAACTTACCTAGGAACAGTGGGTTAACTGACCTAGGAACAGTGGATTAACTGACCTAGGAACAGTGGGTTAACTGGCCTAGGAACAGTGGGTTAACTGACCTAGGAACAGTGGGTTAACTGACCTAGGAACAGTGGGTTAACTGGCCTAGGAACAGTGGGTTAACTGACCTAGGAACAGTGGGTTAACTGACCTAGGAACAGTGGGTTAACTGGCCTAGGAACAGTGGGTTAACTGACCTAGGAACAGTGGGTTAACTGACCTAGGAACAGTGGGTTAACTGACCTAGGAACAGTGGGTTAACTGACCTAGGAACAGTGGGTTAACTGGCCTAGGAACAGTGGGTTAACTGACCGAGGAACAGTGGGTTGACTGACCTAGGAACAGTGGGTTAACTGACCTAGGAACAGTGGGTTAACTGACCTAGGAACAGTGGGTTAACTGACCTAGGAACAGTGGGTTAACTGGCCTAGGAACAGTGGGTTAACTGACCTAGGAACAGTGGGTTAACTGACCTAGGAACAGTGGGTTAACTGGCCTAGGAACAGTGGGTTAACTGACCTAGGAACAGTGGGTTAACTGACCTAGGAACAGTGGGTTAACTGACCTAGGAACAGTGGGTTAACTGACCTAGGAACAGTGGGTTAACTGACCTAGGAACAGTGGGTTAACTGGCCTAGGAACAGTGGGTTAACTGACCTAGGAACAGTGGGTTAACTGACCTAGGAACAGTGGGTTAACTGACCTAGGAACAGTGGGTTAACTGGCCTAGGAACAGTGGGTTAACTGACCGAGGAACAGTGGGTTGACTGACCTAGGAACAGTGGGTTAACTGACCTAGGAACAGTGGGTTAACTGACCTAGGAAGAGTGGGTTAACTGACCTAGGAACAGTGGGTTAACTGGCCTAGGAACAGTGGGTTAACTGACCTAGGAACAGTGGGTTAACTGACCTAGGAACAGTGGGTTAACAGACCTAGGAACAGTGGGTTAACTGGCCTAGGAACAGTGGGTTAACTGACCGAGGAACAGTGGGTTGACTGACCTAGGAACAGTGGGTTAACTGACCTAGGAACAGTGGGTTAACTGACCTAGGAACAGTGTGTTAACTGGTCTAGGAACAGTGTGTTAACTGACCGAGGAACAGTGGGTTGACTGACCTAGGAACAGTGGGTTAACTGACCTAGGAACAGTGGGTTAACTGACCTAGAAACAGTGGGTTAACTGGCCTAGGAACAGTGGGTTAACTGACCTAGGAACAGTGGGTTAACTGACCTAGGAACAGTGTGTTAACTGACCTAGGAACAGTGGGTTAACTGACCTAGGAACAGTGGGTTAACTGACCTAGGAACAGTGGGTTAACTGACCTAGGAACAGTGGGTTAACTGACCTAGGAACAGTGGGTTAACTGACCTAGGAACAGTGGGTTAACTGACCTAGGAACAGTGGGTTAACTGACCTAGGAACAGTGGGTTAACTGACCTAGGAACAGTGGGTTAACTGACCTAGGAACAGTGGGTTAACTGACCTAGGAACAGTGGGTTAACTGACCTAGGAACAGTGGGTCAACTGACCGAGGAACAGTGGGTTAACTGACCTAGGAACAGTGGGTTAACTGACCTAGGAACAGTGGGTTAACTGACCTAGGAACAGTGGGTTAACTGACCTAGGAACAGTGGGTTAACTGACCTAGGAACAGTGGGTTAACTGACCTAGGAACAGTGGGTTAACTGACCTAGGAACAGTGGGTTAACTGGCCTAGGAACAGTGGGTTAACTGACCGAGGAACAGTGGGTTGACTGACCTAGGAACAGTGGGTTAACTGGCCTAGGAACAGTGGGTTAACTGGCCTAGGAACAGTGGGTTAACTGACCTAGGAACAGTGGGTTAACTGGTCTAGGAACAGTGGGTTAACTGACCTATGAACAGTGGGTTGACTGACCTAGGAACAGTGGGTTAACTGACCTAGGAACAGTGGGTTAACTGGTCTAGGAACAGTGGGTTAACTGACCTAGGAACAGTGGGTTAACTGGTCTAGGAACAGTGGGTTAACTGACCTAGGAACAGTGGGTTAACTGACCTAGGAACAGTGGGTTAACTGGTCTAGGAACAGTGGGTTAACTGACCTAGGAACAGTGGGTTAACTGACCTAGGAACAGTGGGTTAACTGACCTAGGAACAGTGGGTTAACTGACCTAGGAACAGTGGGTTAACTGACCTAGGAACAGTGGGTTAACTGACCTAGGAACAGTGGGTTAACTGGCCTAGGAACAGTGGGTTAACTGACCTAGGAACAGTGGGTTAACTGGTCTAGGAACAGTGGGTTAACTGACCTAGGAACAGTGGGTTAACTGACCTAGGAACAGTGGGTTAACTGACCTAGGAACAGTGGGTTTACTGGTCTAGGAACAGTGGGTTAACTGACCTAGGAACAGTGGGTTAACTGACCTAGGAACAGTGGGTTAACTGACCTAGGAACAGTGGGTTAACTGGCCTAGGAACAGTGGGTTAACTGACCTAGGAACAGTGGGTTAACTGGCCTAGGAACAGTGGGTTAACTGGCCTAGGAACAATGGGTTAACTGACCTAGGAACAGTGGGTTAACTGGCCTAGGAACAATGGGTTAACTGACCTAGGAACAGTGGGTTAACTGGTCTAGGAACAGTGGGTTAACTGACCTAGGAACAGTGGGTTAACTGACCTAGGAACAGTGGGTTAACTGACCTAGGAACAGTGGGTTAACTGCCTTTGTTCAGGGGCAGGACAACAGAGTTGTACCTTGGGGATTCAGTCCAGCAACCTTTAAATCAAATGTCTAGCCGGACAATTTGCATTGTGTGCCTCCCCCAACCCCTCTTTTTAAGCTGCTACTAATCTCTCTTTATATTATATGCATAGTCACTTTAATGATACATTCATGTACATACTACCTCAATTGGCTCGATCAACCAGTGCCCCCGCACATTGGCTAACCGGGCTATCTGCATTGTATAACACCACCCGCCAACCCATCTTTTACGCTACTGCTAATCTCTGTTCATCATATATGCATAGTCACTTTAATGATATCTACATGTACATACTACCTCAATTGGCCTGACTAACCGGTGCCTGTATAAAGCCTCTCTACTGTATATAGCCTCACTATTGTATATAGTCTCACTACTGTATATAGTCTCTCTACTGTATATAGCCTCTCTACTGTATATAGCCTCTACTGTATATAGCCTCTCTACTGTATATAGGCTCTCTACTGTATATAGTCTCTCTACTGTATATAGCCTCTCTACTGTATATAGCCTCTCTACTGTATATAACCTCTCTACTATATATAGCCTCTCTACTGTATAAAGCCTCTCTACTGTATAAAGCCTCACTACTGTATATAGCCTCTCTACTGTATATAGCCTCTCTACTGTATAAAGCCTCACTACTGTATATAGCCTCTCTACTGTATATAGCCTCTCTACTATATATAGCCTCTCTACTGTATAAAGCCTCACTACTGTATATAGCCTCTCTACTGTATATAGCCTCTCTACTGTATATAGCCTCTCTACTGTATAAAGCCTCACTACTGTATATAGCCTCTCTACTGTATATAGTCTCTCTACTGTATATAGCCTCTCTACTGTATATAGCCTCTATACTGTATAAAGCCTCACTACTGTATATAGCCTCTCTACTGTACATAGTCTCTCTACTGTATATAGCCTCTCTATGTATATAGCCCCTCTACTGTATATAGTCTCTCTACTGTATATAGCCTCTCTACTGTATAAAGTCTCTCTACTGTATATAGCCTTTCTACTGTATATAGTCTCACTACTGTATAACGCCTCTCTACTGTATATAGTCTCTCTACTGTATTTAGCCTCTCTACTGTATGTAGCCTCTCTACTGTATAAAGTCTCTCTACTGTATATAGCCTCTCTACTGTATATAGTCTCTCTACTCTCGGAACGACTTGATTAGTGTAGTGTCAACATCGCAGCCACTACCAGCTAGCCTACTCCAAGAGTACTGTATCATTTCAATCATTTTAGTCAATAAGATTCTTGCTACGTAAGCTTAACTTTCTGAACATTCGAGACGTGTAGTCCACTTGTCATTCCAATCTCCTTTGCATTAGCGTAGCCTCTTCTGTACCCTGTCAACTATGTGTCTATCTATCCCTGTTCTCTCCTCTCTGCACAGACCATACAAACGCTCCACACCGCGTGGCCGCGGCCACCCTAATCTGGTGGTCCCAGCGCGCACGACCCACGTGGAGTTCCTGGTCTCCGGTAGCCTCTGGAACTGCCGATCTGCGGCCAACAAGGCAGAGTTCATCTCAGCCTATGCCTCCCTCCAGTCCCTCGACTTCCTGGCACTGACGGAAACATGGATCACCACAGATAACACTGCTACTCCTACTGCTCTCTCTTCGTCCGCCCACGTGTTCTCGCACACCCCGAGAGCTTCTGGTCAGCGGGGTGGTGGCACCGGGATCCTCATCTCTCCCAAGTGGTCATTCTCTCTCTCCCCTTACCCATCTATCTATCGCCTCCTTTGAATTCCATGCTGTCACAGTTACCAGCCCTTTCAAGCTTAACATCCTTATCATTTATCGCCCTCCAGGTTCCCTCGGAGAGTTCATCAATGAGCTTGATGCCTTGATAAGCTCCTTTCCTGAGGACGGCTCACCTCTCACAGTCCTGGGCGACTTTAACCTCCCCACGTCTACCTTTGACTCATTCCTCTCTGCCTCCTTCTTTCCACTCCTCTCCTCTTTTGACCTCACCCTCTCACCTTCCCCCTACTCACAAGGCAGGCAATACGCTCGACCTCATCTTTACTAGATGCTGTTCTTCCACTAACCTCATTGCAACTCCCCTCCAAGTCTCCGACCACTACCTTGTATCCTTTTCCCTCTCGCTCTCATCCAACACTTCCCACACTGCCCCTACTCGGATGGTATCGCGCCGTCCCAACCTTCGCTCTCTCTCCCCCCCGCTACTCTCTCCTCTTCCATCCTATCATCTCTTCCCTCTGCTCATACCTTCTCCAACCTTTCTCCTGATTCTGCCTCCTCAACCCTCCTCTCTTCCCTTTCTGCATCCTTTGACTCTCTATGTCCCCTATCCTCCAGGCCGGCTCGGTCCTCCCCTCCCGCTCCGTGGCTCGATGACTCATTGCGAGCTCACAGAACAGAGCTCCGGGCAGCCGAGCGGAAATGGAGGAAAACTCGCCTCCCTGCGGACCTGGCATCCTTTCACTCCCTCCTCTCTACATTTTCCTCCTCTGTCGCTGCTGCTAAAGCCACTTTCTACCACTCTAAATTCCAAGCATCTGCCTCTAACCCTAGGAAGCTCTTTGCCACCTTCTCCTCCCTCCTGAATCCTCCTCCCCCTCCCCCCTCCTCCCTCTCTGCAGATGACTTCGTCAACCATTTTGAAAAGAAGGTCGACGACATCCGATCCTCGTTTGCTAAGTCAAACGACACCGCTGGTTCTGCTCACACTGCCCTACCCTGTGCTCTGACCTCTTTCTCCCCTCTCTCTCCAGATGAAATCTCGCTTCTTGTGACGGCCGGCCGCCCAACAACCTGCCCGCTTGACCCTATCCCCTCCTCTCTTCTCCAGACCATTTCCGGGGACCTTCTCCCTTACCTCACCTCGCTCATCAACTCATCCCTGACCGCTGGCTACGTCCCTTCCGTCTTCAAGAGAGCGAGAGTTGCACCCCTTCTGAAAAAACCTACACTCGATCCCTCCGATGTCAACAACTACAGACCAGTATCCCTTCTTTCTTTTCTCTCCAAAACTCTTGAACGTGCCGTCCTTGGCCAGCTCTCCCGCTATCTCTCTCAGAATGACCTTCTTGATCCAAATCAGTCAGGTTTCAAGACTAGTCATTCAACTGAGACTGCTCTTCTCTGCATCACGGAGGCGCTCCGCACTGCTAAAGCTAACTCTCTCTCCTCTGCTCTCATCCTTCTAGACCTATCGTCTGCCTTCGATACTGTGAACCATCAGATCCTCCTCTCCACCCTCTCCGAGTTGGGCATCTCCGGCGCGGCCCACGCTTGGATTGCGTCCTACCTGACAGGTCGCTCCTACCAGGTGGCGTGGCGAGAATCTGTCTCCTCGCCACGCGCTCTCACCACTGGTGTCCCCCAGGGCTCTGTTCTAGGCCCTCTCCTATTCTCGCTATACACCAAGTCACTTGGCTCTGTCATAACCTCACATGGTCTCTCCTATCATTGCTATGCAGACGACACACAATTAATCTTCTCCTTTCCCCCTTCTGATGACCAGGTGGCGAATCGCATCTCTGCATGTCTGGCAGATATATCAGTGTGGATGACGGATCACCACCTCAAGCTGAACCTCGGCAAGACGGAGCTGCTCTTCCTCCCGGGGAAGGACTGCCCGTTCCATGATCTCGCCATCACGGTTGACAACTCCATTGTGTCCTCCTCCCAGAGCGCTAAGAACCTTGGCGTGATCCTGGACAACACCCTGTCGTTCTCAACCAACATCATGGCGGTGGCCCGTTCCTGTAGGTTCATGCTCTACAACATCCGCAGAGTACGACCCTGCCTCACACAGGAAGCGGCGCAGGTCCTAATCCAGGCACTTGTCATCTCCCGTCTGGATTACTGCAACTCGCTGTTGGCTGGGCTCCCTGCCTGTGCCATTAAACCCCTACAACTCATCCAGAACGCCGCAGCCCGTCTGGTGTTCAACCTTCCCAAGTTCTCTCACGTCACCCCGCTCCTCCGCTCTCTCCACTGGCTTCCAGTTGAAGCTCGCATCCGCTACAAGACCATGGTGCTTGCCTACGGAGCTGTGAGGGGAACGGCACCGCAGTACCTCCAGGCTCTGATCAGGCCCTACACCCAAGCAAGGGCACTGCGTTCATCCACCTCTGGCCTGCTCGCCTCCCTACCATTGAGGAAGTACAGTTCCCGCTCAGCCCAGTCAAAACTGTTCGCTGCTCTGGCCCCCCAATGGTGGAACAAACTCCCTCACGACGCCAGGACAGCGGAGTCAATCACCACCTTCCGGAGACACCTGAAACCCCACCTCTTCAAGGAATACCTAGGATAGGATAAGTAATCCTTCTCACCACCCCCCCCTTAATGATTTAGATGCACTATTGTAAAGTGGCTGTTCCACTGGATGTCAGAAGGTGAATTCACCAATTTGTAAGTCGCTCTGGATAAGAGCGTCTGCTAAATGACTTAAATGTAAATGTAAATGTACTGTATATAGCCTCTACTGTATATAGTCTCTCTACTGTATATAGCCTCCCTACCGTATATAGCCTCTACTGTATATAGACTCTCTACTGTATATAGCCTCTGTACTGTATATAGACTCTCTACTGTATATAGCCTGTCTTTTTACTGTTGTTTTATTTCTTTACTTACCTGTTGTTCACCTTTTTTGCACAGTTGGTTAGAGCCTGTATGTAAGCATTTCACTCTAAGATCTACACCTGTTGCATTTGGTGCACTTGACAAATATTGATTTGATTTTGGGTTTACTGTCCCAACACTCTAACCACTAGGCTACCTGCCACTCTGAAGAACAGCCCTTAGCTGTGGTATATTGTCCTTATACCACACCTCCTTGGGCTTATTGCTTAATTAAAGTTTACTCAGATTTTGAGTCATCTTTCTCCCTCTCTTTCTGTATGCCACTTCCACAAACCAAGCCCCGCCCCCGGTCAAAGAGAGAGCAGTTGCTCGGTCAAAGAGAGAGCAGTTGCTCGGTCAAAGAGAGAGAGCAGTTGCTCGGTCAAAGAGAGAGAGCAGTTGCTCGGTCAAAGAGAGAGCATTTGCTCGGTCAAAGAGAGAGGGCAGTTGCTCGGTCAAAGAGAGAGAGCAGTTGCTCGGTCAAAGAGAGAGAGCAGTTGCTCGGTCAAAGAGAGAGAGCAGTTGCTCGGTCAAAGAGAGAGCAGTTGCTCGGTCAAAGAGAGAGCAGTTGCTCAGTCAAAGAGAGGGAGCAGTTGCTCGGTCAAAGAGAGAGAGCAGTTGCTCGGTCAAAGAGAGAGAGAGCAGTTGCTCGGTCAAAGAGAGAGAGCAGTTGCTCGGTCAAAGAGAGAGCAGTTGCTCGGTCAAAGAGAGAGAGCAGTTGCTCGGTCAAAGAGAGAGCAGTTGCTCGGTCAAAGAGAGAGCAGTTGCTCGGTCAAAGAGAGAGAGAGAAGTTGCTCGGTCAAAGAGAGAGAGCAGTTGCACGGTCAAAGAGAGAGAGCAGTTGCTCGGTCAAAGAGAGAGAGCAGTTGCTCGGTCAAAGAGAGAGAGCAGTTGCTCGGTCAAAGAGAGAGACCAGTTGCTCGGTCAAAGAGAGAGCAGTTGCTCGGTCAAAGAGAGAGAGCAGTTGCTCGGTCAAAGAGAGAGCAGTTGCTCGGTCAAAGAGAGAGCAGTTGCTCTGTCAAAGAGAGAGAGAGAGAGCAGTTGCTCGGTCAAAGAGAGAGCAGTTGCTCGGTCAAAGAGAGAGAGCAGTTACTCGGTCAAAGAGAGGGAGCAGTTGCTCAGTCAAAGAGAGGGAGCAGTTGCTCGGTCAAAGAGAGAGAGCAGTTGCTCGGTCAAAGAGAGAGAGAGCAGTTGCTCGGTCAAAGAGAGAGAGCAGTTCCTCGGTCAAAGAGAGAGCAGTTGCTCGGTCAAAGAGAGAGAGCAGTTGCTCGGTCAAAGAGAGAGCAGTTGCTCGGTCAAAGAGAGAGAGCAGTTACTCGGTCAAAGAGAGAGAGCAGTTGCTCCGTCAAAGAGAGAGAGCAGTTACTCGGTCAAAGAGAGAGACCAGTTGCTCAGTCAAAGAGAGAGACCAGTTGCTCGGTCAAAGAGAGAGCAGTTGCTCGGTCAAAGAGAGAGAGCAGTTGCTCGGTCAAAGAGAGAGAGAGCAGTTGCTCGGTCAAAGAGAGAGAGAGCAGTTGCTCGGTCAAAGAGAGAGAGCAGTTGCACGGTCAAAGAGAGAGAGCAGTTGCTCAGTCAAAGAGAGAGAGCAGTTGCTCGGTCAAAGAGAGAGAGCAGTTGCTTGGTCAAAGAGAGAGAGCAGTTGCTCGGTCAAAGAGAGAGAGCAGTTGCACGGTCAAAGAGAGAGAGAGCAGTTGCATGGTCAAAGAGAGAGAGCAGTTTCACGGTCAAAGAGAGAGAGCAGTTGCTCGGTCAAAGAGAGAGAGCAGTTGCTCGGTCAAAGAGAGAGAGCAGTTGCTCGGTCAAAGAGAGAGAGCAGTTGCTCGGTCAAAGAGAGAGAGCAGTTGCTCGGTCAAAGAGAGAGAGCAGTTGCTCGGTCAAAGAGAGAGCAGTTGCTCGGTCAAAGAGAGAGAGCAGTTGCTCGGTCAAAGAGAGAGAGCAGTTGCTCGGTCAAAGAGAGAGCAGTTGCTCGGTCAAAGAGTAAGAAGCACTTTCACAGACTGCAGTTCACTCTGCAGATAAATGCAACAAGATTTTGGTGACAACGACGCTGCTTCTATAATTACACTATAAGTTTGGAAGATCTTGTCTCCAAACGACAGCCTGCTAGTTTGTCTTTCCTTAGCAAAGTTGTGGCTAAAATAAAGTCATGTTAGCCGCTAATGGTAATTTCTAGTTAGCTGGCTAGCTAGCTTGCTAAATTTACTAAGAGTCAGAGCAAACGTAGCTAGCTAGCTAATACACCGTGGTACCAGCGTTGTTGTTTGTGCAACATTATCTTCTAAATCACAGATGAAAAGACAAAGCAAGATTATGTTAGCTAGCTACTGTTGCTAGCTGCATGAGGTAAGAAAACATGTAAGGTAACATCTAATTTGGAACCACTGATCAACACTTTGGTTCGTACCCTGACGTTAATTCCCCCATGGCTTTTTTTTGTTTGTTTGTTTTTTAATTTGTGGTCATGTCAAACAACAATGTATTCAAGGTGCTGCCTACTATATTAGAATTCCAGAATTCGAATAATCATTTTATTTCAATGATTCCAAAAGTTCACCAATGAACATAGACGTTGTGCCCGTATCATGGAAACCTGCCACAGTGTGGAAATGATATCAAAAGAGCAAGAAATGCAGAAATTTATGAAAAGGTTGAAAATTATTGGTTTTGAAGTCAAATTGTTTTATACTGTTCAATCAGAATGTCGCCACCCTAGGGTAATTAACTACTCATAATGAATATTTAGAACTTGATTAAAAAACATAATATACCGTCAACAATGTGAAAAATATTGCAATATGATATTTGGGCCATATTGCCAATCCCCATTGCACACTCACTCTCTGCATCCTCTCTCTCTCTCTCTCTCACTCTCTGCATCCTCTCTCTCTCTCTCTCTGCATCCTCTCTCTCTCTCTCTGCATCCTCTCTCTCTCTCTCTCTCTCTCTCTCTCTGCATCCTCTCTCTCTCTCTCTCTCTCTCTCTCTCTCTCTGCATCCTCTCTCTCTCTCTCTCTCTCTCTCTCTGCATCCTCTCTCTCTCTCTCTCTGCACCCCCCCCCTTCCGAGATCTCTCTCTGTCTTTCTCTGTGGTGTGTGCGTGGGTGGTCGTCCAGAGCTTGAGAGGCTGAGAGGCTTGGCCTTGTAGCCCACACATGGTGCACTCTAATGGGCTAAAGTGGGTTGAGCGGCCTGCCTGTCCATGGCTCCGCTGGTAGCCTGGATGAGTGGAGAGGTTGGGGCAGTTTAGTGTGTGTGTGTGTCTGCTCACACATGTACACATATGTATGTGTCTGTTTAATCCACTCCACCCCCCCCCCCGCCCATCCAATGTCCATCCCTCAACGAGGATGAGACAAAAGGTTAATATCAGTACATCCTCTTCTCTTCTCTCCTCCATCTGCACGGATCTTAAAACCAATATAGATTCATGGAATATGGCGGAAGACCTCTCCAGCTCATTGGCATCAGTCTGGAAAAAAAGGAGTGGAGACAAGGTAAGGAGACAACAACCCAGGGGACAATACTAATCTATTAATCTAACACATAGTGATATCTAACCCCTCTGTCTCAACTACCTTACCATACGCACAACAGACTAAACTTGGCCTCAAACACAGCACATCAATCGTGTCTTGCTAATCTTACACCAGAGAAAGAGAGGAGAGACATGTATCCCACTACAGAAAGAGAGACATTTATCCCACTACAGAAAGAGAGGACATTTATCTCACTACAGAAAGAGAGACATTTATCCCACTACAGAAAGAGAGGACATTTATCTCACTACAGAAAGAGAGGACATTTATCTCACTACAGAAAGAGAGGACATTTATCCCACCACAGAAAGAGAGGACATTTATCCCACTACAGAAAGAGAGGACATTTATCCCACTACAGAAAGAGAGGACATTTATCACACTACAGAAAGAGAGGACATTTATCCCACCACAGAAAGAGAGGACATTTATCTCACTACAGAAAGAGATACATTTATCCCACTACAGAAAGAGAGGACATTTATCTCACTACAGAAAGAGATACATTTATCCCACTACAGAAAGAGAGACATTTATCCCACTACAGAAAGAGAGGACATTTATCTCACTACAGAAAGAGAGGACATTTATCCCACCACAGAAAGAGAGGACATTTATCCCACTACAGAAAGAGAGACATTTATCCCACTACAGAAAGAGAGGACATTTATCCCACTACAGAAATAGAGGACATTTATCCCACTACAGAAAGAGAGGACATTTATCTCACTACAGAAAGAGAGGACATTTATCTCACTACAGAAAGAGAGGACATTTATCTCACTACAGAAATAGAGGACATTTATCCCACTACAGAAAGAGAGGACATTTATCTCACTACAGAAAGAGAGGACATTTATCCCACTACAGAAATAGAGGACATTTATCCCACTACAGAAAGAGAGGACATTTATCCCACTACAGAAAAAGAGGACATTAATCTCACTACAGAAAGAGAGGACATTTATCTCACTAAAGAAAGAGAGGACATTTATCTCACTACAGAAAGAGAGGACATTTATCTCACTACAGAAAGAGAGGACATTTATCTCACTACAGAAAGAGAGGACATTTATCTCACTACAGAAAGAGAGGACATTTATCTCACTACAGAAATAGAGGACATTTATCCCACTACAGAAAGAGAGGACATTTATCTCACTACAGAAAGAGAGGACATTTATCTCACTACAGAAAGAGAGACATGTATCCCACCATAGAAAGAGAGGACATTTATCCCACTACAGAAAGAGAGGACATTTATCCCACTACAGAAAGAGAAGACATTTATCCCACTACAGAAAGAGAGGACATTTATCTCACTACAGAAAGAGAGGACATTTATCTCACTACAGAAAGAGAGGACATTTATCTCACTACAGAAAGAGAGGACATTTATCCCACTACAGAAAGAGAGGACATTTATCTCACTACAGAAAGAGAGGACATTTATCCCACTACAGAAAGAGAGGACATTTATCCCACTACAGAAAGAGAGGACATTTATCTCACTACAGAAAGAGAGGACATTTATCTCACTACAGAAAGAGAGGACATTTATCCCACTACAGAAAGAGAGGACATTTATCCCACTACAGAAAGAGAGGACATTTATCCCACTACAGAAAGAGAGGACATTTATCTCACTACAGAAAGAGAGGACATTTATCTCACTACAGAAAGAGAGGACATTTATCTCACTACAGAAAGAGAGGACATTTATCTCACTACAGAAAGAGAGGACATTTATCTCACTACAGAAAGAGAGGACATTTATCTCACTACAGAAAGAGAGACATGTATCCCACCATAGAAAGAGAGGACATTTATCCCACTACAGAAAGAGAGGACATTTATCTCACTACAGAAAGAGAGGACATTTATCCCACTACAGAAAGAGAGGACATTTATCCCACTAGAGAAAGAGAGGACATGTTATGAGCTTGAGTGAAGACCCAAAAGCGGTTTTAACAGAAAACAGAGTTCTTTAATGAAAATACAGGAATGGCATAAATCCTCTTCCAACGTTGTCAGCGGAACAAAAAGAACGTTAGTATAGTGCAGGATGCTCCTGCCAGGCAGACTCCGACAGGACAGGACAAGGTGGAAGCAAACGAGACGACAGCTTGCTTCTGGCATCAAAAAACACAAACAAGAATCAGACCCTGAAAGTAGCAGGAACAGAGAGAGAAATAGAGACCTAATCAGAGGGGGAAGAGAGAACAGGTGGGGAAGAGAGAAAGAGCTAGTTAGGGTAGATGTAGAACAGCTGAGGAATGAGAGACAGAGAAGGTAACCTAAAAAGACCAGCAGAGAGAGAGAATGAAGAGAAAGGACAGGAACAGACATAACAAGACATGACAGGACATTTATCCCACTACAGAAAGAGAGGACATTTATCCCACTACAGAAAGAGAGGACATTTATCCCACTACAGAAAGAGAGGACATTTATCCCACTACAGAAAGAGAGGACATTTATCCCACTACAGAAAGAGAGGACATTTATCTCACTACAGAAAGAGAGACATTTATCCCACTACAGAAAGAGAGACATGTATCCCACTACAGAAAGAGAGACATTTATCACACTACAGAAATAGAGGACATTTATCCCACTACAGAAAGAGAGGACATTTATCTCACTACAGAAAGAGAGGACATTTATCTCACTACAGAAAGAGAGGACATTTATCTCACTACAGAAATAGAGGACATTTATCCCACTACAGAAAGAGAGGACATTTATCTCACTACAGAAAGAGAGGACATTTATCCCACTACAGAAATAGAGGACATTTATCCCACTACAGAAAGAGAGGACATTTATCCCACTACAGAAAAAGAGGACATTTATCTCACTACAGAAAGAGAGGACATTTATCTCACTACAGAAAGAGAGGACATTTATCTCACTACAGAAAGAGAGGACATTTATCTCACTACAGAAAGAGAGGACATTTATCTCACTACAGAAAGAGAGGACATTTATCTCACTACAGAAAGAGAGGACATTTATCTCACTACAGAAATAGAGGACATTTATCCCACTACAGAAAGAGAGGACATTTATCTCACTACAGAAAGAGAGGACATTTATCTCACTACAGAAAGAGAGACATGTATCCCACCATAGAAAGAGAGGACATTTATCCCACTACAGAAAGAGAGGACATTTATCCCACTACAGAAAGAGAAGACATTTATCCCACTACAGAAAGAGAGGACATTTATCTCACTACAGAAAGAGAGGACATTTATCTCACTACAGAAAGAGAGGACATTTATCTCACTACAGAAAGAGAGGACATTTATCCCACTACAGAAAGAGAGGACATTTATCTCACTACAGAAAGAGAGGACATTTATCCCACTACAGAAAGAGAGGACATTTATCCCACTACAGAAAGAGAGGACATTTATCTCACTACAGAAAGAGAGGACATTTATCTCACTACAGAAAGAGAGGACATTTATCCCACTACAGAAAGAGAGGACATTTATCCCACTACAGAAAGAGAGGACATTTATCCCACTACAGAAAGAGAGGACATTTATCTCACTACAGAAAGAGAGGACATTTATCTCACTACAGAAAGAGAGGACATTTATCTCACTACAGAAAGAGAGGACATTTATCTCACTACAGAAAGAGAGGACATTTATCTCACTACAGAAAGAGAGGACATTTATCTCACTACAGAAAGAGAGGACATTTATCTCACTACAGAAAGAGAGACATGTATCCCACCATAGAAAGAGAGGACATTTATCCCACTACAGAAAGAGAGGACATTTATCTCACTACAGAAAGAGAGGACATTTATCCCACTACAGAAAGAGAGACATGTATCCCACTACAGAAAGAGAGGACATTTATCCCACTACAGAAAGAGAGGACATTTATCTCACTACAGAAAGAGAGGACATTTATCTCACTACAGAAAGAGAGGACATTTATCCCACTACAGAAAGAGAGGACATTTATCCCACTACAGAAAGAGAGGACATTTATCCCACTACAGAAAGAGAGGACATTTATCTCACTACAGAAAGAGAGGACATTTATCCCACTACAGAAAGAGAGGACATTTATCCCACTACAGAAAGAGAGGACATTTATCTCACTACAGAAAGAGAGGACATTTATCCCACTACAGAAAGAGAGGACATTTATCCCACTAGAGAAAGAGAGGACATGTTATGAGCTTGAGTGAAGACCCAAAAGCGGTTTTAACAGAAAACAGAGTTCTTTAATGAAAATACAGGAATGGCATAAATCCTCTTCCAACGTTGTCAGCGGAACAAAAAGAACGTTAGTATAGTGCAGGATGCTCCTGCCAGGCAGACTCCGACAGGACAGGACAAGGTGGAAGCAAACGAGACGACAGCTTGCTTCTGGCATCAAAAAACACAAACAAGAATCAGACCCTGAAAGTAGCAGGAACAGAGAGAGAAATAGAGACCTAATCAGAGGGGGAAGAGAGAACAGGTGGGGAAGAGAGAAAGAGCTAGTTAGGGCAGATGTAGAACAGCTGAGGAATGAGAGACAGAGAAGGTAACCTAAAAAGACCAGCAGAGAGAGAGAATGAAGAGAAAGGACAGGAACAGACATAACAAGACATGACAGGACATTTATCCCACTACAGAAAGAGAGACATTTATCCCACTACAGAAAGAGAGGACATTTATCCCACTACAGAAAGAGAGACATTTATCCCACTACAGAAAGAGAGGACATTTATCCCACTACAGAAAGAGAGGACATTTATCCCACTACAGAAAGAGAGGACATTTATCCCACTACAGAAAGAGAGGACATTTATCTCACTACAGAAAGAGAGACATTTATCCCACTACAGAAAGAGAGACATGTATCCCACTACAGAAAGAGAGACATTTATCACACTACAGAAAGAGAGGACATTTATCTCACTACAGAAATAGAGGACATTTATCTCACTACAGAAAGAGATACATTTATCCCACTACAGAAAGAGAGACATTTATCTCACTACAGAAAGAGAGGACATTTATCTCACTGCAGAAATAGAGACATTTATACCACCACAGAAAGAGAGGAGATGTCACGTTCTGACCTTAGTTCCTTTGTTATGTATTTTGTTTTAGTATGGTCAGGGCGTGAGTTCGGTAGTTTGTCTATGTTAGTTTGTCTATGATATTCTATTTCTGTGTTTGGCCTGGTCAATATAGGTGGAAACATCATTCTTTGGGGATGCTTTTTCTGCAAAGGGGACAGGACAACTACACCATATTGAGGGGAGGATTGATGGGGCCATGTATCACGAGATCTTGGCCAACAACCTCCTTCCCTCAATAAGAGCATTGAAGATGGGTCGTGGCTGGGTCTTCCAGCATGACAACGACCCGAAACACACAGCCAGGGCAACTAAGGAGTGGCTCCGTAAGAAGCATCTCAAGGTCCTGGAGTGGCCTAGCCAGTCTCCAGACCTGAACCCAATAGAAAATCTTTGGAATGAGCTGAAAGTCCGTATTGCCCAGCGACAGCCCCGAAACCTGAAGGATCTGGAGAAGGTCTGTATGGAGGAGTGGGCCAAAATCCCTGCTGCAGTGTGCGCAAACCTGGTCAAGAATTACAGGAAACATATGATCTCTGTAATTGCAAACAAAGGTTTCTGTACCAAATATTAAGTTCTGCTTTTCTGATGTATAATTTACATATGTCATGCAATAAAATGCATGTCCTCAGATCCTCAAAAGGTTTTGCAGTTGCACCAATCTAGAGCATCCAACAGGTTGCATCACTGCCTGGTATGGCAACTGCTCAGCCTCCGACCACAAGGCACTACAGAGTGCGTATGGCCCAGTACATCATCGGGGCCAAGCTTCCTACCATCCAGGACCTCTACAGTAGTATATTGTTAAAGGAATTATAAATTCCTCTGTATTGTTTCCCAATCAGAATTTAATACTTTGTCAATGCATTCTAAGGGTTTGTAAGACCCAATATTTTTATAAGAATGGACAGAGCCCCGGTCTTAAAAGTCAGGTAACAGCGTTTAATTCAAGAGAGTACTGGTATATACACATTTTTCCACAGGTTATAAACTGAAAATGACGTCAGCGTTTTCTAAATGTTCTATCTCTTCATGACACCGGTAGAGAGGCCCTATAGTTCTCGAGCCTTCCCTCCTCGCCTGTAGCCAAGGTCAGTCAGTGTAGATAAGCATTCTAGACAGTCTAGAGATAGTCCGTCCCTGCCGTCTGGAGATAGTTCATCCATTTGTACCAAGGCACTGTTCTAAACTCCTGACTATATTATATACAATTGGGAATGGGAGCAAGAGAGAAAATGTATACATGTACAGTACATAATAGCATTTGGACTAGTCAGTCCTGATTGAAATGTATACATAATTAGTCATCATTGATAAAAATTCCCTTAACATATATATATATATATATATTGACAGTGAAATTGTAACCTTCTCAAACAGCCTGATTCATTCTCTTAGAGAAGGTGCTTCCACAATAATGTGATTTGTACGACATAAAGTATTGGATACTTCACATAATCCCATTCCCATTCCATTCTCCTAGAGAAGGTGCTTCCACAATAATGTGATTTGTACGACATAAAGTATTGGATACTTCACATAATCCCATTCCCATTCCATTCTCCTAGAGAAGGTGCTTCCACAATAATGTGATTTGTACGACATAAAGTATTGGATACTTCACATAATCCCATTCCCATTCCATTCTCCTAGAGAAGGTGCTTCCACAATAATGTGATTTGTACGACATAAAGTATTGGATACTTCACATGATCCCATTCCCATTCCACAACCTTTTCAATGTTTTCACAAGCACATTATTCACAAATCAGGCTGGAATCGGGCTGTTTGAGAAGGTTCAAATGTCACTGTTGATATACTGCAGTCGTAAAATCATGTATAGCTTTACACACATGATATAGTCGGATATCTTGTATACAACACACACACACGCACGCACGCACGCACGCACGCACGCACACACACACACACACACACACACACACACACACACACACACACACACACACACACACACGCACTCACACGCACTCACAAACACACACTGACCAGGTTCCTCTTCTTTAGTGCACAGAGCTCTTTACTGTGAACAACACACATCACCAGAGGTGTTAAGGGTCAGAAGGGTGAGAGACTGAGAGTCTGGGAGCAGTAAATTACATTTATAATCCAGACATTACGTGGTGCTAGACAATTAATGGTTCCCAGGAGAGTGGGTGTGTGGGGGGATGTTTAGAGATGGTGTTGTAAGTGAGAGGTGTGTGTGTGTGTCCATTTCCTCCCTACCCTTTCTAATCCCTCCCTCCCTCCCTCCCTCCAAAGCCACCAGCATGGGATGCATGCTAGCAAAGCTGCAACACTAAACAATACATGAACTGCACTATACCACCACATTTATACCATCAGCGGAGCAGTAGAGCATCGTCTGGCTGCAAAACATTTCATTCAGCATCATTTACTGCCTTTAAAAAAAACATAGCTGATTTGGCTGTCTTGCTTAAAACAAATGTGTTTTCTACTGACAATTGAGATGTACAAACTATGGCATAGGGGGACGCCAAGAGGATAAGAGGCAATCCATAATGTCGATTAAGACATTATTTTTACTATTTTCTACATTGCAGAATAATAGTGAAGACATCAAAACTATGAAATAACACATGGAATCATGTAGAAACCAGAAGGGTATTAAACAAATCAAAATATACATAATATTTGAGACCTCTTAGAGATTGGGCTACTTTTTTCAACATTCTGTTAAAAATCGTGCAACATTTCAACATCCTGCTACTCATGCCAGGAATATAGTATATACATATGATTAGTATGTGTTCATAGAAAACACTCTGAAGTTTCTAGAACTGGTTCAATGGTGTCTGTGACTATAACAGAACGAGTTCCGTGGTCAAAATCGCCAGAAAACCTGGTCACTAAATCGACGGAGAAAAATTCAATCCGCCAGTCTATGTATTGTCTATTGGAAGGAAAAATAGTTAAGGCTGAGAATACAGTTCCTATAACTTCCACACGATGTCGCCAGTGTCGTGATTTCGATTTAACTAAATCGTTGGTCATCTGAGTAATAGCCACATCCGGTTGTCAAGTCCACAGCTGTAAACAATGGAACCGGAAAAGTTGACTACGTTTCCCAAACTTGTGCCTATTGAATACAGATCGCTCCGTGAACAATTTGATCGTTTGTTAACGTTTAGTAATACCTAAAGTTGGATTACAGAAGTAGTTTGAAGTGTTTTGTCAAAGTTTATTGGCAACTTTTTTAATTTAAAAAAATAATGTTGCGTTTAAAAAATGTGTTTTTCCTGGATCTGATGGTCTTCATAAATGGACATTTTGGGTACACAAGGACCGATTTAATCGAAAAAAAGACCCAATTGTGATGTTTATGGGACATATAGGAGTGCCAACAAAGAATCTCGTCAAAGGTAATGAATGTTTTATATTTTATTTCTGCGTTTTGTGTAGCGCCGGCTAGGCTAATTCCTTTGTTTACGTCCCCTTCTGGTATTTCGGCGTGTTGCCTGCTATCAGATAATAGCTACACATGCTTTCGCCGAAAAGAATTTTACAAATCTGACTCGTTGGCTAGATTCACAACGAGTGTAGCTTGAATTGGGTACCCTGCATGTGAATCTTAATGAATGTTTGAGTTTTAACGAGTGCTATTAGCATTTGGCGTAGAGCATTTGCATTTATTGTTGGCAGGGGGTGCGGTTGCGTCCCGGGTGGGCCAGACAGGTTAATGAGCGAGCTAGGACGGACATAGTCAATATAACTATTTGTTCAGCACTTTTGAAATGTACAGCGACAGAATCCACAACATGGACAATTCTTACAGTATTCTCCCTGTACACCAAGTCAGAACCCTAGGATAAATAAAGGGTGCATGTAAGCCGACTATGAAAGCTCTTAAAATATTCAGTGATTACATTTCTCAAAAAACAGGTTATAGGCTACATGTTCACCACCAAGTCAGAGCAGTAGGTGAAATGAAGAGGTGAAAATAGACCCAATTATCAGGGTGATGGGCTACTAACAGCTTACTACACAACATACACTTAGTATTACTTTCTTAGCTACAGTATACATATCTCCCTGGCATATTACATCATTTATGCAGCAGCATACAATACATTTTTGGACTCACCTTGTTGTGCTGTGCTCACTAAAAACTACTTTGGGATCAGTGTCAGGACGGTTGAGCTAAAGTATGATAATGCAATTAGCATGAGGTTGTAAGTAACAAGAATATTTCCCAGGACAAAGACATATCTGATATTGTCAGAAATCTTCAATTATTTTTAATCTAACTGCACTGTCCAATTTACAGTAGCTATTACAATGAAAGAATTACCATGCTATTGTTTGAGGAGAGTGCACAATTTTGAATGTGAAAAAAGTTATTAATAAACAAATTAGGCACATTTGGACAGACATTTTTAACTGAAATGCAAGGGTTCATTGGATCAGTCTACAACTGTGCACATACACTGCTGCCATCTAGTGGCTAAAATCTACATTTCACCTGGGATGGAATAATACATTATGGCCTTTCTCTTGCATTTCAAAAGATGATGGTAAAAAAAATAACGGTTGTTTTTTCTTCTTTTTTTTTTATCTTCTACCAACAACTGTTAACTCGGAACTGCAAGATCTGACTTTAGTGAGTTCAAGACAACTGGGAAAATATGTTATGAACTTTCATTCAACTCGGAATTGTAAATCTGGCCTCTTACTGAACTCTTCGAGTTCCCAGTTGTCTTGAAAGCACCATAAATCCAGAGAACGCCGGACTTTTATGACAAAGTTTGATGACAAAACTTGCCCACGAAGGAACCCTCCCGCCACCTTCCTATTTAACATCTGTCACGTTCTGACCTTAGTTCCTTTGTTATGTCTTTGTTTTAGTTTGGTCAGGGCGTGAGTTGTTGTGGGTAGTCTACGTTCGTTTCTCTATGTTGCGTTTATGTGTTTGGCCTGGTATGGTTCGCTGTCTCTGATTGAGAATCATACTTAGGTAGCCTTTTCCCACCTGTGTTTTGTGGGTGATTATTTTCTGTTCAGTGTTTTCCATTCACCGTACAGGACTGTTCGTTTGTCGTATTTTTGTTCAGTTATTTTATTAAAAACATGGACACTTACCTCCCTGCGCATTGGTCCTCCTCTTCCTCCACCTACGATGATCGTTACAAACAGTTGTTTTGAACGCGACACAAATCATTCTTCATTGACATCAAGGCCAATGTTGAATGTTTGTGATGTTCATTTACATGTTTATTTATATATTGAGCCCCACCTGTCGTGAATGACGGGTCGTCACTGGACCTGAATGAAGTGTCGCCAACATTGAACTGGTTGAGAGGGTATTTTAAGTGGTATACACACACAAACATAAACATACACACACTATTTCATGTCTATTTCCATATTCCATGCCCTGTTTCTCCACACCTCACACACGCACAGGCACAGGCACACTGCTGCTGTGGACACTGAGGAGCTGACCCAGTTTCCATGGTGACTGCATGGGGTGAAGATGGAGGTCGGCGGGCAACAGGGATCCTCCCCTGGAGAGAGAGATGGAGGGAGTGAGAGACAGTTGGATGGACAGAGAGGGAGGGAAATTAAATATATTCATACTGAGATGGAGATGTGAGGGAGAGAGAAGAATATACTGGAGGAGGGAGGGAGGGAGAGAGGGAGGGAGGGAGGGAGGAATATACTGGAGGAGGGAGGGAGGGAGGAATATACTGGAGGAGGGAGGGAGGGAGGGAGGAATATACTGGAGGAGGGAGGGAGGGAGGAATATACTGGAGGACGGAGGGAGGAAGGGAGGGAGGGAGGAAGATACTGGAGGAGGGAGGAAGGGAGGGAGGAAGGGAGGGAGGGAGGGAGGGAGGAATATACTGGAGGAGGGAGGGAGAAATATACTGGAGGAGGGAGGGAGGGAGGGGGGGAGGAATATACTGGAGGAGGGAGGGAGGGAGGGAGGAATATACTGGAGGATGGAGGGAGGAAGGGAGGGAGGGAGGGAGGAAGATACTGGAGGAGGGAGGAAGGGAGGGAGGAAGGGAGGGAGGGAGGAATATTCTGGAGGAGGGAGGAAGGGAGGGAGGGAGGGAGGGAGGAAGATACTGGAGGAGGGAGGAAGGGAGGGAGGGAGGGAGGGAGGGAGGAAGGGAGGGAGGGAGGGAGGAAGATACTGGAGGAGGGAGGAAGGGAGGGAGGGAGGGAGGGAGGGAGGGAGGGAGGGAGGGAGGGAGGGAGGGAGGGAGGGAGGAAGATACTGGAGGAGGGAGGAAGGGAGGGAGGGAGGGAGGGAGGAAGATACTGGAGGAGGGAGGAAGGGAGGGAGGGAGGGAGGGAGGAAGGGAGGGAGGGAGGAAGATACAGGAGGAGGGAGGAAGGGAGGAAGGGAGGGAGGGAGGGAGGAATATACTGGAGGAGGGAGGGAGGGAGGGAGGAATATACTGGAGGAGGGAGGGAGGGAGGGAGGGAGGGAGGGAGGGAGGGAGGGAGGGAGGGAGCGAGGGAGGGAGGGAGGGAGGGAGGGAGGAAGATACTGGAGGAGGGAGGAAGGGAGGGAGGGAGGGAGGGAGGGAGGGAGGGAGGGAGGAAGGGAGGGAGGGAGGGAGGAGGAAGATACTGGAGGAGGGAGGAAGGGAGGGAGGGAGGGAGGGAGGGAGGGAGGGAGGGAGGGAGGAAGATACTGGAGGAGGGAGGAAGGGAGGGAGGGAGGGAGGAAGATACTGGAGGAGGGAGGAAGGGAGGGAGGGAGGGAGGGAGGAAGGGAGGGAGGGAGGAAGATACTGGAGGAGGGAGGAAGGGAGGAAGGGAGGGAGGGAGGGAGGAATATACTGGAGGAGGGAGGGAGGGAGGGAGGAATATACTGGAGGAGGGAGGGAGGGAGGGAGGGAGGGAGGAATATACTGGAGGAGGGAGGGAGGGAGGGAGGAATATACTGGAGGAGGGAGGGAGGGAGGGAGGAATATACTGGAGGAGCGAGGGAGGGAGGGAGGAATATACTGGAGGAGGGAGGGAGGGAGGGAGGGAGGAAGGGAGGGAGGGAGGGAGGAAGATACTGGAGGAGGGAGGAAGGGAGGGAGGGAGGGAGGGAGGGAGGGAGGGAGGGAGGGAGGGAGGGAGGGAGGGAGGGAGAGAGGGGAGGGAGGAATATACTGGAGGAGGGAGGGAGGGAGGGAGGGAGGGAGGGAGGGAGGGAGGGAGGGAGGGAGGGAGGGAGGGAGGGAGGGAGGGAGGGAGGGAGGGAGGGAGGGAGGAGGAAGGGAGGGAGGGAGGAATATACTGGAGGAGGGAGGAAGGGAGGGGGAGGGAGGGAGGGAGAGAGGGAGGGAGGAATATACTGGAGGAGGGGGAGGGAGGGAGGGAGGGAGGGAGGGAGGGAGGGAGGGAGGGGGGAGGGAGGGAGGGAGGGAGGAAGGGAGGGAGGGAGGGAGGAATATACTGGAGGAGGGAGGGAGGGAGGGAGGGAGGGAGGGAGGGAGGGAGGGAGGGAGGGGGAGGGAGAGAGGGGAGGGAGGAATATACTGGAGGAGGGAGGGAGGGAGGGAGGGAGGGAGGGAGGGAGGGAGGGAGGGAGGGAGGGAGGGAGGGAGGGAGGGAGGGAGGGAGGGAGGGAGGGAGGGAGGGAGGGAGGGAGGGAGGAAGGGAGGGAGGGAGGAATATACTGGAGGAGGGAGGGAGGGAGGGAGGGAGGGAGGGAGGGAGGGAGGGAGGGAGGGAGGGAGGGAGGGAGGGAGGGAGGGAGGGAGGGAGGAATATACTGGAGGAGGGAGGGAGGGAGGAAGGGAGGGAGGGAGGGAGGAATATACTGGAGGAGGGAGGAAGGGAGGGAGGGAGGGAGGAAGATACTGGAGGAGGGAGGAAGGGAGGGAGGGAGGGAGGGAGGGAGGAAGGGAGCGCGAGGGAGGGAGGAAGATACTGGAGGAGGGAGGAAGGGAGGAAGGGAGGGAGGGAGGGAGGGAGGGAGGGAGGGAGGGAGGGAGGGAGGGAGGGAGGGAGGGAGGGAGGGAGGGAGGGAGAGGGGAGGGAGGAATATACTGGAGGAGGGAGGGAGGGAGGGAGGGAGGGAGGGAGGGAGGGAGGGAGGGAGGGAGGGAGGGAGGGAGGGAGGGAGGGAGGGAGGAAGGGAGGGAGGGAGGGAGGAATATACTGGAGGAGGGAGGAAGGGAGGGAGGGAGGGAGGGAGAGAGGGAGGGAGGAATATACTGGAGGAGGGAGGGAGGGAGGGAGGGAGGGAGGGAGGGAGGGAGGGAGGGAGGGAGGGAGGGAGGAAGGGAGGGAGGGAGGAATATACTGGAGGAGGGAGGGAGGGAGGGAGGGAGGGAGGGAGGGAGGGAGGGAGGGAGGGAGGGAGGGAGGGAGGGAGAGAGGGAGGGAGGAATATACTGGAGGAGGGAGGGAGGGAGGGAGGGAGGGAGGGAGGGAGGGAGGGAGGGAGGGAGGGAGGGAGGGAGGGAGGGAGGGAGGGAGGGAGGGAGGGAGGGAGGAAGGGAGGGAGGGAGGAATATACTGGAGGAGGGAGGGAGGGAGGGAGGGAGGGAGGGAGGGAGGGAGGGAGGGAGGGAGGGAGGGAGGGAGGGAGGAATATACTGGAGGAGGGAGGGAGGGAGGAAGGGAGGGAGGGAGGGAGGAATATACTGGAGGAGGGAGGAAGGGAGGGAGGGAGGGAGGAAGATACTGGAGGAGGGAGGAAGGGAGGGAGGGAGGGAGGGAGGGAGGAAGGGGGAGCGAGGGAGGGAGGAAGATACTGGAGGAGGGAGGAAGGGAGGAAGGGAGGGAGGGAGGGAGGGAGGAAGATACTGGAGGAGGGAGGAAGGGAGGGAGGGAGGGAGGGAGGAAGATACTGGAGGAGGGAGGAAGGGAGGGAGGGAGGGAGGGAGGGAGGGAGGGAGGGAGGGAGGGAGGGAGGGAGGAAGGGAGGGAGGGAGGGAGGGAGGGAGGAAGGGAGGGAGGGAGGGAGGAAGATACTGGAGGAGGGAGGAAGGGAGGAAGGGAGGGAGGGAGGGAGGTAGGGAGGGAGGGAGGGAGGGAGGGAGGGAGGGAGGAAGACACTGGAGAAGGGAGGGAGTGAGGGAGGAGGGAGGGAGGGAGGGAGGGAGGGAGGGAGGGAGGGAGGGAGGGAGGAAGATACTGGAGGAGGGAGGAAGGGAGGGAGGGAGGGAGGGAGGGAGGAAGATACTGGAGGAGGGAGGAAGGGAGGGAGGGAGGGAGGGAGGGAGGGAGGGAGGAAGATACTGGAGGAGGGAGGAAGGGAGGGAGGGAGGGAGGAAGATACTGGAGGAGGGAGGAAGGGAGGAAGGGAGGGAGGGAGGGAGGGAGGGAGGGAGGGGGAGGGAGGGAGGGAGGGAGGGAGGGAGGGAGGAATATACTGGAGGAGGGAGGGAGGGAGGGAGGAATATACTGGAGGAGGGAGGAAGGGAGGGAGGGAGGGAGGAATATACTGGAGGAGGGAGGGAGGGAGGAATATACTGGAGGAGGGAGGGAGGGAGGGAGGGAGGGAGGAGGGAGGGAGGGAGAGAGGGAGGAATATACTGGAGGAGGGAGGGAGGGAGGGAGGAATATATTGGAGGAGGGACGAAGGGAGGGAGGAATATACTGGAGGAGGGAGGAAGGGAGGGAGGGAGGAAGATACTGGAGGAGGGAGGAAGGGAGGGAGGGAGGGAGGGAGGGAGGGAGGAAGATACTGGAGGAGGGAGGAAGGGAGGAAGGGAGGAAGGGAGGGAGGGAGGGAGGGAGGGAGGGAGGGAGGGAGGGAGGGAGGGAGGGAGGGAGGGAGGGAGGGAGGAAGATACTGGAGGAGGAAGGAAGGGAGGGAGGGAGGGAGGGAGGAAGATACTGGAGGAGGGAGGAAGGGAGGGAGGGAGGGAGGGAGCGAGGAAGGGAGGGAGGGAGGGAGGGAGGAAGATACTGGAGGAGGGAGGAAGGGAGGGAGGGAGGGAGGGAGGGAGGGAGGGAGGGGAGGAAGATACTGGAGGAGGGAGGAAGGTAGGGAGGGAGGGAGGGAGGAAGATACTGGAGGAGGGAGGTAGGGAGGGAGGGAGGAAGGGAGGGAGGGAGGGAGGGAGGAAGATACTGGAGGAGGGAGGAAGGGAGGGAGGGAGGGAGGGAGGGAGGGAGGGAGGGAGGGAGGGAGGGAGGGAGGGAGGGAGGGAGGGAGGAAGATACTGGAGGAGGGAGGAAGGGAGGGAGGGAGGAAGGGAGGGAGGGAGGTTGGAAGATACTGGAGGAGGGAGGAAGGGAGGGAGGGAGGGAGGGAGGGAGGAAGATACTGGAGGAGGGAGGAAGGGAGGGAGGGAGGGAGGGAGGGAGGGAGGGAGGGAGGGAGGGAGGGAGGGAGAGAGGAATATACTGGAGAAGGGAGGGAGGGAGGGCAATATACTGGAGGAGGGAGGGAGGGAGGGAGAGAGGGAGGGAGAGAGGGAGGGAGGGAGGGAGGGAGGGAGGGAGGGAGGGAGGGAGGGAGGGAGGGAGGGAGGGAGGGAGGGAGGGTGGGAGGGAGGGAGGGAGGGGAATATACTGGAGAAGGGAGGGAGGGCAATATACTGGAGCATTTAGATAACACAACATGTAGATAACACAACATGTAGATAACACAACATGGACTACATGTAGATAACACAGGATGTAGATAACACAACATGGACTACATGTAGATAACACAGGATGTAGATAACACAGCATGGGCAATATGTAGATAACGCAGCAAGGGCTACATGTAGATAACACAGCATGTAGATAACACAGCATGTAGATAACACAGCATGTAGATAACACAGCATGCAGATAACACAACATGTAGATAACACAACATGTAGATAACACAGCATGGGCAATATGTAGATAACACAGCATGTAGATAACACAGCATGTAGATAACACAGCATGTAGATAACACAGCATGTAGATAACACAGCATGCAGATAACACAACATGTAGATAACACAGCATGTAGATAACACAGCATGGGCAATATGTAGATAACACAGCATGTAGATAACACAGCATGTAGATAACACAGCATGTAGATAACACAGCATGTAGATAACACAACATGTAGATAACACAGCATGTAGATAACACAACATGTAGATAACACAGCATGGGCTACATGTAGATAACACAACATGTAGATAACACAGCATGGTCTACATGTAGATAACACAACATGTAGATAAAACAACATTTAGATAACACAGCATGGGCTACATGTAGATAACACAGGATGTAGATAACACAGCATGGGCTACATGTAGATAACACAGCATGTAGATAACACAGCATGGGCAACATGTAGATAACACAGCATATAGATAACACAGCATGTAGATAACACAGCATGTAGATAACACAGCATGTAGATAACACAGCATGGGCTACATGTTGATAACACAGCATATAGATAACACAGCATGTAGATAACACAGCATGTAGATAACACAGCATATAGATAACACAGCATGTAGATAACACAGCATGGGCTACATGTAGATAACACAACATGTAGATAACACAGCATGGGCTACATGTAGATAACACAGCATATAGATAACACAGCATGTAGATAACACAGCATATAGATAACACAGCATGTAGATAACACAGCATGTAGATAACACAGCATGGGCTACATGTAGATAACACAGCAAACACGTCATTCTTGGAGCGAGTGACATCTTTCACATTCCTGTTGGGATATGTGTCCATCTTCTACAACACCTCCACATTCCTGAGGAGCACGTTGACTGGACCTGATGCAGGGCTGCAAGCAATGAAAAGACTCTGTTGTGGGTGAATGGCTTGAGATGAGGTACTGGCAGGGCCCTACACAGCCCACCCTAGTGCAGTACAGACAGCAACAGGCCCACCTGAGGCACCAACCCGAACTGGCCCCGTGGGAACCCCCAGATGTGGATAGTGGAATCCTATGAGGAGGACGGGGTGATGCTTTAGTGATGTTAGGGAGATGTGATGAGGATACTGCTTCTGCAGCATGTCCACTGGGAAAGAGTGTTCAGCTGTTGAAGCTGTCTACCGTGAAGCACTTGGAGATGTGATACTTTACATCCTTCTGTCCATGCAGGATAAATATCAAAGGACACAGCTGCACCTTCAACTTGGAACAGTTCATGTCTCACATCCTGAGGATGAGAATTTACTGGGTGTCCTTTCAGCCCCAGCTGCTGGATAGCAGCAGGAGTGAAAAGAGTGATTTTTTTATTTATTTAACTAGGCAAGTCAGTTAAGAACAACTTCTTATTTTCAATGACGGCCTAGGAACAGTGGGTTAACTGGTCTAGGAACAGTGGGTTAACTGCCTTGTTCACGGGCAGAACGACAGATTTTTATCTTGTCAGCTCAGGGATTCAATCTTGCACACTTCCGGTTACTAGTCCAATGCTCTAACCACTAGGCTATCTGCCGGCCCGGGTTAGGGGTGTGTCATGACGTTGCCCTCTTTGGGTACAGCAATCCCCATCCCCTTCTCCCTGCCTCCTACACACAGGCTGCTGTGGTCAGAGAGAGGTCGTAAATTCCTGAGGAGAGGATCTCCTCATGGCCACACAGTACAGAGACAGAGTGAAGTTTCATAGAGAACAAAGGAATTTCTTCCACCTCACAGAACTTGAGGTCCGAACAACATTTATGTTCCGGAGAAGGTATAAAAGATCGGTGAAGAATCCAGCTATAAACTGGTCCGTTTGTTACAACTTGGTTATACTCATGGGAGACGGTGCGGCCACATTACCATAAGGCTGTTTATTTAACAGCCTCAGATGTGAGGTTTACATCTAATTGTTGTATAAGATGAATGAGCGAGGATGACACTGTTTGTAAAATTGTGTAATGTGATTTTGGACTGTTTAATGAAGGAAACTCCAATTCCCATTTGAGTTTAACTAAATCAGAGGACCACCCATGACCCCAGTTTGAGACGATTGCTGAATCTTTTAACCATACCACGTGGTTAAACTCTTAGACTTTCGATACTGACAGAATAAGAACAAGTCTTTGATACTAATTACTAGTCTGCAGCTAGGAATTCGGTATCATTGAACGCGAACATCTGCAACGAAATGAATGAATGTCACTCTGAACTACCCATTCTAACTACCCATTCTGACAGAAAGAGAGAGAGAGAGAGAGAGAGGACGGAAACTCTCCAACAGAAAGTAACTTTTCAGCAGAGATCCCGGTGACACACTGAGCGTAAATATATATATTGATTGCAATTGTTCCCGAATGAGTGAGCGTTCATGTGCAAAGTATTAGCATTTCAATTGTTATAATTATCAACTGTGTGTTGTCTTATCTCAGTCAACACCCACTTCCCTTTTGAACAACAAGCCGCCATACCGGTTTAGCCCACTAGGGAAACTCCGTTATCATTTCCTTGTAACTATCAACTGTTTGTTTAAGCATTTCTGTGAATTACTTAGTTAGTAAATAAATTATTTATGATTTAGGAGTGTTAAGGGTGATAGGAGTGTTAGAGGTGATAGGAGTGTTTTGGGTGATAGAGGTTATAGAGGTGATAGGGGTGTTAGAGGTGATAGGAGTGTTAGGGGTGATAGAGGTGATAGGAGTGTTAGGGGTGATAGGAGTGTTAGGGGTGATTAGAGGTGTTAGAGGTGATAGAGTGTTAGAGGTGATAGGAGTGTTAGGGGTGATAGGAGTGTTTTGGGTGATTAGAGGTGCTAGAGGTGATAGGAGTGTTAGGGGTGATAGGAGTGTTAGGGGTGATTAGAGGTGTGAGAGGTGATAGGAGTGTTAGAGGTGATTAGAGGTGTGAGAGGTGATAGGAGTGTTTTGGGTGTCAGAGGTGATAGAGGTGAGAGGAGTGTTAGAGGTGATAGAGGTGATAGGAGTGTTAGAGGTGTTAGAGGTGATAGGAGTGTTAGGGGTGATTGGAGTGTTAGAGGTGTTAGAGGTGATAGGAGTGTTAGGGGTGATTGGAGTGTTAGGGGTGATTGTCTCAGCCTCCAGTATTTATGCTGCAGTAGTTTATGTGTCGGGGGCTGGGGTCAGTATGTTATATCTGGAGTACTTCTCCTGTCCAATTCGGTGTCCTGTGTGAATCTAAGTGTGCGTTCTCTAATTCTCTCCTTCTCTCTCTCGGAGGACCTGAGCCCTAGGACCATGCCCCAGGACTACCTGACATGATGACTCCTTGCTGTCCCCAGTCCACCTGGCCGTGCTGCTGCTCCAGTTTCAACTGTTCTACCTTATTATTATTTGACCATGCTGGTCATTTATGAACATTTGAACATCTTGGCCATGTTCTGTTATAATCTCTACCCGGCACAGCCAGGAGAGGACTGGCCACCCCACATAGCCTGGTTCCTCTCTAGGTTTCTTCCTAGGTTTTGGCCTTTCTAGGGAGTTTTTCCTAACCACATGCATCTACACCTGCATTGCTTGCTGTTTGGGGTTTTAGGCTGGGTTTCTGTACAGCACTTTGAGATATCAGCTGATGTACGAAGGGCTAAATAAATGAATTTGATTTGATTTGATTTTGATTTGATTAGAGGTGTTAGAGGTGGAGTGTTAGAGGTGATAGGAGTGTTAGGGGTGATAGGAGTGTTAGGGGTGATAGGAGTGTTAGAGGTGATAGGAGTGATAGGAGGTGTTAGAGGTGATAGGAGTGTTAGAGGTGATAGGGGTGATTAGAGTGTTAGAGGTGATAGGAGTGTTAGAGGTGATAGAGGTGTTAGAGGTGATAGGAGTGTTAGAGGTGATAGAGGTGTTAGAGGTGATAGGAGTGTTAGAGGTGATAGGAGGTTAGGGTGATAGAGGTGATAGAGTGTTAGAGGTGATAGGAGTGTTAGAGGTGATAGGAGTGTTAGAGGTGATAGGAGTGTTAGGTGATAGTGTTAGATGATAGAGGTGTTAGAGGTGATAGGAGTGTTAGAGGTGATAGAGGTGTTAGAGGTGATAGGAGTGTTAGAGGTGATAGGAGTGTTAGAGGTGTTAGAGGTGATAGGAGTGTTAGGGTGATAGAGGTGTTAGAGGTGATAGGAGTGTTAGATTAGAGGTGATTAGAGGTGTTAGAGGTGATAGGAGTGTTAGAGGTGATAGAGGTGTTAGAGGTGATAGGTGTGTTAGAGGTGATTAGTGTTAGGTGATAGAGGTGTTAGAGGTGATAGGAGTGTTAGAGGTGATTAGAGGTGTTAGAGGTGATAGGAGTGTTAGGTGGTGATTAGAGGTGTTAAGAGGTGATAGGAGTGTTAGGTGTGATTAGAGGTGTTAGAGGTGATAGGAGTGTTAGAGGTGTTAGAGGTGATAGGAGGTGATTGGAGTGTTAGAGGTGATAGAGGTGTTAGAGGTGATAGGTGTGTTAGAGGTGTTAGAGGTGTTAGAGGTGATAGAGGTGATAGGAGTGTTAGGGGTGATAGAGGTGTTAGAGGTGAAAGGAGTGTTAGAGGTGATAGATGGTCGGGGCTGGGGTCAGTATGTTATATCTGGAGTACTTCTCCTGTTGTCCTGTGATAGGAATCTAAGTGTGCGTTCTCTAAATTGAGCCCTAGGACCATGCCCCAGGACTACCTGACTCTCCATGGTGTTAGAGGTGATAGGTGTGTGTAGAGGTGTTAGAGGTGATAGAGGTGATAGGAGTGTTAGGGGTGATAGGAGGTGTTAGAGGTGATTGGCTTTTCTAGGAGTGTTAGAGGTGTTAGAGGTGTTAGAGGTGATAGGAGTGCTAGAATTTGGTGTTAGATTAGGTGTTAGAGGTGATAGGAGTGTTAGGGGTGATTGAGAGGTGTTAGAGGTGATAGGAGTGTTAGAGGTGTTAGAGGTGATAGAGGTGATAGGAGTGTTAGGGGTGATTAGAGGTGTTAGAGGTGATAGGAGTGTTAGAGGTGATAGGAGTGTTAGGAGTGATTAGAGGTGTTAGAGGTGATAGGAGTGTTAGAGGTGTTAGAGGTGATAGGAGTGCTAGAGGTGATAGGAGTGTTAGAGGTGTTAGAGGTGATAGGAGTGTTAGGGGTGATAGAGGTGTTAGAGGTGATAGGAGTGTTAGAGGTGATTAGAGGTGTTAGAGGTGATAGGAGTGTTAGAGGTGATAGAGGTGTTAGAGGTGATAGGAGTGTTAGAGGTGATAGAGGTGTTAGAGGTGATAGTGATAGAGTGTTAGAGGTGTTAGAGGTGTTAGAGGTGATAGGAGTGCTAGAGGTGATAGGAGTGTTAGAGGTGATAGTGATAGGAGTGTTAGGAGTGTTAGAGGTGATAGAGGTGTTAGAGGTGATAGGAGTGTTAGAGGTGTTAGAGGTGATAGAGGTGATAGGTGTTTTGGGTGTTAGAGGTGTAGGGTGTTAGAGGTGATAGGAGTGTTAGAGTGTGATTAGAGGTGATAAGAGGTTTTGGGTGATAGGAGTGTTAGAGGTGATAGAGGTGTTAGAGGTGATAGGAGTGTTAGAGGTGATAGAGGTGTTAGAGTTTTTGGGTGATAGAGTGATAGAGGTGTTAGAGGTGATAGAGGTGATAGGAGTGTTAGGGGTGATAGTGTTAGAGTGTGTTAGAGGTGATAGGAGTGTTAGAGGTGATTAGAGGTGATAGAGGTGATAGGAGGGTGTTAGAGGTGATAGAGGTGGAGTGTATAGAGGTGATAGGAGTGTTAGAGGTGATAGAGGTGTTAGAGGTGATAGGAGTGTTAGAGGTGATAGAGGTGTTAGAGGTGATAGGTGTGTTAGAGGTGTTAGAGGTGATAGGAGTGTTAGAGGTGATAGAGGTGATAGGAGTGTTAGGGGTGATAGAGGTGTTAGAGGTGATAGGAGTGTTAGAGGTGATAGGAGTGTTAGTGATAGAGGTGATAGGTGTGTTAGAGGTGTTAGGGTGATAGAGGTGATAGGAGTGTTAGGGGTGATAGATAGGAGTGTTAGAGGTGATAGGAGTGTTAGAGGTGTTATAGAGTGTGTGGTAGAGGTGATAGGAGTGTTAGAGGTGATAGGAGTGTTAGAGGTGATAGAGTGTGTTAGAGGTGATAGGAGTGTTAGGGTGTGATAGTGATAGGAGTGTTAGAGGTGATAGAGGTGATAGGAGTGTAGGGGATAGGAGATTAGAGGTGTTAGAGGTGATAGGAGTGTTAGAGGTGATAGGGTGATAGATAGGAGTGTTTTGGGTGATAGAGGATAGGAGTGTTTTGTTAGAGGTGATAGAGTGTTTGTTAGAGGTGATAGGAGTGTTAGAGGTGTTAGAGGTGATAGAGGTGATAGGAGTGTTAGGGGTGATTAGAGGTGTTAGAGGTGATAGGAGTGTTAGAGGTGATAGGAGTGTTAGAGGTGTTAGAGTGATAGAGGTGTTAGAGGTGATAGGAGTGTTAGATAGAGGTGATAGGAGTGTTAGAGGTGTTAGAGGTGATAGGAGTGTTAGAGGTGATAGGAGTGTTAGAGGTGTTAGAGGTGATAGGAGTGTTAGGGGTGATAGAGGTGTTAGAGAGTGATAGGAGTGTTAGAGGTGATTAGAGGTGTTAGAGGTGATAGGAGTGTTAGAGGTGATAGAGGTGTTAGAGGTGATAGGAGTGTTAGAGGTGATAGAGGTGATAGAGGTGTTAGAGGTGATAGGAGTGTTAGAGGTGTTAGAGGTGATAGAGGTGATAGGAGTGTTAGAGGTGTTAGAGGTGTTAGAGGTGATAGGAGTGTTAGAGGTGATTAGAGGTGTTAGAGGTGATAGGAGTGTTAGAGGTGATAGAGGTGTTAGAGGTGATAGGAGTCTTAGAGGTGATAGAGGTGTTAGAGGTGATAGGAGTGTTAGAGGTGATAGAGGTGTTAGAGGTGATAGGTGTGTTAGAGGATAGGAGTGTTAGAGGTGTTAGAGGTGATAGAGGTGATAGGAGTGTTAGGTGTGATAGAGGTGTTAGAGGTGATAGGAGTGTTAGAGGTGTTAGAGGTGATAGAGGTGTTAGGTGTGATTAGAGGTGTTAGAGGTGTGTTATAGAGAGGTGATAGGAGTGTTAGGGGTGATTAGAGGTGTTAGAGGTGATAGGAGTGTTAGAGGTGATTATAGGTGTTAGAGGTGATAGGTGTGTTAGGTGTTAGAGGTGATAGAGGTGTTATGTTAGGAGTGATAGGAGTGTTAGAGGTGATAGGAGTGTTAGGGTGATGATGTTAGAGGTGATAGGAGTGTTAGAGGTGTTAGAGGTGATGTTAGAGGTGTTAGGTGTGATTAGAGGTTATTAGGAGTGTTAGGTGTTAGAGGTGATAGAGGTGATGATAGGGAGTGTTAGAGGTGAGAGGTGTTAGAGGTGATAGGAGTGTTAGAGGTGTTAGAGGTGATAGGAGTGTTAGGGGTGATTGGAGTGTTAGGGGTGATTGTCTTAGAGGTGTTAGAGGTGATCTCTCCTTCTCTCTCTCGGAGTGTTAGACTACCTGACATGTGATAGTCCACCTGGCCATGCTGTTTTGGGTGATAGAGGTGATAGGAGTGTTTTGGGTGATAGAGGTGCCCCAGGACTAGACATGATGTGTTAGTCCACCTGGTGTTAGAGGTGATAGGAGTGTTAGAACATTTGGTGATAGACAGGTGATAGCCTGGTTCCTCTCTAGTGTTAGGGGTGATTTTTCCTAGTGCTTCTAGCATTGTGTTTTGAGGTGATAGGAGTGTTAGAATTTGGTGATTAGATTAGGTGTTAGAGGTGATAGGAGTGTTAGAGGTGATTGAGATAGGTGTTAGAGGTGATAGGAGTGTTAGAGGTGATAGTAGTGTTAGAGGTGATAGGAGTGTTAGAGGTGATAGGAGTGTGATAGAGGTGTTAGGGGTGATTAGAGGTGTTAGAGGTGATAGGAGTGTTAGAGGTGTTAGAGGTGTTAGAGGTGATAGGAGTGATAGGAGTGTTAGAGGTGTTAGAGGTGATAGGAGTGTTAGGGGTGATAGAGGTGTTAGAGGTGATAGGAGTGTTAGAGGTGATTAGAGGTGTTAGAGGTGATAGGAGTGTTAGAGGTGATAGAGGTGTTAGAGGTGATAGGAGTGTTAGAGGTGATAGAGGTGTTAGAGGTGATAGGAGTGTTAGAGGTGTTAGAGGTGATAGAGGTGATAGGAGTGTTAGAGGTGTTAGAGGTGTTAGAGGTGATAGTAGTGTTAGTGGTGATTAGAGTGTGTTAGAGGTGATAGGAGTGTTAGAGGTGATAGAGGTGTTAGAGGTGATAGGAGTCTTAGAGGTGATAGAGGTGTTAGAGGTGATAGGAGTGTTAGAGGTGATAGAGGTGTTAGAGGTGATAGGTGTGTTAGAGGTGTTAGAGGTGTTAGAGGTGATAGAGGTGATAGGAGTGTTAGGGGTGATAGAGGTGTTAGGAGGTGATGTTAGGGGTGATAGTGTTAGAGGTGATAGTGGTGTTAGAGGTGATAGGTGTGTTAGAGGTGTTAGAGGTGATAGAGGTGATAGGAGTGTTAGGGGTGATAGAGGTGTTAGAGGTGATGTTAGGGTGAGTGTTAGATAGAGTGTTAGGAGTGTTAGAGGTGATATAGGTGTTAGAGGTGATAGGTGTGTTAGAGGTGTTAGAGGTGATAGAGGTGATAGGAGTGATAGGAGTGTTAGAGGTGATAGGAGTGTTAGGGGTGATAGAGGTGATAGGAGTGTTAGAGGTGATAGAGTGTTTTGTTAGAGGTGATAGAGTGTGTTAGAGGTTATTAGAGGTGTTAGAGGTGATAGAGGTGATAGGAGTGTTTTGGGTGATAGAGGTGATTAGAGGTGTTAGAGGTGATAGGAGTGTTAGAGGTGATAGAGGTGTTTTTTGGGTGATAGAGGTGATAGGAGTGTTTTGGGTGATAGAGGTGATAGGAGTGTTAGAGGTGTTAGAGGTGATAGGAGTGTTAGAAGAGGTGATAGAGGTGATAGGAGTGTTAGAGGTGATAGGAGTGTTAGGGGTGATAGAGGTGATAGGAGTGTTAGTGATAGAGGTGATAGGAGTGTTAGGGGTGATAGAGGTGATAGGAGTGTTAGGGTGTGATGATAGAGGTGATAGGAGTGTTAGAGGTGATAGAAGGTGATAGGAGTGTTAGAGGTGTTAGAGGTGATAGGAGTGTTAGAGGTGATAGAGGTGATAGGAGTGTTAGAGGTGATAGAGGTGATAGGTGTTAGAGGTGTTAGAGGTGATAGAGGTGATAGGAGTGTTAGAGGTGTTAGAGGTGTTGTTAGAGGTGATAGGAGTGATAGAGTGTTAGAGGTGATTAGAGTGTGGGTTAGAGGTGATAGGAGTGTTAGAGGTGATAGAGGTGTTAGAGGTGATAGGAGTCTTAGAGGTGATAGAGGTGTTAGAGGTGATAGGAGTGTTAGAGGTGATAGGAGTGTTTTGTGTTAGAGGTGATAGGAGTGTTAGAGGTGTTAGAGGTGATAGAGGTGATAGAGGTGATAGGAGTGTTAGGGGTGATAGGGTGTTAGAGGTGATTGGTGATGTGTTTTGAGGTGATAGAGGTGTTAGAGGTGATAGGTGTGTTAGAGGATGTTAGTGTTTTGGTGATAGAGGTGATAGGAGTGTTAGGGGTGATAGAGGTGATAGGAGTGTTAGGGGTGTTAGAGGTGATAGGAGTGTTAGAGGTGATATAGGTGTTAGAGGTGATAGGTGTGTTAGAGGTGTTAGAGGTGATAGAGGTGATAGGAGTGATAGGAGTGTTAGAGGTGATAGGATAGGTGTTAGGGGTGATAGAGGTGATAGGAGTGTTAGAGGTGATAGGTGATAGAGGTGTTAGAGGTGATAGGTTTTGTGTTAGAGGTTATTAGAGGTGTTAGAGGTGATAGAGGTGATAGGAGTGTTAGGGGTGATTAGAGGTGTTAGAGGTGATAGGAGTGTTAGAGGTGATAGGAGTGTTTTGGGTGATAGAGGTGATAGTAGTGTTTTGGGTGATAGAGGTGATAGGAGTGTTAGAGGTGTTAGATAGGTGATAGGAGTGTTAGAGGTGATAGGGTGTTAGAGGTGTTAGAGGTGATAGGAGTGTTAGGGGTGATAGAGGTGATAGAGGAGTGATAGAGGTGATAGGAGTGTTTTGGGTGATAGAGGTGATAGGAGTGTTAGGGGTGATAGAGGTGATAGGAGTGTTAGAGGTGATAGAGGTGATAGGAGTGTTAGAGGTGTTAGAGGTGATAGGAGTGTTAGGGGTGATAGGAGGTGATAGGAGTGTTAGAGGTGATAGAGGTGATAGGAGTGTTAGGGGTGATAGAGGTGATAGGAGTGTTAGAGGTGATAGAGGTGATAGGAGTGTTAGAGGTGTTAGAAGTGATAGGAGTGTTAGGGGTGATAGAGGTGATAGGAGTGTTAGAGGTGTTAGAAGTGATAGGAGTGTTAGAGTTGATATACATTCTCTGTACGTCTCCAGGGAATGGATGGAGTTGTCTTCATGCTGGTATTCTGACTCGGTTTCCGTTCCACCACCTGGCACATTATCCTCTTCCACCGGTCGATGGGACCATCGAAAGTGAGTGTGAGCACTCGGGTGACTGGTTAGGTCAGGACTAGGACTCAGCGAACAAGTGAATCATGGAGCCCACACTCATTTTCGACGGTCCTTCGACCGGATGGAGGAAGATAATGTGGATGGTGGTGGAACGGAAACGGAGTCACAATACCAACTGGAATGATGAGCCATTTTTTCACTGGCGTTCAGAGCTGATTGGAAGAAGTTTTATCCCTTATAAACACATTTACATTTACATTTAAGTCATTTAAGACGCTCTTATCCAAGTCATTTAGCAGACGCTCTTAAACACCAATCCAAGTTCACATCAGGAGAAGGAGAGATTATAGGGACGTTCAGCAGACAGAGGTTGATGTACGGTGGCCTGTGAAGCCCAAAATAGCAATGTGGATAGAAATAGCCCAATTATGTATAGTGAACAATGGGAATGAATGTTTGAATGATAAATGGAAGGGGCAGCATGAGTTTTCATTAATCCAGCCAGATAACAGGTGGAGTGGTCGTGTTTGTTTTGGTGTGTTCATGTGGGCGTGTGTGTGTTTATTTCTCTAAAAGGAAAGAGAGAAAAAAGTGAGACAGAGACAGAGACAGAGTGAGTGAGTGAGAGAGAGTGAGAGTGAGAGTGAGAGTGAGAGAGACAGAGACAGAGAGAGAGGAGAGAGAGAGAGAGAGAGAGGAGAGAGAGACAGAGAGAGAGAGAGAGACAGAGACAGAGAGACAGAGGAGAGAGAGGAGAGAGAGGAAGAGAAGGTGAGAGAGATTTTCACTTCAAAGGTAGAATAAAGCTCAGCTGGACTCAAAGACACACAGGTGTGTGTGTGTGCGTGTTTGTGCGTGCGTGTGTGTGCGTGTGTGTGTGTGTGCGTGTGTGTGTGTGTGTGTGTGTGTGTATGTGTGTGTGTGTGTGTGTGTGTGTGTGTGTGTGTGTGTGTGTGTGTGTGTGTGTGTGTGTGTGTGTGTGTGTGTGTGTGTGAGAGAGAGCAGAGGCAGAGAGACAGAGATAGAGAAAGAAAGAGAGAGACTAGGTACAGTCTGGCTATAGAGACCGGTTGTCACAGACAGGCTGTGCTCACTCTGCTCCAGGGGAAAGGTCGAGACAGAGCTGCATTTCCTGTTATGCTGTGACAAATACTCAGACCTAAGAGAATATTTCTTTCCCAAAATTATAATTCAATACAATTTTAAATTTAGAATATGAAGAAAAAGTCTTAATTTTATTAAGTGAAAAGCAAAAATTTTGGCATCCAAATATGTGTCCTCCCGACACAACCTGAGGGACAGCCAGTGAAAAGTGCAAAGTAATGTCGATAATATTTCCCATCTTGTTTTGTTTTGTCTTTCATACCATGTCATGTGTCTTCTCAGTCATGTTGACACTGGTGTACTACCATTGCTTTAATGTATTGTTGTTCTCATTAATATTGTTGTTGTTGCTTGACACTTAAAGAGCTTTAAGTTAATTAAAGTTAATTAAAGTTTTATTAAACTTCTTATGGGGAAGAAGCGGCAGTTTTGAGTAGTTTGGACAAAAGGTGCCCAGAGGTGCCCAGACAAACTAGACATACAACTTAGAATGCCCACTCAGATCACACCCTGACCAAACAAAACATATAAACATACAAGCAAACTATGGCCAGGGCGTGACAGTACCCCCCCCCCAAGGTGCGGACTCCGGCCGCAAAACCTTGAACCTATAGGGGAGGGTCTGGGTGGGCATCTGTCCGCGGTGGCGGCTATGGCGCTGGACGTGGACCCCACTCCACCATAGTCTTAGTCCTCTTCTGTGGCCTCCTAGGAACGGCGACCCTCGCCGCCAACCTAGGACTGGCACCCCTACTCAAGGGTCCCAATGGACTGAGGGGCAGCTCGGGACTGAGGGGCAGCTCGGGACTGAGGGGCAGCTCAGGACTGAGGGGCAGCTCCGGACTGAGGGGCAGCTCCGGACTGAGGGGCAGCTCAGGACTGAGGGGCAGCTCCGGACTGAGGGGCAGCTCAGGACTGAGGGGCAGCTCCGGACTGAGGGGCAGCTCTGGACTGAGGGGCAGCTCAAGGACTGAGGGCAGCTCCGGACTGAGGGGCAGCTCCGGACTGAGGGGGACTGAGGGGCTCTCAGGACTGAAGGGTAGCTCAGGACTGGCTGATAGCTCTGGCATCTCCTGGCTGGCTGACGGCTCTGGCGGCTAATGGCTGACTGGTGGCTACTGGCTGACTGGCGGCTCTGGCGGCTAATGGCTGACTGGTGGCTCCTGGCTGACTGGAAGCTCTGGCGGCTCCTTGCTGACTGGCGGCTCTGGCGGCTCTGGCGGTCCAGGACAGACGGGAGGCTCAAGCGGCGCTCAGGATTGAGGGAAGCTCAGGACTGAAGGGTAGCTCAGGACTGGCTGGGCTCTGGCGGCTCGGGACCTGGCTAACTGGCGGCTCTGGCGGCTCCTGGCTGGCTGACAGCTCTGGCGGCTCGGGCAACTCCTGGCTAACTGGCGGCTCTGGCGGCTCCTGGCTGACTGGCGGCTCCTGGTTGACTGGCGGCTCTGGCGGTGCTGGACAGACGGGCGGTTCTGGACATACGGGCGCTCAGGCGGCGCTGGACAGACGGGCGACTCAGGCGCCGCTGGACAGCGGGAGCACCTGTAGGGCTCAGAGCGACAGCGCTGGACAGCGGGAGCACCTGTAGGGAGGAGACAGAGAGACAGCCTGGTGCATGGGGCTGCCACAGGACCCACCAGGCTGGGGAGATCTCCAGGAGGTCTTCTACTGTGTTGTGGGACTGAATAAGAGCTGAATGAGTCAGTTTACTGGCAGAGAGCCATTTCCTGTTTACGCGCATTCCACAAGATATCGAATCTTGCGTTCTTTTCCTCCTCTAGAAACAAAGGAATTCTCCGGTTGGAACTTTATTGAAGATTTATGATAAATCATCCTAATTATTGAATCCATACTTAGTTTGAAATGTTTCTTCAACCTCTAATATAACTTTTTGAAGTTTTTGTCCGTTTCAAGTAACGCTCGACCTTCACGATCTGTTTGGATTTCTATACCTAACGTAACAGAAGTAGCTACTTGGACATAAATAACGGACATTACGGAGCAAATCAAGCATTTATTGTGGAACTATGATTCCTGGGAGTGCATTCTGATGAAGATCATCAAAGTTAAGGAAGTATTTATCATGTATTTTCTGTTTTCTGTTGACTCCAAAATGGCGGCTAATTTGATTATTGTTCTGAGTGCAGTCTCAGATTATTGCATGGTTTAATTTTTCCATATATTTTTTTTTAATCTGACACAGTGGTTGCATTACGGAGAGGTATATCTATAATTCAATGTGTATAACTTGTATTATCATCTCCATTTATAATGAGTAGTTCTGTTGAATCAATGTGGCTATTTAAAATCACTGGATGCTTTTGGAACTAGTGAACGTAACGTGCCAATGTAAACTCCGATTTTAAGATTTATAAGATACATGTATGTTTGAGGAATTTTAATTATGAGATTATGAGATTTCAGTTGTTTTGAATTTGGTGCCGTGCACTTTTACTGGCTGTTGTCATATCAGCCCGTTAACGGGATTGCAGCCCTCAGAAGTTCTTTGATAATTACGTATAATAGTTGTTTGTTGCACGTTTGATGTCAAGCTGTTTAGTAACATTGGGATATTTTCACCCAACATCAGCTGATTCAGGAAATGATTTTCTGAACGACAGTCAAGAGCTGGTGTGATACTGCGTGTGATTTAACAGCATCCAACGTGCGGGAATTCATGTGTATCTGGACAATTGACAGAACATTTTGGTTTCTATGTTTTTTTGGCGGTCAATATAATTAGCTTATTTCGTCCAAGATGAAATCAAGATTTCTGAGGTGAAATTATGGTCTGTGTACGTGTTGATCGTTTGTTTTTCTGTGTTAAAACGGTGCAATAGGGAACGTGAAAATGGCCTGTTTATTAAAAAAAATATATCATTTTTTTTATAATATATTTTTTTATCCCATATAAAACCAAAAAAACAACTTGATATTTCGATGTTCCAATGTGGGTGGGGTTAAATGTGGAATCCTTTGGCATGTGCACAGCAAACACTTCCTGTCCTTTTAAAGTAGGAGGTCAACCTTCTAACTTCATTCTATGAATCTATTATCTATTAACTCATTGATTAATAGATGCCCAAACGGTGCCACAGTGTCAAGAAAAGGTATGATTTATCAATTTCTGCATTACATTGAGTGTGTATTGACTAATTAACGAACTGCTGTTACTGTAAATGTTTAGCTGAATGATATATCCTACCGTAACTATCACTGGACTAGAGACCTAGCTATAGTTAGTCAGTGGTTGCACATCTAGACCTGTCTGATCTATCTGATCAGCCTGATAGCTACCCAGACCTGTCTGATCAGCCTAGTAGGGGCCGTGGGTGTCTCCAGCTAACCAGACCAGTCTGATCAGCCTGGAAAGGGGGCCGTGGGTGTCTCCAGCTACCCAGACCAGTCTGATCAGCCTGATAGTATGCCGTGGGTTGTCTCCAGCTACCCAGACCTGTCTGATCAGCCTGGAAAGGGGACCGTGGGTGTGTCCAGCTTACACCTGTGCACATATGTTTCTGTTTATCAATGTAATGAAACGTCCAAACATTGCCCTGTTGTTAGTCCCCCACACACCCATGGCCCCTCCTTTTTAAAAACATTTTTTAAATTTAACTAGGCAAGTCAGTTAAGAACAAATTGTTATTTACAATGACAGTCTACACCGGCCTAAACCCTGACGACGCTGGGCCAATTGTGTGCCGCCCTACGGGACTCCCAATCACGGCCGGATGTGATACAGCCTGGATTCGAACCAGGGACTGTAGTGACACCTCCTACACTGAAATGCAGTGCCTTAGACCACTGTGCCACTCGGGAGCTGAGTCTTGACACTGAGGGACTGATGACAGTCACAGACTGACTGACTTCCATAATACCCAAGGCCCGTCCAGAAACAACCCAACTGCCCAGAGTCTAGACACTTGTGGAGATCTGAGAGGGATTGATGGGTGGTGACATGGTGAGAGCTCCATCTCACCCTCTGATAGGGTTGGTGGATTTTTGACGGTATTGCTCACACCTGTCCAATCCTCTCAGATCTCGACAAGTGTCTAGGGATAGGGTCTAGGGGTTATTTCTGGACAGAGTTTTACGGAAGCTCAGTCAGTCAGTCTGGTACTGTCAGAAAATTGTAATAGCTGTCAAATACTTGCTTCCTCTGTTCTTGGGAGAATCTTAATTGCATTTCCTTGATTCGTTGCATCCTCTCTCCCCTTCTCACTTTCTTATCCAATGGGTTTTGAGAAAGGAGGTGAGAAGATGTGAGGAAAGAAGGAAATGCAATTGAGATTCTGCCAGAATTTCCTGCGTTCCTCCACCGTTCCTCCACCGTTCCTCTCAGAGTACTTTGGGGGAGAAGAGGGAAGGTTCCAACCCTCAGGCTGCAATACCCTTTCAAGGAGAGGAGTGGAGGAAACAAGGACAGAGGAAGCAAGAATGTAATGTCTAGTGTTCTCTGTCTCTCCCAAACACACGCACACGTGATAAGATGGTAAAAATTTGGTAAAACTGGTTTAAGTTTGCATTGAAGGATGAAGGAGAGTCACTTCTGAGTGAGCATTTTCTTCTTTGCTTTATGGCCTTATTCTTTTATTTTACCTTCATTTAACTAGGCACGTCAGTTACAGACTACATTCTTATTTTCAATGACAGCCTAGGAACAGTGTGTCAACAGCCTGTTCAGGGGCAGAATGACAGTTATGTACCTTGGCAGCTCAGGGATTTGAACTTGCAACCTTCTGGTTGGTAGCCCACCACTCCAAGCACTAGGCTACCCTGCCGCCCCAGTTGTACTGAGAAATGGGGAAATTGTATTGTAATGTTTTATAATTGTACCAACTGCCTTCATTTTTCTGGACATCAGTATGAGTAGCTGCTGCTTTTGCAGGAAGTAACCGGGATCTATAATAAATACAAATATGTGGGAGGGGAATGCTGTCACCTCCAGGCTCTCTCTCTCTCTCTGTCTCTCTGTCTCTCTCTCTCAATACTCTCTCTCTCTCAATACTCTCTTTGTCTCTCTCTCTCTCTGTCTCTCTGTCTCTCTGTCTCTCTCTCTCTCTCTCTCTCTCAATACTCTCTTTGTCTCTCTCTCTCTCTCAATACTCTCTTTGTCTCTCTCGCTCTCTCTCTTAATCGGCAATCAGATTTGAGGTGATCGTCATGGTTGCTCAGTCTCCATTCTCCCTCTCCCCCTTCCTCATCCATCCTACCCTCTCATATCTTCCTCCTCTCAGTCTCCCCATACCCTCTATTTCCTACACCTCCCCCTCTCCTCCCACATCTCCCTCCCTTCCACCGCTCCCTTACTCCAGTGTGATTAAGAGACTCCATGTCCCGGGTGGCACATCATCTATCCGTCTGGGACATTAGTATACCAGGGAGATGGGTCATATGTGTGTGTGTGTGTGTGTGTGTGTGTTTGTTGTGTGCGTGTGCTTCTTAGCAAAAACTAATTTCATAGCAAGAATTTTGCTATAACTGTCTGTGAGTACACTGAGTCGGGAGGAGGAAAGTGAAAACTAGCTGTTACTGACAGAGAGGTTTGGAACTCTCTTTCTTATTGGTCTATTAACTAATTTATTACCTGGTGATGTAAACCGGGCAGGAGAAAACATCATCACAAATTTCAAACAGCTGTCACACTAAAAGTGCATTATCATAATTATTCCAACTTTATAGTGTATATATATATATATATATATATATAACACAGGAAAATCACGTTTTAGCCTGTACTGGGACTTTAAGGGCAACTTCATAGTTTTACTCATAATCTCTCTCATCACTAGAGCAAATGTGAAACCGTGACCCTTGAAGGAGAGGTCAGGGAGAAACATTTACCGTAATACTTTTAATGGTATTACTTTTACCGTAATACCACTAATACCAGCAGCACTGAGATAACAAGGGGGCAAAGTTGGATAGCATTATCGTAAAACAACAAACACAAACATGAACTAAATTTATGGGAACCACCAACATTGGTTCATTTAAATTTTACAGTGTTCCAATTGTCAGTAAGAAGAGGAGAGGAAGGAAAGAGGGAGGAGAGTGGGAAGAGTAGAGGAAGGAAAGAGGAAGGAGAGTGGGAAGAGGATAGGAAGGAAAGGGGAAGGAGAGTGGGAAGAGTAGAGGAAGGAAAGAGGAAGGAGAGTGGGAAGAGGAGCTGGAGGAAAGAGTGAGGAGAGTGGGAAGAGGATAGGAAGGAAAGGGGGAGGAGAGTGGGAAGAGGAGCTGGAGGAAAGAGTGAGGAGAGTGGGAAGAGGATAGGAAGGAAAGGGGGAGGAGAGTGGGAAGAGGAGCTGGAGGAAAGAGTGAGGAGAGTGGGAAGAGGATAGGAAGGAAAGGGGGAGGAGAGTGGGAAGAGGAGCTGGAGGAAAGAGTGAGGAGAGTGGGAAGAGGAGAGGAAGGAAAGGGAGAGGAGAGTGGGAAGAGGAGCTGGAGGAAAGAGTGAGGAGAGTGGGAAGAGGAGAGGAAGGAAAGGGAGAGGAGAGTGGGAAGAGGAGAGGAAGGAAAGGGAGAGGAGAGTGGGAAGTGGAGAGGAAGGAAAGAGAGAGGAGAGTGGGAAGAGGAGAGGAAGGAAAGAGAGGAGAGTGGGAAGAGGAGAGGAAGGAAAGAGAGAGGAGAGTGGGAAGAGGAGAGGAAGGAAAGAGAGAGGAGAGTGGGAAGAGGAGAGGAAGGAAAGAGAGAGGAGAGTGGGAAGAGGAGAGGAAGGAAAGAGAGAGGAGAGTGGGAAGAGGAGAGGAAGGAAAGAGAGAGGAGAGTGGGAAGAGGAGAGGAAGGAAAGAGAGATGCATGCTGAACTGGAGAGAGCTCTTTTTTTTAAGTTTCTGGGAAAAAACATAGAAAAAAATGTTTGTTTACTAGCCCACCAGTTTAATGTTGATCCCGGTTTCTTGTACACTACTATCTGTCCCAGGATACTGCCAAACCCTAAAGTTTGAACAGCTGCTACTTGGAAAAGCAGCTAGCCAAGCTGCTAAGGTAGTTATCAAGCTAGCCTGGTTTCCATGACAGTTTGAACACAGCCCGTGAAGCAGTTAGCCCTTGTGGCTGGGACCGCGGAGAGTCCCGGGCTTGTGGCTGGGACCGTGGAGAGTCCTGGGCTTGTGGCTGGGACAGCTGAGAGTCCCGGCCTTGTGGCTGGGACCGCGGAGAGTCCCGGCCTTGTGGCTGGGACCGCTGAGAGTCCCGGCCTTGTGGCTGGGACCGCGGAGAGTCCCGGGCTTGTGGCTGGGACCGCTGAGAGTCCCGGCCTTGTGGCTGGGACCGCGGAGAGTCCCGGGCTTGTGGCTGGGACCGTGGAGAGTCCCGGGCTTGTGGCTGGGACCGGAGAGGAAGTCCCGGCCTTGAGGCTGGGACCCCAGAGAATCCCGGGCTTGTGGCTGGGACCGCGGAGAGTCCCGGGCTTATGGCTGGGACACAGAGAATCCCGGGCTTGTGGCTGGGATCGCGTAGAGTCCCGGGCTTGTGGCTGTTTAAATCCCTGTTTTTTGTTGCTATTTCCATTGGCCCAGTGCTGTGCTGGCTGGAAATGCTGTGCTGGCTGGAATTGCGTGGGAGTACCAGCAAGAGCCTTTGTTGCAACCATCATGTTGCCCAAAGTTAAAGGAAGTTGGAATAATGGAGAGGACAGTGTTTTGGTATCACAGTTGGGTGATCTTTTAAATCAAACAACAAGGATCTACAAGCAATTGTTACAGTAACAGAATAATAAATTCAATCACTTTGTCCAAACACTGGTGGACTCAAATAACAAAAGAATGGATGATCTTACCAGAGAGGTCAAAGACAATAAAAACCATTCTCCCAGGGAGAGACTGATGTCCTAAAAGAGACTTACAGCAAGATGACAACAAACTGTAAGTCCACTTTCTGGGTGTGACTCCACTTCAATCTTCCCTCCTGGATTGTCCCTCTGGTCTGTTTACACAGTCATCTGTAATAGTGATTCACAGACAACCAACTGTAAGTCCACTGTCTGGGTTTGACTCCACTTCAATCTTCCCTCCTGGATTGTCCCTCTGGTCTGTTTACACAGTCATCTGTAATAGTGATTCACAGACAACAAACTGTAAGTCCACTTTCTGGGTGTGGCTCCACTTCAATCTTCCATCTCAATTTCTTTCACAGAACATTTTTCCTCACAATCTCCTTAGACTCCATCCGGGTCTCATGTGGAGACTCTGGTATGCCATCCTGGTATGCCATCTCATGTGGAGACTCTGGTATGCCATCCTGGTATGCCATCTCATGTGGAGACTCTGGTATGCCATCCTGGTATTCTGTCTCATGTGGAGACTCTGGTATGCCATCCTGGTATGCCATCTCATGTGGAGACTCTGGTATGCCATCCTGGTATGCCATCTCATGTGGAGACTCTGGTATGCCATAACATTGGTTTTCCTCCTGTTTTGTACCTCTGGTCTGTTTACCCAGGCATCTGTAATAGTGATTTACAGACAACAAGCTGTATGTCCACTCTCTGTGAATCACTATTACAGATGACTTGGTAAACAGACCAGAGGGACAGTCCTGGTTGAGGGTTGATGAGAGATTAACTGCTTCTCTCTTCTAGTTTTTATTATTATATTGTTAGTATTAGTGTGACATAGATACCAGATAGTCTGCATAATGAAATAACATTCAGCTCAGACATCCATACCTTGTATTTATTTATTTTATTTAACCAGGAAAAGCCTGATGAGATCCAGAGTCGCTTTTTCAAGGGAGACCTGGCCAAGAAAGAAGCAACAATCAACACATTACATTTTTTTAACCTTTATTTGACTAGGCAAGTCAGTTAAGAACAAATTCTTATTTTCAATGACGGCCTAGGAACAGTGGGTTAACTGCCTGTTCAGGGGCAGAACGACAGATTTTGTACCTTGTCAGCTCGGTGGATTTGAATTTGCAACCTTCCAGTTACTAGTCCAATGCTCTAACCACTAGGCTACACTGCCGCCACATCATTAAAACATACAACAATACAATATAACAACATGATCCAGCCTAAAAGCATTAACACTCCTCTGTAACAGTCTCCCATCAATAATTTAAATTCCTTCAGTGGCACATATCTAGATGAGGCATGGATTATAGACTATTCCATTCAGTGGCACATATCTAGATGAGTCATGGATTATAGACTATTCCATTCAGTGGCACATATCTAGATGAGGCATGGATTATAGACTATTCCATTCAGTGGCACATATCTAGATGAGGCATGGATTATGGACTATTCCATTCAGTGGCACATATCTAGATGAGGCATGGATTATAGACTATTCCATTCAGTGGCACATATCTAGATGAGGCATGGATTATGGACTATTCCATTCAGTGGCACATATCTAGATGAGGCATGGATTATGGACTATTCCATTCAGTGGCACATATCTAGATGAGGCATGGATTATGGACTATTCCATTCAGTGGCACATATCTAGATGAGGCATGGATTATGGACTATTCCATTCAGTGGCACATATCTAGATGAGGCATGGATTATAGACTATTCCATTCAGTGGCTGGGAGGAATCCGGGCTTGTGGCTGGGATCTAGATGAGGCATGGATTATGGACTATTCCATTCAGTGGCACATATCTAGATGAGGCATGGATTATAGACTATTCCATTCAGTGGCACATATCTAGATGAGGCATGGATTGTAGACTATTCCATTCAGTGGCACATATCTAGATGAGGCATGGATTATAGACTATTCCATTCAGTGGCACATATCTAGATGAGGCATGGATTATGGACTATTCCATTCAGTGGCACATATCTAGATGAGGCATGGATTATAGACTATTCCATTCAGTGGCACATATCTAGATGAGGCATGGATTATAGACTATTCCATTCAGTGGCACATATCTAGATGAGGCATGGATTGTAGACTATTCCATTCAGTGGCACATATCTAGATGAGGCATGGATTATAGACTATTCCAGTCAGTGGCACATATCTAAATGAGGCATGGATTATGGACTATTCCATTCAGTGGCACATATCTAGATGAGGCATGGATTATAGACTATTCCATTCACTCCCTTCAATCTTCCCTCCTGTGGCACATATCTAGATGAGGCATGGATTATAGACTATTCCATTCAGTGGCACATATCTAGATGAGGCATGGATTGTAGACTATTCCATTCAGTGGCACATATCTAGATGAGGCATGGATTATAGACTATTCCATTCAGTGGCACATATCTAGATGAGGCATGGATTATAGACTATTCCATTCAGTGGCACATATCTAGATGAGGCATGGATTGTAGACTATTCCATTCAGTGGCACATATCTAGATGAGGCATGGATTATGGACTATTCCATTCAGTGGCACATATCTAGATGAGGCATGGATTATGGACTATTCCATTCAGTGGCACATATCTAGATGAGGCATGGATTATGGACTATTCCAGTCAGTGGCACATATCTAGATGAGGCATGGATTATGGACTATTCCATTCAGTGGCACATATCTAGATGAGGCATGGATTGTGGACTATTCCATTCAGTGGCACATATCTAGATGAGGCATGGATTGTATACTATGTCAGTGGACATTTATTTAGACTATTCCATTCAACCATTCAGTGGCACATATCTAGATGAGGCATGGATTATAGACTATTCCATTCAGTGGCACATATCTAGATGAGGCATGGATTATAGACTATTCCATTCAGTGGCACATATCTAGATGAGGCATGGATTATAGACTATTCCATTCAGTGGCACATATCTAGATGAGGCATGGATTGTAGACTATTCCATTCAGTGGCACATATCTAGATGAGGCATGGATTATAGACTATTCCATTCAGTGGCACATATCTAGATGAGGCATGGATTATAGACTATTCCATTCAGTGGCACATATCTAGATGAGGCATGGATTGTAGACTATTCCATTCAGTGGCACATATCTAGATGAGGCATGGATTATGGACTATTCCATTCAGTGGCACATATCTAGATGAGGCATGGATTGTGGACTATTCCATTCAGTGGCACATATCTAGATGAGGCATGGATTGTATACTATTCCATTCAGTGGCACATATCTAGATGAGGCATGGATTATAGACTATTCCATTCAGTGGCACATATCTAGATGAGGCATGGATTATAGACTATTCCATTCAGTGGCACATATCTAGATGAGGCATGGATTGTGGACTATTCCATTCAGTGGCACATATCTAGATGAGGCATGGATTGGACTATTCCATTCAGTGGCACATATCTAGATGAGGCATGGATTATAGACTATTCCATTCAGTGGCACATATCTAGATGAGGCATGGATTATAGACTATTCCATTCAGTGGCACATATCTAGATGAGGCATGGATTGTGGACTATTCCATTCAGTGGCACATATCTAGATGAGGCATGGATTGTATAATATTCCATTCAGTGGCACATATCTAGATGAGGCATGGATTATAGACTATACCATTCAGTGGCACATATCTAGATGAGGCATGGATTGTGGACTATTCCAGTCAGTGGCACATATCTAGATGAGGCATGGATTATGGACTATTCCATTCAGTGGCACATATCTAGATGAGGCATGGATTGTATACTATTCCATTCAGTGGCACATATCTAGATGAGGCATGGATTGTGGACTATTCCAGTCAGTGGCACATATCTAGATGAGGCATGGATTATGGACTATTCCATTCAGTGGCACATATCTAGATGAGGCATGGATTATGGACTATTCCATTCAGTGGCACATATCTAGATGAGGCATGGATTGTGGACTATTCCATTCAGTGGCACATATCTAGATGAGGCATGGATTGTATACTATTCCATTCAGTGGCACATATCTAGATGAGGCATGGATTATAGACTATTCCATTCAGTGGCACATATCTAGATGAGGCATGGATTGTGGACTATTCCATTCAGTGGCACATATCTAGATGAGGCATGGAGTGTACACTATTCCAGTCAGTGGCACATATCTAGATGAGGCATGGATTATAGACTATTCCAGTCAGTGGCACATATCTAGATGAGGCATGGATTATAGACTATTCCAGTCAGTGGCACATATCTAGATGAGGCATGGATTGTAGACTATTCCAGTCAGTGGCACATATCTAGATGAGGCATGGATTATAGACTATTCCAGTCAGTGGCACATATCTAGATGAGGCATGGATTATAGACTATTCCATTCAGTGGCACATATCTAGATGAGGCATGGATTATAGACTATTCCATTCAGTGGCACATATCTAGATGAGGCATGGATTGTAGACTATTCCAGTCAGTGGCACATATCTAGATGAGGCATGGATTGTAGACTATTCCAGTCAGTGGCACATATCTAGATGAGGCATGGATTGTAGACTATTCCAGTCAGTGGCACATATCTAGGTGAGGCATGGACTGTAGAATAATCCATGCATCTGGTGCACAGAAAGAGAAGGCAGTCGGGCCTAATACTGTGAATGTACTGGGGACTTTGAGTAGCAACCACCTAGCAGACTGGGTATGGTAACATAGCAACTACCTAGCAGACTGGGTCTGGTAACATAGCAACCACCTAGCAGACTGGGTCTGGAAACATAGCAACCACCTAGCAGACTGGGTCTGGTAACATAGCAACCACCTAGCAGACTGGGTCTGGTAACATAGCAACCACCTAGCAGACTGGGTCTGGTAGCATAGCAACCACCTAGCAGACTGGGTCTGGTAACATAGCAACCACCTAGCAGACTGGGTCTGGTAACATAGCAACCACCTAGCAGACTGGATCTGGTAACATAGCAACCACCTAGCAGACTGTGTCTGGTAACATAGCAACCACCTAGCAGACTGGGTCTGGTAACATAGCAACCACCTAGCAGACTGGGTATGGTAACATAGCAACCACCTAGCAGACTGGGTATGGTAACATATCAACCACCTAGCAGACTGGGTATGGTAACATAGTAACCACCTAGCATACTGGGTATGGTAACATAGCAACCACCTAGCAGACCGGGTATGGTAACATAGCAACCACCTAGCAGACCGGGTATGGTAACATAGCAACCACCTAGCAGACTGGGTATGGTAACATAGCAACCACCTAGCAGACTGGGTATGGTAACATAGCAACCACCTAGCAGACCGGGTATGGTAACATAGCAACCACCTAGCAGACTGGGTATGGTAACATAGCAACCACCTAGCAGACCGGGTATGGTAACATAGCAACCACCTAGCAGACCGGGTATGGTAACATAGCAGCCACCTAGCAGACTGGGTATGGTAACATAGCAACCACCTAGCAGACTGGGTATGGTAACATATCAACCACCTAGCAGACTGGGTATGGTAACATAGCAACCACCTAGCAGACTGGGTATGGTAACATAGCAACCACCTAGCAGACTGGGTATGGTAACATATCAACCACCTAGCAGACTGGGTATGGTAACATAGCAACCACCTAGCAGACTGGGTATGGTAACATATCAACCACCTAGCAGACTGGATATGGTAACATGCAACCACCTGAAGGAGACTGGGTATGGTAACATAGCAACCACCTAGCAGACTGGGTGGTAACATGAGCAACCACCTAGCAGACTGGGAATGGTAACATAGCAACCACCTAGCAGACTGGGTATGGTAACATATCAACCACCTAGCAGACTGGGTGGTAACATATCAACCACCTAGCAGAGGTATGGTAACATAGCAACCACCTAGCAGACTGGGTATGGTAACATATCAACCAGCTAGCAGACTGGGTCTGGTTACATATCAACCACCTAGGGAGACTGGGTATGGTGGTGAAGGAACCACCTAGCAGACAGAGGATAACATAGCAACCACATAACAGACTGAGGATGGTAACATAGCAACAGACCTAACAGACTGGGTATGGTAACATATCAACCACCTAGGAGACTGGGTATGATAACATAGCAACCACCTAACAGACTGGGTGATGGTAACATATCAACCACCTAGCAGACTGGGTATGGTAACATATCCAGACTCTAGCAGACTGGGTGCTGGTGGTAACATATCAGATCTAGCAGACTGGGTATGATAACATAGCAACCACCTAACAGACTGGGTATGGTAACATAGCAACCACCTAGCAGACTGGGTATGATAACATAGCAACCACATAACAGACTGGGTATGGTAACATATCAACCACCTAGCAGACTGGGTATGGTAACATAGCAACCACCTAGCAGACTGGGTATGGTAACATATCAACCACCTAGCAGACTGGGTATGGTAACATATCAACCACCTAGCAGACCGGGTATGGTAACATATCAACGACCTAACAGACTGGGTATGGTAACATTGCAACCACCTAGCAGACTGGGTATGGTAAACAGCAACCACCTAGCAGACTGGGTATGGTAACATAGAACCACTCTGTTAGACAGACTGGGTATGGTAAACAGCAACCACCTAGCAGACTGAGGTATGGTAACATAGCAACCACCTAGCAGACTGGGTCTGGTAACATATCAACCACCTAGCAGACTGGGTATGGTAACATATCAACCACCTAGCAGACTGGGTATGGTAACATAGCAACCACCTAGCAGACTGGGTATGGTAACATAGCAACCACCTAGCAGACTGGGTATGGTAACATAGCAACCACCTAGCAGACTGGGTATGGTAACATAGCAACCACCTAGCAGACTGGGTATGGTAACATAGCAACCACCTAGCAGACTGGGTATGGTAAACATAGCAACCACCTAGCAGACTGGGTATGGTAACATAGCAACCACCTAAGCAGACTGGGTATGGTAACATAGCAACCACCTAGCAGACTGGGTCTGGTAACATAGCAACCACCTAGCAGACTGGGTCTGGTAACATTACAACCACCTAGCAGACTGGGTATGGTAACATATCAGCCACCTAGCAGACTGGGTATGGTAACATAGCAACCACCTAGCAGACTGGGTATGGTAACATAGCAACCACCTAGCAGGCTGGGTTTGGTAACATAGCAACCACCTAGCAGACTGAATTATGGTAACTGGTGGTGGTGAAGGAGATCATGTAGACTACAGAGGTAAAGAGGAGTTTACCTGCTGGTGGGGAAGGAGACCAGACTACAGAGGTAAAGAGGGAGTTTACCTGCTGGTGGGGAAGGATTTTCTACAGGGGTAAAGGGGAGTTTACCTGCTGGGGGTGAAGGAGACCAGACTACAGAGGTAAAGAGGGAGTTTACCTGCTGGTGGGAAGGAGACCAGACTACAGAGGTAAAGAGGGAGTTTACCTGCTGGTGGTGTAAGACCAGACTACAGAGGAAAGAGGAGTTTACATACTGCTGGTGGTGTAGGAGACCAGACTTGATCAAGAGGAGTTTTCCCATGGTGGTGAAGGAAAGACCAGAGGTAATCTCAGGGGTTTACCTTGTGGGGAAGGAGACCAGACTCAGAGGTAAGGGGGAGTTTACCTGCTGGTGGTGTAGGAGACCAGACTACAGAGGTAAAGAGGAGTTTACCTGCTGGTGGTGAAGGAGACCAGACTACAGAGGTAATAGGGAGTTTACCTGCTGGTGGGGAAGGAACCAGACTACAGATAAACAGAGTCCAGTCTCTCTAAGACAGAGGAGGCTGCATGATAACAGAGTCCAGTATCTGTCAGACAGAGGAGGCTGTATGATAAACCAGAGTCCAGTCTCTGTTAGACAGAGGCTGCATGATAAACAGAGTCCAGTCTCTGTTAGACAGAGGAGGCTGCATGATAAACAGAGTCCAGTCTCTGTTAGACAGAGTATTTGCATGATAAACAGAGTCCAGTCTCTGTTAGACAGAGGGGAGGAACTGCATGATAAACAGAGTCCAGTCTCTGTTAGACAGAGGAGGAATGATAAACAGAGTCCAGTCTCTGTTAGACAATGGAGGCTGCATGATAAACAGAGTCCAGTCTCTTGTTGGACAGTAGAAGGGTTCCTTGCTGAGCGGACTTTCAGTTTATATCGCCATGGGACTCATTTTACTGTGGATATAGATACCTTTGTACCTGTTTCCTCCAGCATCTTCACCAGGCCAGCTGTTGTTCTGGATTGATTTGCATTTTCTTTGCAACAAAATATATTCATCTCTATCGAGACAGCCAGAACACGCCTCCTTTCTGAGCGGTATGACAGCTGCATGGTCCCATGATGTTGATGTGCATAACAATTGTTTGTACAGATGAACGTGGTCCTTATTTTCACCGTTTGTAATTGCTCCCAAGGATGAACCAGATTTGTGGAGGTCTGCAATTTGTTTTCTGAGGTCTTCACAGTTCTTTTGATTTCCCCATGATGTCAAGCAAATAGGCTCTGAACAAACTTTATTTGACTCTTTGCAAACTAATCCACAGGTACACCTCCAATGACTTCAATGATGTCAATTAGCCTATCAGAATTTCTAACCATGATATCATTTTCTGGAATTTTCCAAGCTGTTTAAAGGCACAGTCAACTTAGTGTAAGTAAAAGATGACTTGTGTCATGCACAAAGAAAATGTCCTAACCGATAAAACCATAGTTTGTTAACAACCCTCCAGACGAGCTTCAATGCCATCCAACTCTCCTTCCGTGGCCTCCAATTGCTCTTAAATTACATTTTACATTTACATTTAAGTCATTTAGCAGAAACCACATATCCTGCTGCTTATCAGAGTTACTGGGAATTTTACCTTCTGACATCTGGAAACAAGCCACTTTACAATAGTGCATCTAAATCATTAAGGGGGAGGGGGTGTGAGAAGGATTACTTATCCTATCCTAGGTATTCCTTGAAGAGGTGGGGTTTCAGGTGTCTCCAGAAGGTGGTGATTGACTCCGCTGTCCTGGCGTCGTGAACGAGTTTGTTCCACCATTGGGGGCCAGAGCAGCGAACAGTTTTGACTGGGCTGATTGGGAACTGTTTCCTCAGTGGTAGGGACGAGCAGGCCAGAGGTGGATGAACGCAGTGCCCTTGTTTGGGTGTAGGGCCTGATCAGAGCCTGGAGGTACTGCGGTGCCGTTCCCACACAGCTCCGTAGGCAAGCACCATGGTCTTGTAGCGGATGCGAGCTTCAACTGGAAGCCAGTGGAGAGAGCGGAGGAGCGGGGTGACGTGAGAGAACTTGGGAAGGTTGAACACCAGACGGGCTGCGGCGTTCTGGATGAGTTGTGGGGTTTGATGGCACAGGCAGGGAGCCCAGCCAACAGCGAGATTGCAGTAATCCAGACGGGAGATGACAAGTGCCTGGATTAGGACCTGCGCCGCTTCCTGTGTGAGGCAGGGGCGTACTCTGCGGATGTTGTAGAGCATGAACCTGCGGGCCACCGCCTTGATGTTAGTTGAGAACGACAGGTGTTGTCCAGGATCACGCCAAGGTTCTTTATGGCGCTCTGGGAGGAGGAAACAATGGAGTTGTCAACCGTGATGGCGAGATCATGGAACGGGCAGTCCTTCCCCGGGAGGAAGAGCAGCTCCGTCTTGCCGGACTCAGCTTGAGGTGGTGATCCGTATATCCACACTGATATGTCTGCCAGACATGCAGAGATGCGATTCGCCACCTGGTCATCAGAAGGGGAAAGGAAGATTAATTGTGTGTTGTCTGCATAGCAATGATAGGAGAGACCATGTGAGGTTATGACAGAGCCAAGTGACTTGGTGTATAGCGAGAATAGGAGAGGGCCTAGAACAGAGCCCTGGGGGACACCAGTGGTGAGAGCGCATGGCCCATGATGTTGATCGTGCCACCTGGTAGGATGAACGACCTGTCAGGCGGACGTAAATTGGGCCCAAGGATGCCCAACCAGAGGGTGGAGGGAGGATCTGATGGTTCACAGTGTCTTGCAGCCGATAGGTCTTTGATGAGATGTCAGAGGAAATAGGTTAGTTTGAAGTGCGGAGGCGCTTCCGTGATACATCCACAGACAGTCTCCAGTTGAATGATGTCTTGAAACCTGACTGATTTGGATCAAGAAGGTCATTCTGAGAGATTTTCGGGAAGCTGTTTAAAGGCACAGTCAACGTTCAAGAGTTTTGGAGTCAGAAAAGAAAGAAGGGATACTGGACTGTAGTTGTTGACATCCAGACGATCGAATGCCATACAACTTTTCAGAAGGGGTGCAACTCTCGCTCTCTTAAATACAAGTAAAACTAAATGCATGCTCTTCATCCTATCGCTGCCTTCACCTGCCCGACCGTCCAACATCACTACTCCAGACAGTTATGTCTTAGAATATGTGGACAACTACTAATACCCAGGTGTCTGGTTAGACTGTAAACTCTCCTTCCAGACTCACATCAAACATCTCCAATCCAAAGTTAAATCTAGAATTGGCTTCCTATTTTGCAACAAAGCCTCCTTCACTCATGCTGCCAAACATACCCTTGTGAAACTGACCATCCTACCGATCCTCGAGTTTGGCGACGTCATTTACAAAATAGCCTCCAATACCTTACCCAATAAATTGGATGCAATCTATCACAGTGCCATCCGTTTTGTCACCAAAGCCCCATATACTACCCACCGCTGTGACCTGTATGCTCTCGTTGGCTGGCCCTCGTTTCATACTCATCGCCAAACCCACTGGCTCCAGGTCATTTACAAGACCCTGCTCGGTAAAGTCCCCCCTTATCTCAGCTCGCTGGTCACCATAGCAGCACCCACCTGGTCACCCCCAAAACCAATTCTTACTTTGGCCGCCTTGCCTTCCAGTTCTCTGCTGCCAATGACTGGAACGAACTGCAAAAATCTCTGAAACTGGAAACACTAATCTCCCTCACTAGCTTTAAGCACCAACTGTCAGAGCAGCTCACAGATTACTGCACCTGTACATAGCCCATCAATAAATAGCCCAAACAGCTACCTCTCCCCCTACTGGATTTATTTATTTATTTTGCTCCTATGCCCCCCCATTATTTCTATGTCTACTTTGCACATTCTTCCACTGCAAATCTACCATTCCAGTGTTTTACTTGCTATATTGTATTTACTTCGCCACCATGGCCTTTTTTTGCCTTCACCTCCCTTCTCTCACCTCATTTGCTCACATTGTATATAGTCCTATTTGTACTGTATTATTGACTGTATGTTTGTTTCACTCCATGTGTAACTCTGTGTTGTTCTACGTGTCGAACTGCTTTGCTTTATCTTGGCTAGGTCGCAATTGTAAATGAGAACTTGTTCTCAACTTGCCTACCTGGTTGAATAAAGGTGAAATAAATAAATATAAATAAATAAAAAGCTAAAAATGGCATTATTCCTTCTTGATCTACTAATGCACCTCGCATCCAATCAGGATTAGTGGTGACCCCAAAACAGGCGTTTGCTTCACATTCTAGACCCCCACGGAGGGCAGACGAGATGCAGGAAGGGTTTCTTTCTTTATAGAAAACCAGGTCCTATAACCTTAACCCTCATAACCCCACAAAGCTGTTGCATATCAAGGGGAGGAGAGAGGGGAGAGAGGAGAAAGGAGAGAGAGGTGAGATGGTGGGGAGGAGAGAGAGGAGAGGTGGGGGGAGGAGAGAGAGGAGAGGTGGAGGGGAGGAGAGAGGAGAGGTGGAGAGGAGGAGAGAGGAGAGGTGAGGTGAGTGGGGAGGAGAGAGGAGAGGAGAGGCGGAGGGGTTGAGAGAGGAGAGAGGAGAGAGAGCGGAGGTGGAGGGGAAAAGAGAGAGGAGAGCTGGAGGCAGCTCTGGGGGCATACGTCTCCCATGACAACCCTCTGTCGTAGACGGAGACGGAGCGTGAATATCCATGAAGGTTAGACAAGCTCCATAATCTCCAAATCCTGTTTCTACACACATAGAGAGAAGGAGGAGAGAGAAAGAGAGAGAGAGGTGTGTGTGTGGGGGGGGGGGGGGATATGGAGAGAGAGAGAGAGAGAGAGAGAGAGAGAGAGAAAGAGAGAGAGAGAGAGTGTGTGTGTGTGTGGGGGGGGGATATGGAGAGAGAAAGAGAGAGAGAGCTACTTACTTGAACAGAGCAATACTCAATCATGAGGCATCAAAGCCAAAGGAACTGAGTAACATTAAGAAATGCTATAGATGGAAGGAATGCAGTTTGGAAACCTACCAAAAAACAATTAGGCAACAACAAATTCAATCCCTTTTAGACAATTTCCTGGGTAAAATGTTCCACTGTAATAGTGAAGGTGTAAACTTGGCAGTAGAAAATCTTTACAGTATATTTGACCTCTCAGTTTCTCTATCAAATCTAAAAATCTGAAATAGAAACCCGAAGAAAATGAACAACAATGACAAATGGTTTGATGAAGAATGCAAAAATCTAAGAAAACAATTAAGAAACCTGTCCAACCAAAAACATAGAGACCCAGAAAACCCGAGTCTACGCCTTCCCTAAGGTGAATCACTAAAACAATACAGAAATACACTATGGGAACAGAAGAAACAGCACATCAGAAATCAGCTCAATGTAATTGAAGAATCCATAGACTCTAACCACTTTTGGGAAATTTGGAAAACACTTAAAAAACAACAACACAAATAATTATCTATCCAAAATGGAGATGTATGGGTAAACCACTTCTCCAATATTTTTGGCTCTATAACAAAGAATAAAAAGCAAAAACATATACATGATCAAATACAAATCTTAGAATCAACTATTAAAGACTACCAGAACCCACTGGATTCTCCAATTACCTTGAGCTATGAGCTACAGGACAAAATAAAAACCCTCCGACCCAAAAAGGCCTGTGGTGTTGATGGTATCCTCAATGAAATGATCAAATATACAGAAAGAAAATTCCAATTGGCTATACTAAAACTCTTTAACATCATCCTTAGCTCTGGCATCTTCCCCAATATTTGGAACCAAGGACTGATCACCACAATCCACAAAAGTGGAGACAGATTTGACCCCATTAACTACCGTGGGATATGCGTCAACAGCAACCTTGGGAAAATCCTCTGCATTATCATTAACAGCAGACTGGTACATTTCCTCAATGAAAACAACGTACTGAGCAAATATCAAATTGGCTTTTTGCCAAATTACCATACAACAGACCCTAATTGACACCCTAATTGACAACCAAACAAAGCAAAACAAAGTCAAAGTCTTCTCATGCTTTGTTGGTTTCAAAAAAGCCTTTGACTCAATTTGGCATGAGGGTCTGCCATACAAATTGATGGAAAGTGGTGTTGGGGGTAAAACATACGACATTATAAAATTCATGTACACAAACAACATGTGTGCGGTTACAATTGGCAAAAAACACACACATTTCTTCCCACAGGCCGTGGGGTGAGACAGGGATGCAGCTTAAGCCCCACCCTCTTCAAGATATAGATCAACGAATTGGCGCGGGCACTAGAAAAGTCTGCAGCACCCGGCCTCACCCTACTAGAATCTTAAGTCAAATGTCTACTGTTTGCTGATGATCTGGTGCTTCTGTCCCCAACCAAGGAGGGCCTACATTAGCACCTAGATATTGTGCACAGATTCTGCCAGACCTGGGCCCTGACAGTAAATCTCAGTAAGATCAAAATAATGGTGTTCCAAAAAAGATCCAGTCACCAGGACCACAAATACAAATTCCATCTAGACACTGTTGCCCTAAAGCACACAAAAAACTATACATACCTTGGCCTAAACATCAGCGCCACAGGTAACTTCCACAAATCTGTGAACGATCTGAGAGACAAGGCAAGAGGGGCATTCTATGCCATCAAAAGGAACATAAAATTCTAAGTATTAATGAAAGGAAATGGACGCTCACCACGCTGCACCTTGGTCCTCTTCTTTTAACGTCCGTGACAGTATGACCATATTACAGACACATATTTCCCTCAGATTACACAGATCCACAAAGAATTCGAAAACAAACCCAATTTTGATAAACTCCCATATCTATTGGGTGAACCCCCACAGTGTGCCATCACAGCAGCAAGATTTGTGACCTGTTGCCACAAGAAAAGGGTAACCGGTGAAGAACAAACACCACTGTAAATACAACCCATATTTATGTTTATTTATTTTCCCTTGTGTACTTTAACCATTTTTACATTGTTACAACACTGTTGTACAAACACCATTTGTACGGCACTATACATAATATGACATTTGTAATGTCTTTATTGTTTTGAAACTTCTGTATGTGTAATGTTTACTGTTCATTTTGATTGTTTTATTTCACTTTTGTATATTATCTACCTTACTTGCTTTGGCAATGTTAACACATGTTTCCCATGCCAATAAAGCCACTTGAATTAATTTGAATTGAATTGAGAGACAGAGGGAGAGAGAGAGAGAGAGAGAGAGAGAGATACTCAGTCATGTTGTCAGCAACTTGATGATGTAGTCCAGAAACCAGTCTCTCCAGGAACCAGTCTCTCCAGGCACATGGTGACAGATATAAGTAATACAGGACAATAGTAATTGAAAAAAGTTTTCCTTTGATTTCTTGGGAACAGGAACAAGGGGGTGGTAATCTGGTAATCTATTACATCCTGGGACAGATTGAATATGACCGTGAAGACGCTAGCCTGTTGATGGACATGTCTGAGGACATGTGTGTGGTTAAGCCCCGAGGACATGTGTGTGGTTAAGCCCTGAGGACATGTGTGTGGTTAAGCCCTGAGGACATGTGTGTGGTTAAGCCCTGAGGACATGTGTGTGGTTAAGCCCTGAGGACATGTGTGTGGTTAAGCCCTGAGGACATGTGTGTGGTTAAGCCCTGAGGACATGGCTGGGGATTCTGTCTGTTATCGCGCCTTGGCGAATATTTACCCCCTTTTTAAAGACTTACCGTTATTCACATCAGCCACATAGAGCCTGCTGGATCACACAGTTGTCTGGAACACACACACACACAGACAAACACACAGACATAGACAAACACTCACTCACACAGCAGAAAGGGAGAGGGAGAGGGAGGGAGAGAGAGGGCAAGAGAGGGAGAGAGCGGGAGTGAGAGGGAGAGAGAGTGAAAGGGAGGGAGAGGGAGAGAGAGAGAGAGAGAGAGTAGAGAGAGAGAGAAACGCTCTTAGGTTGTGAATGTTGTCAGCAAGATAACTTGGAAAACATACAAAAACATAGTTGTGTGTGTGTCTGGAGTAGTGTGTATGTGTGCCTGTGTGTGTGTGTGGAGTGGTAGAGCAATGGGTCTCGAACCAACAGGCTTCTTCCACCAGACCATGAGACTGCTGGTCAACTAACCTTAACTGTCTCCATGCACAGACCTGAAGCCTCTCTGCACCTTAGTGACTATTTACACCCTAAAGCCTATCTGCACCTTAGTGACTATTTACACCCTAAAGCCTATCTGCACCTTAGTGACTATTTACACCCTAAAGCCTATCTGCACCTTAGTGACTATTTTATCTGACTCTCCACACATCCATCCCCTACACACAAGCACACATACACCGTAGATAAGCACACACAAAATAAACACACACACACACACACTCACACACGCGCAAGCACACACATAGGGGAGAGTAAACTGAGCCAAAGGATTAGTTGAGTCACCCCTTGTTTCTGGAAAACGTACACAAAATGAATCACGCACGCAAATACTTAGGAAGAGGTCTGTGAAGAAAGGAATCACATGGAAAAGTGGTCAGCAGTTCTGAAAGGTCAAATTATTATTATTATTATTATTATTTTTTTAAAGAGGTTTCATGACGCTCATATCATTTCCAAAGTAGATCATTCTAAAATTGACATCAGTTGGGGTCTCTATCATCAAGTCAAAGCAAATGGTATTTTTTCACTTGCGCCCGAATACAAGTGGAGACTTCACAGTGAAATCCTTATTTATGAGCCCTTTCACTTCAGCTAAACAATTGGAAAAACTTACTAAAGCTAATAAACCTAGTAAATCCATGTATCTGTGTGGGCTTCTGATGGAGTATCAGAAAGAGAGAGAGAGGTTATATTAGAGAATCAGAGAGAGAGAGAGAGAGAAAATTGGAAAACACTAAACAAACAACAACACGAAGAATTATCTATCCAAAATGGAGATGTATGGGTAAACCACTTCTCCAATCTTTTTGGCTCTATAACAAAGAATAAAGAGCAAAAACATATACATGATCAAATACAGATCTTAGAATCAACTATTAAAGACTACCAGAACCCACTGGATTCTCCAATAACATTGAATGAGTTACAGGACAAAATAAAAACCCTCAAACCCAAAAAGGCCTGTGGTGTTGATGGTATCCTCAATGAAATGATCAAATATACAGACAACAAATTCCAATTGGCTATACTAAAACTCTTTAACATCATCCTTAGCTCTGGCATCTTCCCCAATATTTGGAACCAAGGACTGATCACCCCAATCCACAAAAATGGAGACAAATTTGACCCCAATAACTACCGTGGAATATGCGTCAACAGTAACCTTGGGAAAATCCTCTGCATTATCATTAACAGCAGACTCGTACACTTCCTCAATGAAAACAATGTACTGAGCAAATGTCAAATTGGCTTTTTACCAAATTACCGTACAACAGACCATGTATTCACCCTGCACACCCTAATTGACAACCAAACAAACCAAAACAAAGGCAAAGTCTTCTCATGCTTTGTTGATTTCAAAAAAGCCTTCGACTCAATTTGGCATGAGGGTCTGCTATACAAACTGATGGAAAGTGGTGTTGGGGGTAAAACATACGACATCATAAAATCCATGTACACAAACAACAAGTGTGCGGTTAAAATTGGCAAAAAACACACACATTTCTTCACACAGGGTCGTGGGGTTAGACAGGGATGCAGCTTAAGCCCCACCCTCTTCAACATATATATCAACGAACTGGCACGGGCACTAGAAAAGTCTGCAGCACCCGGCCTCACCCTACTAGAATCTGAAGTCAAATGTCTGCTGTTTGCTGATGATCTGGTGCTTCTGTCACCAACCAAGGAGGGCCTACAGCAGCACCTAGATCTTATGCACAGATTCTGTCAGACCTGGGCCCTGACAGTAAATCTCAGTAAGACCAAAATAATGGTGTTCCAAAAAGGTCCAGTCACCAGGACCACAAATACAAATTCCATCTAGACACTGTTGCCCTAGAGCACACAAAAAACTATACATACCTTGGCCTAAACATCAGCGCCACAGGTAACTTCCACAAAGCTGTGAACGATCTGAGAGACAAGGCAAGAAGGGCATTCTATGCCATCAAAAGGAACATAAATTTCAACATACCAATTAGGATTTGGCTAAAAATACTTGAATCAGTCATAGAGCCCATTGCCCTTTATGGTTGTGAGGTCTGGGGTCCGCTCACCAACCAAGACTTCACAAAATGGGACAAACACCAAATTGAGACTCTGCACGCAGAATTCTGCAAAAATATCCTCAGTGTACAACGTAGAACACCAAATAATGCATGCAGAGCAGAATTAGGCCGATACCCACTAATTATCAAAATCCAGAAAAGAGCAGTTAAATTCTATAACCACCTAAAAGGAAGCGATTCCCAAACCTTCCACAACAAAGCCATCACCTACAGAGAGATGAACCTGGAGAAGAGTCCCCTAAGCAAGCTGGTCCTGGGGCTCTGTTCACAAACACACCCTACAGATCCCCATGACAGCAGCACAATTAGACCCAACCAAATCATGAGAAAACAAAAAGATAATTACTTGACACATTGGAAAGAATTAACAAAAAAACAGAGCAAACTAGAATGCTATTTGGCCCTACACAGAGAGTACACAGCGGCAGAATACCTGACCACTGTGACTGACCAAAAATTAAGGAAAGCTTTGACTATGTACAGACTCAGCGAGCATAGCCTTGCTATTGAGAAAGGCCGCCGTAGGCAGACATGGCTCTCAAGGGAAGACAGGCTATGTGCTCACTGCCCACAAAATGAGGTGGAAACTGAGCTGCACTTCCTAACCTCCTGCCCAATGTATGACCATATTAGAGAGACATATTTCCCTCAGATTACACAGATCCACAAAGAATTCGAAAACAAATCCAATTTTGAAAAACTCCCATATCTACTGGGTGAAATTCCACAGTGTGCCATCAGAGCAGCAAGATTTGTGACCTGTTGCCACGAGAAAAGGGCAACCAGTGAAGAACACGCACCATTGTAAATACAACTCATATCTATGCTTATTTATTTTATCTTGTGTCCTTTACCATTTGCACATTGTAAAAACACTGTATATATATATAATATGACATTTGTAATGTCTTTATTGTTTTGAAACTTCTGTATGTGTGATGTCTACTGTTAATTTTTATTGTTTATTTCACTTTATATATTATATACCTTACTTGCTTTGGCAATGTTAACACATGTTTCCCATGCCAATAAAGCCCCTTGAATTGAATTGAATTGAATTGAGAGAGAGAGAGGCTATGATAGAGAATCAGAGAGAGAGAGAGAGAGAGAGGCTATATTAGAGAATCAGAGAGAGAGAGAGAGAGGCTATATTAGAGAATCAGAGAGAGAGAGAGGCTATA
>NC_088224.1:6716479-6765532 GCF_036934945.1 Oncorhynchus masou masou
CCTACGGCGGCCTTTCTCAATAGCAGTAGTGTAATGAGTTGGTAGAGTACTGAGGTTGTAGATTAATGAGTTGGTAGATTACTGAGGTGGTAGAGTACTGAGGTGGTAGAGTACCGAAGACACTGATGTCATCTAGTGGCCAAAATCTAAATTGCACCTAGGCAAGAATAATACATTATGGCCTTTTTCTTGCATTTCTCGGTCGCGCAATGAGACTAGTTTTGCCATAGGACTTCCTCAGGATAAACAACTATTCTTCGTTGGTTTTTCATAATACAAGCCTGAAACCTTGTATAAAGACTGTTGACATCTAGTGGAAGCCATAGGAACTGCAATTTGGGAGGCGGAAGTCTTTCAATAGCTTAAGCTTGGAATTGGCTGGCAGGTCAACACAAAACAAAATGGTCCTCCGGTTTCCTGCCAAATCAGTTCTGTTCTACTCACAGACATCATTTTAACAGTTTAAAAACTTTAAAGTGTTTTCTATCCAATACTACCATGTCCTACCTTCTGGGCCTGAGTAACAGGCAATTTACCTTGGACACCTATGTCATCCAACATTCCAAATCCAACTCCCCTAACAAGTTTTAACAAGAACATAAACTTTCTGCCCATATCAGATATGTCTATGTCCTGGGAAAATGTTCTTGCTACTTACAACCTCATGATAATCGCATTAGCCTACGTTATCTCAACAGTCCCGTGGAAGGGACACCGATCCCATTAAGTTTGCTTAGTTTTTTTGTTAATTATTTTCAAATGTGTCAAGTAATTATCTTTTAGTTTTTTCATGATTTGGTTGGGTCTAATTGTGCTGCTGTCCTGGGGCTCTGTAGGGTGTGTATGTGTTTGTGAACAGAACCCCAGGACCAGCTTGCTTAAGGGGCTCTTCTCCAAGATTAATCTCTCTGTAGGTGATGGCTTTGTTATGGAAGGTTTGTGAATCACTTCCTTTTAGGTGGTTGTAGAATTTAACGGCTCTTTTCTGGATTTTAATAATGAGCGGGTATCGGCCTATTTCTGCTCTGCATGCATTATTTGGTGTTTTACGTTGTACACTGAGGATATTTTTGAAGAATTCTGCATGCAGATTCTCAATTTTGTTTTGACCCATTTTGTGAATTCTTTGTTGGTGTGCGGACCCCAGACCTCACAACCATAATAGGGAAATGTGTTCAATAACTGATGCAAGTATTTTTTGCAAGTATCTTCCTTTTGGTGACATAGTTGGCCCTTCTTGCGTTGTCTCTCAGATATTTTACAGCTTTGTGGAAGTTACCTGTGGCACTGATGTTTAGGCCGAGGTATGTATAATTTTCTTGTCGGCTCTAGTGCAACGATGTCTAGATGGAATCTGTATTTGTGATCCTGGCAACTGGACCTTTTTTGGAACACCATTATTTTTGTCTTACTGAGATTTACTGTCAGGGCCCAGGTCTGACAGAATCTGTGCAGAATGCAGTGGCTTGCGAAAGTATTCACCCCCCTTGGCATTTTTCCTATTTTCTTGCCTTACAACCTGTAATTAAATTGGATTTTGGGGGGTTGTATCATTTGTTTTACACAACATGCCTACCACATTCAAGATGCAAAATATTGTTTCATGTTTAACTAACAAGAAATAAGACAATAAAATAGAAAACTTGAACATAACTATTCACCCCCCCCCAAATTCAATGATTTGAAGAGACACCTTTTGCAGCAATTACAGCTGCAAGTCTCTTGGGGTATGTCTCGGTAAGCTTGGCAAATCTAGTCATGGGATTTTTTGCCAATTTTTCAAGGAAAACCTGCTCCAGCTCCTTCAAGTTGGATGGGTTCTGCTTGTGTACAGCAATCTTTAAGTCATACCACAGATTCTCAATTAGATTGTGGTCTGGGCTTTGACTAGGCCATTCCAAGACATTTAAATGTTCCCCTTAAACCACTTGAGGGTTGCTTTAGCAGTATGCTTAGGGTCATTCTCCTGCTGGAAGATGAACCTCCGTCCCAGTCTCAAATCTCTTGAAGAATTTCCCTGTATCTGGCGTCATCCATCATTCCTTCAATTCTGACCAGTTTCCCAGTCCCTGCCGATGAAGATCATCGGTGGTATTCTCCGGGTGATGAGAGGTGTTGGATTTGCTCCAGACATAGTGTTGTCCTTGATGGCCAAAAAGCTCAATTTTAGTCTCATTGACCAGAGTATCTTCTTCCATATGTTTAGGAGTGAGAGCCACATGCCTTTTCTTCTGGCCACTATTCTGTAAAGCCCAGCTCTCTGGAGTGTACGGATTAAAGTGGTTTTTACGGTTTGATACTCCAAATCTCTGCTGTGGAGCTTTGCAGCTTCTTCAGGGTTATCTTTGGTGTCTTTGTTACCTCTCTGAGTAATGCCCTCCTTGCCTGGTCAGTTTTGGCGGCCCTCTCTTGGCAGGTTTTCTATGGTGCCATATTCTTTCCATTTTTTTATAATGGATTTAGTGGTGCTCCGTGGGATGTTCAAAGTTTCATATATTTTTTTTATAACCCAACCCTGATCTGTAATTCTCCAGAACTTTGTCCCTGACCAATTTGGAGAGCTCCTTGGTCTTCATTGTACCACTTTCTTGGTGGTGCACCTCTCTTAGTGGTGTTGCAGACTCTGGGGCCTTTCAGAACGGCTGTATATATACTGAGATCATGTGCCACGTAAAGTCTGCATGTGTTCAATCTAACTAATTATGTGACTCCTGAAGGTAATTGGTTGCACCAGATCGTATTTAGGGGCTCAAACTCACCAGAATGTGGTGAATACATACGGTATGACCAAACCACTTTTCCGCTTTTAATTTTTTATATTTTTTTTAATTAAAAAAGTTATTTTTTTAATTTCACTTCACCAATTTGGACATTTTTGTGTATGTCCATTACATGAAATCCAAATGAAACAAAATAGGAAAAACACCAAGGGGGATGAATACTTCTGTAAGGCACTGTATCTAGGCAGGTGTTGCTATAGGCCCTCCTTGCTTGGGGACAGAAGCACCAGCAAAAATCAGCAAACAGTAAACATTTGCCTTCAGATTCTAGTAGGGTGAAGCCGTGTGCTGCAGACTGTTCTAGAGACCTTACCAATTCGTTGAAATCTATGTTGATAGGGCTTAAGCTGCATCCTGGGCAGCAGGGTAGCCTAGTGATTAGAGCGTTGGACTAATAACCGAAAGGTTGCAAGTTTGAATCCCCGAGCTGACAAGGTACAAATCTGTCGTTATGCCCCTGAACAGGCAGTTAACCCACTGTTCCTAGGCCGTCAATGAAAATCAGAATTTGTTCTTAACTGACTTGCCTAGTAAAATAAATAATAAAGTAAAAAAATCCCGATCTCACCCCATGGCCCTGTGAAAAGAATCTGTTTGTTTTTTGCACATTTTAACCAAACATTTGTTGGTTGTTATATAATGTCTTTCCCCCAACACCACTTTCCATCAATTTGTCAAATTGAGTCAAACGTTTATTTTTAATCAACAAAGCATGAGAAGACTTTTGCCTTTGCCTTTGCCTTTGTTTTGGTTTGTTTGTTTGTCAATTAGGCTGTGCAGGGTGAATATGTGGTCTGTTGTACGGTAATTTGGTTAAAAGCCAATTTGACATTTGCTCAGTACATTGTTTTCACTGAGGAAATGTACGTGTCTGCTGTTAATGATAATGTGGTTTTCCCAAGGTTACTCTCTCTCTCTATCTCTCTCTCTCTATCGCTCTCTCTCTCTCTCTCTCTCTCTCTCTCTCTCTCTCTCTCTCTCTCTCTCTCTCTCTCTCTCTCTCTCTCTATCTCTCTCTCTCTCTCTCTCTCTCTCTCTCTCTCTCTCTCTCTAATGAGAAATACAGTAACAGGTGCATCTGATGCTTTGCCATGGCGACAATCTGTTAGCTTGCCTTAAATGCGCATTGAAACGAATATTACCCTGTCTTTCAAAGATATTTAATAAAAATCCAAATAACTTCACAGATCTTCATTGTAAAGGGTTTAAACCCTGTTTCTCGTGCTTGTTCAATGAACCATGAACAATTAATGAACATGCACCTGTGGAACGGTTGTTAAGACACTAACAGCTTCCAGACGATAAGCAATTAAGGTCACAGTTATGAAAACGTAGGACCCTAAAGAGGACTTTCTACTGACTCTGAAAAACACCAAAAGAAATCTGTGTGAACATGCCTTAGGCATGATGCAAGGAGTCATGAGGACTGCAGATGTGGCCAAGGCAATAAATTGCAATGGTCGTACTGTGAGACGCCTAAGACAGCGCTACAGGGAGACAGAACGGACAGCTGATCGTCCTCGCAGTCGCAGACCACATGTGACAATACCTGCACAGGATCGGTACATCCGAACATCACGACTGCAGGACAGGTAAAGGATGGCAACAACAACTGAGTTCCATCAGGAACCACAATCCCTCCATCAGTGCTCAGACTGTCCGCAATAGTCTGAGAGAGGCTGGACTGAAGGCTTGTAGGCCTGTTGAAAGGCAGGTCCTCACCAGACATCACCGGCAACAATGTCGCCTATGGGCACAAACCCACCGTCGCTGGACCAGACAGGACTGGCAAAAAGTGCTCTTCACTGATGAGTGGCAGTTTTATCTCACCAGGGGTGATGATCAGATTCATGTTTATCGTCAATAGAATGAGCGTTACACTGAGGCCTTTAGTCTGGAGGGAGATCGATTTGGAGGTGGAGGGTCTGTCATGGTCTGGGGCGTTGTCACAGCATCATCAGACTGAGCTTGTTGTCATTGCAGGCAATCTCAACGCTATGCGTTACAGGGAAGACATCCTTCTCCCTCATGTGGTACCCTTCCTGCAGGCTCATCCTGACATGACCCTCCCTCATGTGGTACCCTTCCTGCAGGCTCATTCTGACATGACCCTCCATTTACATTTAAGTCATTTAGCAGACGCTCTTATCCAGAGCGACTTACAAACTGGTGAATTCACCTTATGACATCCAGTGGAACAGCCACTATACAATAGTGCATCTAAATCATTCCTATCCTAGGTATTCCTGTCTCCGGAAGGTGGTGATTGACTCCGCTGTCCTGGCGTCGTGAGGGAGTTTGTTCCACCATTGGGGGGCCAGAGCAGCGAACAGTTTTGACTGGGCTGAGCGGGAACTGTACTTCCTCAGTGGTAGGGAGGCGAGCAGGCCAGAGGTGGATGAACGCAGTGCCCTTGTTTGGGTGTAGGGCCTGATCAGAGCCTGGAGGTACTGCGGTGCCGTTCCCCTCACAGCTCCGTAGGCAAGCACCATGGTCTTGTAGCGGATGCGAGCTTCAACTGGAAGCCAGTGGAGAGAGCGGAGGAGCGGGGTGACGTGAGAGAACTTGGGAAGGTTGAACACCAGACGGGCTGCGGCGTTCTGGATGAGTTGTAGGGGTTTAATGGCACAGGCAGGGAGCCCAGCCAACAGCGAGTTGCAGTAATCCAGACGGGAGATGACAAGTGCCTGGATTAGGACCTGCGCCGCTTCCTGTGTGAGGCAGGGTCGTACTCTGCGGATGTTGTAGAGCATGAACCTACAGGAACGGGCCACCGCCATGATGTTGGTTGAGAACGACAGGGTGTTGTCCAGGATCACGCCAAGGTTCTTAGCGCTCTGGGAGGAGGACACAATGGAGTTGTCAACCGTGATGGCGAGATCATGGAACGGGCAGTCCTTCCCCGGGAGGAAGAGCAGCTCCGTCTTGCCGAGGTTCAGCTTGAGGTGGTGATCCGTCATCCACACTGATATGTCTGCCAGACATGCAGAGATGCGATTCGCCACCTGGTCATCAGAAGGGGGAAAGGAGAAGATTAATTGTGTGTCGTCTGCATAGCAATGATAGGAGAGACCATGTGAGGTTATGACAGAGCCAAGTGACTTGGTGTATAGCGAGAATAGGAGAGGGCCTAGAACAGAGCCCTGGGGGACACCAGTGGTGAGAGCGCGTGGTGAGGAGACAGATTCTCGCCACACCACCTGGTAGGAGCGACCTGTCAGGTAGGACGCAATCCAAGCGTGGGCCGCGCCGGAGATGCCCAACTCGGAGAGGGTGGAGAGGAGGATCTGATGGTTCACAGTATCGAAGGCAGCCGATAGGTCTAGAAGGATGAGAGCAGAGGAGAGAGAGTTAGCTTTAGCAGTGCGGAGCGCCTCCGTGATACAGAGAAGAGCAGTCTCAGTTGAATGACTAGTCTTGAAACCTGACTGATTTGGATCAAGAAGGTCATTCTGAGAGAGATAGCGGGAGAGCTGGCCAAGGACCACGTTCAAGAGTTTTGGAGAGAAAAGAAAGAAGGGATACTGGTCTGTAGTTGTTGACATCGGAGGGATCGAGTGTAGGTTTTTTCAGAAGGGGTGCAACTCTCGCTCTCTTGAAGACGGAAGGGACGTAGCCAGCGGTCAGGGATGAGTTGATGAGCGAGGTGAGGTAAGGGAGAAGGTCTCCGGAAATGGTCTGGAGAAGAGAGGAGGGGATAGGGTCAAGCGGGCAGGTTGTTGGGCGGCCGGCCGTCACAAGAAGCGAGATTTCATCTGGAGAGAGAAGGGAGAAAGAGGTCAGAGCACAGGGTAGGGCAGTGTGAGCAGAACCAGCGGTGTCGTTTGACTTAGCAAACGAGGATCGGATGTCGTCGACCTTCTTTTCAAAATGTGGTACAGTTCCTGCAGGTTCATCCTGACTTGACCCTCCCTCATGTGGTACAGTTCCTGCAGGTTCATTCTGACATGACCCTCCCTCATGTGGTACAGTTCCTGCAGGTTCATTCTGACATGACCCTCCCTCATGTGGTACAGTTCCTGCAGGTTCATCCTGACATGACCCTCCAGCATGACAATGCCACCGGCCATAAAACTCATTCTGTGCGTGATTTCATGTAAGACATGAATGCTACAAATACCTGGGTGTCTGGCTAAACTGTAAACTCTCCTTCCAGACTCACATTAAGCATCTCCAATCAAAATTAAATCTAGAATCAGCTTCCTTCAATCATGCTGTCAAACATACCCTCGTAAAACTGACCATCCTACCAAACCTTGACTTTGGCGATGTCATCTATAAAATAGCCTCCAACACTCTACTCAGCAAACTGGATGCAGTCTATCACAGTGCCATCCGTTTTGTCACCAAAGCCCCATATACTACCCACCACTCTGACTTGTACGCTCTCGTTGGCTGGCCCTTGCTTCATACTCCTCGCCAAATCCACTGGCTACACGTTATCTACAAGTCTCTGCTAGGTAAAGCCCGGCCCTATCTCAGCTCGCTGGTCACCATAGCAACACCCACTCGTAGCACACGCTCCAGCAGGTATATCTCACTGGTCACCCCCAAAGCAAATTCCTCCTTTGGTTGCCTTTCCTTCCAGTTCTCTGCTGCCACTGACTGGAACGAACTGCAAAAATCACTGAAGCTGGAGATTCCCATCTCCCTCACTAGCTTTAAGAACCAGCTGTCAGAGCAGCTCACAGATCACTGCACCTGTTCATAGCCCATCGGGATACAGCCCATCTATCTACCTCATCCCCATACTGTATTTATTTAGCTCATTTTGCACCACAGTATTTCTACTTGCACATTCATCTTCTGCACATCTACCATTCCAGTGTTTAATTGCCATAGGACGTCAGGAGATTTGTAATTACTTCGCCACCAGGGCCTATTTACTGCCTTAACTCCCTTATTTGACCTAATTTGCACTCACTGTATACAGACTTTTTGTTTTCTTTTTCCTACTGTATTACTGACTGTATGTTTGTTTTATTCCATGTGTAACTCTGTTGTTGTCAAACTGCTTTGCTTTATCTTAGCCAGGTCGCAGTTGCAAATGAGAACTTGTTCTCAACTAGCCCACCTGGTTAAATAAATGTGAAAAAAAATGCCAGTGTTCTGCCATGGCCAGCAAAGAGCCCGGATCTCAATCCCATTGAGCACGTCTGGGATCTGTTAGATCGGAGGGTGAGGGCTAGGGCCATTCTACTCAGATATGTCTGAGAACTTGCAGGTGCCTTGGTGGAAGAGTGGGGTAACATCTCACAGCAAGAACTGGCAAATCTGGTGCAGTCCATGAGGAGGAGACAACACTGCAGTACTTAATGCAGCTGGTGGCCACACCAGATACTGTACTGACTGTTGCTTTTGATTTTGACCCCCCTTTGTTCAGGGTCACATTATTTCATTTCTGTTAGTCACATGTCTGTGGAACCTGTTCAATTTATTTCTCATTTGTTGAATCTTGTTATGTTCATACAAATATTTACACATGTTCAGTTTGTTGAAAATTAAACGCAGTTGACAGTGAGGACATTTTTTGTTTTTAATGCTGAGTTTAGAATAAGGACATGAGAAATAGACCGCTAAACTCCTGTTGAAAATAAGTAAGCGTCATGGTATGATTTTATGAGACCTCAATGCTTAGATGTCCTTCATGCTTTAAAGAAACTTTAGAAAAATGCATATATGTGCCGTAATGGTACCCGGTTCCCTATATAGTGAACCGAGTCACAAGTCAGTTTCCATCCATGTCTGAGGACGTCAGGAGATGATGTGGAATCCTGTCGCTATGGGCAACAGTGAGCCCCGTTACCTCTGAGTCGGTTTCCATCCATGTCTGAGGACGTCAGGAGATGATGTGGAATCCTGTCGCTATGGGCAACAGTGAGCCCTGTTACCTCTGAGTCGGTTTCCATCCATGTCTGAGGACGTCAGGAGATGATGTGGAATCCTGTCGCTATGGGCAACAGTGAGCCCCGTTACCTCTGAGTCGGTTTCCATCCATGTCTGAGGACGTCAGGAGATGATGTGGAATCCTGTCGCTATGGGCAACAGTGAGCCCTGTTACCTCTGAGTCGGTTTCCATCCATGTCTGAGGACGTCAGGAGATGATGTGGAATCCTGTCGCTATGGGCAACAGTGAGCCCTGTTACCTCTGAGTCGGTTTCCATCCATGTCTGAGGACGTCAGGAGATGATGTGGAATCCTGTCGCTATGGGCAACAGTGAGCCATGTTACCTCTGAGTCGGTTTCCATCCATGTCTGAGGACGTCAGGAGATGATGTGGAATCCTGTCGCTATGGGCAACAGTGAGCCCTGTTACCTCCGAGTCGGTTTCCATCCATGTCTGAGGACGTCAGGAGATGATGTGGAATCCTGTTGCTATGGGCAACAGTGAGCCCTGTACCTTCGAGTCGGTTTCAGCTTTTGCCAGGGCTTTGTGGACGAGGATCGTGAATAGGCATGAACCTCTGGTGCTATAGTGTTGCAGGTTGATATCAAGCGAAAGAAAGTTGTTTTTGAGATTTAAAAAAAAATCCTATCCTAAAATCTTACCTTAACCATTCTGAATTAATGCCTAACATTACGATTTTAGAGTTAATTCCCAGTTTGGAAAACATGCATGAGAGTCAAATTCTGATATGAGACTATGCGTTACGTTTGACCGGAGCCCAATGTGTCTTGATCAATACTAGTTCACTATAAAGGGAATAGAGGGCAATTTAGAGAGATGGAGATTCACAACAGCGCAGTCGGTATATAGATACAGGATTATACTTGGCAGGTAGAGAGATACAACACCTACATGGTAGATGGAGAGATACAACACCTACATGGTAGATGGAGGGATACAACACCTACATGGTAGATGGAGGGATACAACACCTACATGGTAGATGGAGGGATACAGTATCCTGCTTGGTAGATGGAGGGATACAACACCTACATGGTAGATGGAGGGATACAGTATCCTGCTTGGTAGATGGAGGGATACAGTATCCTGCTTGGTAGATGGAGAGATACAGTATCCTGCTTGGTAGATGGAGAGATACAGTATCCTACTTGGTAGATGGAGAGATACAGTATCCTGCTTGGTAGATGGAGGGATACAGTATCCTGCTTGGTAGATGGAGAGATACAGTATCCTGCTTGGTAGATGGAGAGATACAGTATCCTGCTTGGTAGATGGAGAGATACAGTATCCTACATGGTAGATGGAGAGATACAACACCTACATGGTAGATGGAGAGATACAGTATCCTGCTTGGTAGATGGAGAGATACAGTATCCTGCTTGGTAGATGGAGAGATACAGTATCCTGCTTGGTAGATGGAGAGATACAGTATCCTGCTTGGTAGGTAGAGAGATACAGTATCCTGCTTGGTAGATGGAGAGATACAGTATCCTGCTTGGTAGGTAGAGAGATACAGTATCCTGCTTGGTAGATGGAGAGATACAGTATCCTGCTTGGTAGGTAGAAGATACAGTATCCTGCTTGGTAGATGGAGAGATACAACACCTACATGGTAGACGGAGAGATACAGTATCCTGCTTGGTAGATGGAGAGATACAACACCTACATGGTAGACGGAGAGATACAGTATCCTGCTTGGTAGATGGAGAGATACAGTATCCTGCTTGGTAGATGGAGGGATACAGTATCCTGCTTGGTAGATGGAGGGATACAGTATCCTGCTTGGTAGATGGAGAGATACAGTATCCTGCTTGGTAGATGGAGGGATACAGTATCCTGCTTGGTAGATGGAGGGATACAACACCTACATGGTAGATGGAGGGATACAGTATCCTGCTTGGTAGATGGAGAGATACACTATCCTGCTTGGTAGATGGAGAGATACAGTATCCTGCTTGGTAGATGGAGAGATACAACACCTACATGGCAGATGGAGAGATACAGTATCCTGCTTGGTAGATGGAGGGATACAGTATCCTGCTTGGTAGATGGAGGGATACAGTATCCTGCTTGGTAGATGGAGGGATACAACACCTACATGGTAGATGGAGAGATACAGTATCCTGCTTGGTAGATGGAGGGATACAGTATCCTGCTTGGTAGATGGAGGGATATAACACCTACATGGTAGATGGAGGGATACAGTATCCTGCTTGGTAGATGGAGAGATACAACACCTACATGGTAGATGGTGAGATACAGTATCCTGCTTGGTAGATGGAGGGATACAGTATCCTGCTTGGTAGATGGAGAGATACAGTATCCTGCTTGGTAGATGGAGAGATACAGTATCCTGCTTGGTAGATGGAGAGATACAGTATCCTGCATGGTAGATGGAGAGATACAGTTTCCTACATGGTAGATGGAGAGATACAACACCTACATGGTAGATGGAGAGATACAGTATCCTGCTTGGTAGATGGAGAGATACACTATCCTGTTTGGTAGATGGAGAGATACACTATCCTGCTTAGTAGATGGAGACATACAGTATCCTGCTTGGTAGGTAGAGAGATACAGTATCCTGCTTGGTAGATGGAGAGATACACTATCCTGCTTGGTAGATGGAGAGATACACTATCCTGCTTAGTAGATGGAGACATACAGTATCCTGCTTGGTAGATGGAGAGATACAACACCTACATGGTAGATGGAGAGATACAACACCTACATGGTAGATGGAGAGATACAACACCTACATGGTAGATGGAGAGATACAACACCTACATGGTAGATGGAGAGATACAGTAGTGGAGAAGGTGGAAAGTTTTAAGTTCCTTGGCGTACACATCACAGACAAACTGAACTGGTCCACCCACCCAGACAGAGTGGTGAAGAAGGCGCAGCAGCGCCTCTTCAACCTTTGGAGGCTGAAGAAATTTGTCTTGTCACCAAAAAACACACAATCATTTATAGATTCACAATCGAGAGCATCCTGTCGGGCTGTATCACCGCCTGGTACGGAAACTGCTGTGCCCACAACCGCAAGGCTCTCCAGAGGGTAGTGAGGTCTGCACAACGCATCACCAGGGGCAAACTACCTGCCATCCAGGACACCTACACCACCCGATGTCACAGGAAGGCCAAACAGATCATCAAGGACAACAACCACCTGAGCCACTGCCTGTTCACCCCGCTATCATCCAGAAGGCGAGGTCAGTACAGGTGCATCAAAGCTGGGACCGAGAGACTGAAAAACAGCTTCTATCTCAAAGCCATCAGACTGTTAAACAGCCACCACTAACATTGAGTGGCTGCTGCCAAAGTACTGACAAAAATCTCTCGCCACTTTAATAATTCAAAATTAGATGTACTAAATGTATCACTAGTACCTTTAAACAATGCCACTTTATATAATGTTTACATACCCTACATTACTCATCGCATATGTATATATTGTACTCTATACCATCTACAGCATCATGTTTATTCTGCACGGCCATCGTCATCCATACATTTATATGTTCATATTCTTATTCATTCCTTTACACTTGTGTGTATAAGGAAGTTGTGAAATTGTTAGATAACTTTTTAGATATTACTGCATTGTCGGAACTAGAAACACAAGCATTTCGCTACACTCACATTAACATCTGCTAACAATGTGCATGTGACCAACATAATTTGATTTGATTTGATTTGAGAGCCAGAGAGAAACATAATTCCACTTGATAGATAAAGAGATTCAATAGTCTACTTGTTAGGTAGAGAGACACAGTAGCCTACTTGTTAGGTAGAGAGATACAGTAGCCTACTTGTTAGGTAGAGAGACACAGTAGCCTACTTGTTAGGTAGAGAGATACAGTAGCCTACTTGTTAGGTAGAGAGATACAGTAGCCTACTTATTAGGTAGAGAGATACAGTAGCCTACTTGTTAGGTAGAGAGACACAGTAGCCTACTTGTTAGGTAGAGAGACACAGTAGCCTACTTGTTAGGTAGTGAGATACAGTAGCCTACTTGTTAGGTAGAGAGACACAGTAGCCTACTTGTTAGGTAGAGAGATAGAGAGATACAGAAGCCTACTTGTTAGGTAGAGAGATACAGTAGCCTACTTGTTAGGTAGAGAGACACAGTAGCCTACTTGTTAGGTAGAGAGATAGAGAGATACAGAAGCCTACTTGTTAGGTACAGAGATACAGTAGCCTACTTGTTAGGTAGAGAGACACAGTAGCCTACTTGTTAGGTAGAGAGATACAGTAGCCTACTTGTTAGGTAGAGAGAGAGATACAGTAGACTACTTGTTAGGTAGAGAGATAGAGAGATACAGTAGCCTACTTGTTAGGTAGAGAGATAGAGAGATACAGTAGCCTACTTGTTAGGTAGAGAGATAGAGACACAGTAGCCTACTTGTTAGGTAGAGAGATACAGTAGCCTACTTGTTAGGTAGAGAGATAGAGAGATACAGTAGACTACTTGTTAGGTAGAGAGATAGAGAGATACAGTAGCCTACTTGTTAGGTAGAGAGATACAGTAGCCTACTTGTTAGGTAGAGAGATAGAGAGATACAGTAGACTACTTGTTAGGTAGAGAGATAGAGAGATACAGTAGCCTACTTGTTAGGTAGAGAGATAGAGAGATACAGTAGCCTACTTGTTAGGTAGAGAGATAGAGAGACACAGTAGCCTACTTGTTAGGTAGAGATACAGTAGCCTACTTGTTAGGTAGAGATTAGAGAGATACAGTAGCCTACTTGTTAGGGAGAGAGACAGAGAGATACAGTAGCCTACAGGTTAGGTAGAGATAGAGAGATACAGTAGCCTACTTGTTAGGGAGAGATACAGTAGCCTACATGTTAGGGAGAGAGACAGAGAGATACAATAGCCTACTTATTAGATAGAGATGTTCGTAACCTAATTGGTAGAATTAGATATACAGGATCCTGCTTTGTAGTTTGAGAGATACATAGCATATTTGGTAGTTTGTGGTCCCTGGTTGAAAAACACTTTATTGCAGGTGTCAAGAGGTATTCATCACTTATAACACTGTTGCACAATTTCGTTTCTATAGCGATACATTCTCTCTCTCTCTCTCTCTCTCTCTCTCTCTCTCTCGTATCATTTTGGGGCACTCTCTCTCTCTCTCTCGTATCATTTTGGGGCATTACTTGAAACTCCATGACCTCAGTACCAGGATTAAGACAGAAACATTGCTCGAGAGTGTATTGTAATGCAAAGGAAGACATTCCCGCTAGTTGGGCCAGTAACAGAAAGGTTGCTGGATCGAAACCCAGAGCTGACAAGGTAAAAATCTGTCGTTCTGCCCCTGAACAAGGCAGTTAATGCACTGTTCCCAGGTAGGCTGTCATTGAAAATAAGAATCTGGTATTAACTGACTCACCTAGTTAAATACAGGTACAATTCAAAAACAGCTAAATGACCCAACTCACAAGTTTGTGAATCTAGCAGAAATTAAACCCACCACCATGTTGCTACCAGCACTATTCAACCGACTGAGAAAGTCAACCACTAGAATTTAAATGCTCTTTACGGCTTTGAGGCAGATCAGCAGGCAGACTGAAACAACTGAATCAATCATAAATCCAGTAGTCTAGTGACATCACTGCACAGCAGACTTACGGGATCGATAGGTCAACTGCAATCGATCAGACAGTGACAATGTGTCTGTTGATGTTATTGAACGCTCTCATCTGACAGACCGCGCTTATCATGGGAGCATTTACGTCGGAGAAATTGGCTTTGTGTGTGTTGCTATATCTCTTACATGAATCAGAACACAGTATTTGTAACGCAGGCTGTCATAGGCTAAGCAAAAAAGAGCACAGGAGCTTATGGCTAATCAGTAGTGGGCTACAGTTGGGAGTGGGTACTCAGTAGTGGGCTAAAGTTGGGAGTGGGTACTCAGTAGTGGGCTACAGTTGGTAGTGGGTACTCAGTAGTGGGTTACAGTTGGTAGTGGGTACTCAGTAGTGGGTTACAGTTGGGAGTGGGTACTCAGTAGTGGGCTAGTTGGGAGTGGGCTACAGTTGGGACTGGGTACTCAGTAGTGGGCTACAGTTGGGAGTGGGTACTCAGTAGTGGGCTAGTTGGGAGTGGGCTACAGTTGGGACTGGGTAGTCAGTAGTGAGCTACAGTTGGGAGTGGGTACTCAGTAGTGGGCTACAGTTGGGAGTGGGTACTCAGTAGTGGGCTACAGTTGGGAGTGGGTAGTCAGTAGTGGGCTACAGTTGAGAGTGGGGACCACAAATTGGGCTACAGTTAGGAGTGGGGACCCCAAAGTGGGCTACTGTTGGTAGTGGGTACTCAGTAGTGGGCTACAGTTGGGACTGGGTACTCAGTAGTGGGCTACAGTTGGGAGTGGGTACTCAGTAGTGGGCTACAGTTGTGAGTGGGTACTCAGTAGAGGGCTACAGTTGGGACTGGGTACTCAGTAGTGGGCTACAGTTGGTAGTGGGTACTCAGCAGTGGGCTACAGTTGGGAGTGGGTACTCAGTAGTGGGCTACAGTTAGGAGTGGGTACTCAGTAGTGGGCTGCAGTTAGGAGTGGGTACTCTTTAGTGGGCTACAGTTGGTAGTGGATACTCAGTAGTGGGCTACAGTTGGGCGTGGGTACTCAGTAGTGGGCTAAATTTGGGAGTGGGTACTCAGTAGTGGGCTACAGTTGGGAGTGGTTACTCAGTAGTGGGCTACAGTTTGGGATTGGGTACTCAGTAGTGGGCTACAGTTGGTAGTGGGTACTCAGTAGAGGGCTAGATTTGGGAGTGGGTAGTCAGTAGTGGGCTACAGTTGGGAGTGGGTAGTCAGTAGTGGGCTACAGTTAGGAGTGGGTACTCAGTAGTGGGCTGCAGATAGGAGCTGGTACTCTTTAGTGGGCTACAGTTGGTAGTGGGTACTCAGTAGTGGGCTACAGTTGGGTGTGGGTACTCAGTCGTGGGCTACAGCTGGGAGTGGGTACTCAGTAGTGGGCTACAGTTAAGAGTGGGTACTCAGTAGTGGCTCCAGTTGGGAGTGGGTACTCAGTAGTGGGCTACAGTTGGGAGAAGGTACTCAGTAGTGGGCTAAAGTTGGGCGTGGGTACTCAGTCGTGGGCTACAGTTGGGAGTGGGTACTCAGTATTTGGCTACAGTTGGGAGTGGGTACTCAGTAGAGGGCTAGATTTGGTAGTGGGTAGTCAGTAGTGGGCTACAGTTGGTAGTGGGTACTCAGTAGTGGGCTAGAGTTGGGAGTGGGTAGTCAGTAGTGGGCTACAGTTGGGAGTAGATACTCAGTAGTGGGCTACAGTTGGGAGTGGGGACCCCAAAGTGGGCTACTGTTGGTAGTGGCTACTCGGTAGTGGGCTACAGTTGGGAGTGGGTACTCAGAATTGGGCTACAGTTGAGAGTGGGTACTCAGTAGTGGGCTACAGTTGGCAGTGGGTACTCAGTAGTGGGCTACAGTTGGGAGTGGGTACTCTGTAGTGGGCTACAGTTGGGAGTGGGTACTCAGTAGTGGAATACATTTGGGATTGGGTAGTCAGTAGTGGGCTACAGTTGGGAGTGGGTACTCAGTAGTGGGCTACAGTTGGGAGTGGGTACTCAGTAGTGGGCTACAGTTGGTAGTTGGTACTCAGTAGAGGGCTAGATTTGGGAGTGGGTAGTCAGTAGTGGGCTACAGTTGGGAGTGGGTACACAGTAGTGGGCTACAGATGGGAGTGGGTAGTCAGTAGTGGGCTACAGTTGGGAGTAGGTACTCAGTAGTGGGCTACAGTTGGGAGTGGAGACCCCAAAGTGGGCTACTGTTGGTAGTGGCTACTCAGTAGTGGGCTACAGTTGGGAGTGGGTACTCAGTATTGGGCTACAGTTGGGAGTGGGTACTCAGCAGTGGGCTACAGTTGGGAGTGGGTACTCAGTAGTGGGCTACAGTTGGGAGTGGGTACTCAGTAGTGGGCTTCAGTTGGGAGTGGGGACTCAGTAGTGGGCTACAGTTGGCAGTGGGTACTCAGTAGTGGGCTACAGTTGGGAGTGGGTACTCAGTACTGGGTTACAGTTGGGAGTGGGTACTCAGTAGTGGGCTACAGTTGGCAGTGGGTACTCAGTAGTGGGCTACAGTTGGGAGTGGGGACCCCAAAGTGGGCTACAGTTGGTAGTGGGTACTCAGTAGTGGGCTACAGTTGAGAGTGGGTACTCAGTAGTGGGCTACAGTTGGGAGTGGGTACTCTGTAGTGGGCTACAGTTGGGAGTGGGTACTCAGTAGTGGGCTACAGTTGGGATTGGGTACTCAGTAGTGGGCTACAGTTGGGAGTGGGTACTCAGTAGTGGGATACAGTTGGCAGTGGGTACTCAGTAGTGGGCTGCAGTTGGGAGTGGGTACTCAGTACTGGGTTACAGTTGGGAGTGGGGACTCAGTAGTGGGCTACAGTTGGCAGTGGGTACTCAGTAGTGGGCTACAGTTGGGAGTGGGGAACCCAAAGTGGGCTACAGTTGGTAGTGGGTACTCAGTAGTGGGCTACAGTTGAGAGTGGGTACTCTGTAGTGGGCTACAGTTGGGAGTGGGTACTCAGTAGTGGGCTACAGTTGGGAGTGGGTACTCTGTAGTGGGCTACAGTTGGGAGTGGGTACTCAGTAGTGGGCTACAGTTGGGATTGGGTACTCAGTAGTGGGCTACAGTTGGGAGTGGGTACTCAGTAGTGGGATACAGTTGGAAGTGGGTACTCAGTAGTGGGCTACATTTGGGAGGGGGCTACAGTTGAGAGTGGGGACCCCAAAGTGGGCTACAGTTGGTAGTGGGTACTCAGTAGTCAGCTATAGTTGGTAGTGGGTACTCAGTAGTGGGCTACAGTTAGGAGTGGGTACTCAGTAGTGGGCTGCAGATAGGAGTGGGTACTCTTTAGTGGGCTACAGTTGGTAGTGGGTACTCAGTAGTGGGCTACAGTTGGGAGTGGGTACTCAGTAGTGGGCTACAGTTAGGAGTGGGTACTCAGTAGTGGGCTGCAGATAGGAGTGGGTACTCTTTAGTGGGCTACAGTTGGTAGTGGGTACTCAGTAGTGGGCTACAGTTTGGCGTGGGTACTCAGTAGTGGGCTATAGTTGGGAGTGGGTACTCAGTAGTCGGCTACAGTTGGGAGTGGGTACTCAGTATTGGGCTACATTTGGGAGTGGGGACTCAGTAGTGGGCTACAGCTGGGATTGGGTACTCAGTAGTGGGCTACAGTTGGGCGTGGGTACTCAGTATTGGGCTACATTTGGGAGTGGGTACTCAGTAGTGGGTTACAGTTGGGATTGGGTACTCAGTAGTGGGATACAGCTGGGACTGGGTACTCATTAGTGGGCTACAGTTGGGAGTGGGTACTCAGTAGTGGGCTACAGTTGGGAGTGGGTACTCAGTAGTGGGCTACAGTTAGGAGTGGGTACTCAGTAGTGGCTTCAGTTGGGAGTGGGTACTCAGTAGTGGGCTACAGTTGGGAGAAGGTACTCAGTAGTGGGCTAACATTGCACGTGGGTACTCAGTCGTGGGCTACAGTTGGGAGTGGGTACTCAGAAGTGGGCTACAGTTGGGAGTGGGTACTCAGTAGAGGGCTAGATTTGGGAGTGGGTAGTGGGCTACAGTTGGGAGTGGGTACTCAGTAGTGGGCTAGAGTTGGGAGTGGGTAGTCAGTAGTGGGCTACAGTTGGGTGTAGGTACTCAGTAGTGGGCTACAGTTGGGAGTGGGGACCCCAAAGTGGGCTACTGTTGGTAGTGGCTACTCAGTAGTGGGCTAGAGTTGGGAGTGGGTACTCAGAATTGGGCTACAGTTGGGAGTGGTTACTCAGTAGTGGGCTACAGTTGGCAGTGGGTACTCAGTATTGTGCTACAGTTGGGAGTGGGTACTCAGTAGTGGGCTACAGTTGGGAGTGGGTACTCTGTAGTGGGCTACAGTTGGGAGTGGGTACTCAGTAGTGGGCTACAGTTGGGAGTGGGTACTCAGTAGTGGGCTACAGTTGGGAGTGGGTACTCATTAGTGGGCTACAGTTGGTAATGGGTACTCAGTAGAGGGCTAGATTTGGGAGTGGTTAGTCAGTAGTGGGCTACATTTGGGAGTTGGTACTCAGTAGTGGGCTAGAGTTGGGAGTGGGTAGTCAGTGGTGGACTACAGTTGGGTGTAGGTACTCAGTAGTGGGCTACAGTTGGGAGTGGAGACCATAAAGTTGGCTACTGTTGGTAGTGGCTACTCAGTAGTGGGCTACAGTTGGGAGTGGGTAATCAGAATTGGGCTACAGTTGGGAGTGGGTACTCAGTAGTGGGCTACAGTTGGGAGTGGGTACTCAGAAGTGGGCTACAGTTGGGAGTGGGTACTCAGTATTGGGCTACAGTTGGGAGTGGGTACTCAAGCAGTGGGCTACAGCTGGGAGTGGGTACTCTGTAGGGGCTAAAGTTGGGAGTGGGTACTCAGTAGTGGGCTACATTTGGGATTGGGTACTCAGTAGTGGGCTACAGTTGGTAATGGGTACTCAGTAGAGGGCTAGATTTGGGAGTGGGTAGTCAGTAGTGGGCTACATTTGGGAGTGGGTACTCAGTAGTGGGCTAGAGTTGGGAGTGGGTAGTCAGTAGTGGACTACAGTTGGGAGTAGGTACTCAGTAGTGGGCTACAGTTGGGAGTGGAGACCATAAAGTGGGCTACTGTTGGTAGTGGCTACTCAGTAGTGGGCTACAGTTGGGAGCGGGTAATCAGAATTGGGCTACAGTTGGGAGTGGGTACTCAGTAGTGGGCTACAGTTGGGAGTGGGTACTCAGTATTGGGCTACAGTTGGGAGTGGGTACTCAAGCAGTGGGCTACAGCTGGGAGTGGGTACTCTGTAGGGGCTACAGTTGGGAGTGGGTACTCAGTAGTGGGCTACATTTGGGATTGGGTACTCAACAGTGGGCTACAGTTGGGAGTGGGTACTCAGTAGTGGGCTTCAGTTGGGAGTGGGTACTCAGTAGTGGGCTACAGTTGGCAGTGGGTACTCAGTAGTGGGCTACAGTTGGGAGTGGGTACTCAGTAGTGGGCTACAGTTGGGAGTGGGTACTCTGTAGTGGGCTACAGTTGGGAGTGGGTACTCAGTAGTGGGCTACAGTTGGGATTGGGTACTCAGTAGTGGGCTACAGTTGGGAGTGGGTACTCAGTAGTGGGCTTCAGTTGGGAGTGGGGACTCAGTAGTGGGCTACAGTTGGCAGTGGGTACTCAGTAGTGGGCTACAGTTGGGAGTGGGTACTCAGTAGTGGGCTACAGTTGGGATTGGGTACTCAGTAGTGGGCTACAGTTGGGATTGGGTATTCAGTAGTGGGCTACAGTTGGGAGTGAGTACTCAGTAGTGGGCTTCAGTTGGGAGTGGGGACTCAGTAGTGGGATACAGTTGGCAGTGGGTACTCAGTAGTGGGCTACAGTTGGGACTGGGTACTCAGTAGTGGGCTACAGTTGGTAATGGGTACTCAGTAGAGGGTTAGATTTGGGAGTGGGTAGTCAGTAGTGGGCTACAGTTGGGAGTGGGTACTCAGTAGTGGGCTAGAGTTGGGAGTGGGTAGTCAGTAGTGGGCTACAGTTGGGAGTAGGTACTCAGTAGTGGGCTACAGTTGGGAGTGGAGACCATAAAGTGGGCTACTGTTGGTAGTGGCTACTCAGTAGTGGGCTACAGTTGGGAGCGGGTACTCAGAATTGGGCTACAGTTGGGAGTGGGTACTCAGTAGTGGGCTACAGTTGGGAGTGGGTACTCAGTAGTGAGCTACAGTTGGGAGTGGGTACTCAGCATTGGGCTACAGTTGGGAGTGGGTACTCAGCAGTGGGCTACAGTTGGGAGTGGGTACTCTGTAGGGGCTACAGTTGGGAGTGGGTACTCAGTCGTGGGCTACAGTTGGGATTGGGTACTCAGTAGTGGGCTACAGTTGGGAGTGGGTACTCAGTAGTGGGATACAGTTGAGAGTGGGGAACCCAAAGTGGGCTACAGTTGGGAGTGGGTACTCAGTAGTGGGATACAGTTGGCAGTGGGTACTCAGTAGTGGGCTACAGTTGGGAGTGGGTACTCAGTAGTGGGCTACAGTTGGGAGTGGGTACTCAGTAGTGGGCTACAGTTGGGATTGGGTACTCAGTAGTGGGTTACAGTTGGGAGTGGGTACTCAGTAGTGGGCTTCAGTTGGGAGTGGGGACTCAGTAGTGGGCTACAGTTGGCAGTGGGTACTCAGTAGTGGGCTACAGTTGGGAGTGGGTACTCAGTAGTGGGCTACAGTTGGGAGTGGGTACTCAGTAGTGGGCTACAGTTGGGAGTGGGTACTCAGTAGTGGGATACAGTTGGGATTGGGTATTCAGTAGTGGGCTACAGTTGGGAGTGAGTACTCAGTAGTGGGCTTCAGTTGGGAGTGGGGACTCAGTAGTGGGCTACATTTGGGATTGGGTAGTCAGGAGTGGGCTACAGTTGGGAGTGGGTACTCAGTAGTGGGCTACAGTTGGGAGTGGGTACTCAGTAGTGGGCTACAGTTGGGAGTAGGTACTCAGTAGTGGGCTACAGTTGGGAGTGGAGACCCCAAAGTGGGCTACTGTTGGTAGTGGCTACTCAGTAGTGGGCTACAGTTGGGAGTGAGTACTCAGAATTGGGCTACAGTTGGGAGTGGGTACTCAGTAGTGGGCTACAGTTGGGAGTGGGTACTCAGTAGTGGGCTACAGTTGGGAGTGGGTACTCAGTATTGGTCTACAGTTGGGAGTGGGTACTCAGCAGTGGGCAAGAGTTGGGAGTGGGTACTCTGTAGTGGGCTACAGTTGGGAGTGGGTACTCAGTAGTTGGCTACAGTTGGGATTGCGTACTCGGTAGTGGGCTACAGTTGGGAGTGGGTACTCAGTAGTGGGCTTCAGTTGGGAGTGGGGACTCAGTAGTGGGCTACAGTTGGCAGTGGGTACTCAGTAGTGGGCTACAGTTGGGAGTGGGTACTCAGTACTGGGTTACAGTTGGGAGTGGGGACTCAGTAGTGGGCTACAGTTGGCAGTGGGTACTCAGTAGTGGGCTACAGTTGGGAGTGGGGACCCCAAAGTGGGCTACAGTTGGTAGTGGGTACTCAGTAGTGGGCTACAGTTGAGACTGGGTACTCAGTAGTGAGCTACAGTTGGGAGTGGGTACTCAGTAGTGGGCTACAGTTGAGAGTGGGTACTCTGTAGTGGGCTACAGTTGGGAGTGGGTACTCAGTAGTGGGCTACAGTTGGGATTGGGTACTCATTAGTGGGCTACAGTTGGGAGTGGGTACTCAGTAGTGGGATACAGTTGGCAGTGGGTACTCAGTAGTGGGCTACAGTTGGGAATGGGAGTGGGGACCCCAAAGTGGGCTACAGTTGGTAGTAGGTACTCAGTAGTCGGCTACAGTTGGTAGTGGGTACTCAGTAGTGGGCTACAGTTGGGAGTGGGTACTCAGTAGTGGGATACAGTTAGGAGTGGGTACTCAATAGTGGGCTGCAGATAGGAGTGGGGACCCCAAAGTGGGCTACAGTTGGTAGTAGGTACTCAGTAGTGGGCTACAGTTTGGCGTGGGTACTCAGTAGTGGGCTACAGTTGGGAGTGGGTACTCAGTAGTCGGCGACAGTTGAGAGTGGGTACTCAGTATTGGGCTACATTTGGGAGTGGGTACTCAGTAGTGGGCTACAGTTGGGAGTGGGGACTCAGTAGTGGGCTACAGCTGGGATTGGGTACTCAGTAGTGGGCTACAGTTGGGCGTGGGTACTCAGTATTGGGCTACATTTGGGAGTGGGTACTCAGTAGTGGGTTACAGTTGGGATTGGGTACTCAGTAGTGGGATACAGCTGGGACTGGGTACTCAGTAGTGGGCTACAGTTGGGAGTGGGTACTCAGTAGTGGGCTACAGTTGGGAGTGGGTACTCAGTAGTGGGCTACAGTTAGGAGTGGGTACTCAGTAGTGGCTTCAGTTGGGACTGGGTACTCAGTAGTGGGCTACAGTTGGGTACCCACTCCCAACTGTAGCCAACTACTGAGTACCCACTCCCAACTGTAGCCCACTACTGACTACCCACTCCCAACTGTAGCCAACTACTGAGTACCCACTCCCAACTGTAGCCCACTACCAAGTACCCAATCCCAACTGTAGCCCACTACTGAGTACCCACTCCCAACTGTAGCCCACTACAGAGTACCCACTCCCAACTGTAGCCCACTGCTGAGTACCCACTCCCAACTGTAGCCCAATACCGAGTACCCACTCCCAACTGTAGCCCACTACTGAGTACCCACTCCCAACTGTAGCCCACTACTGAGTACCCACTCCCAACTGTAGCCCAATTCTGAGTACCCACTCCCAACTGTAGCCCACTACTGAGTAGCCACTACCAACAGTAGCCCACTTTGGGGTCTCCACTCCCAACTGTAGCCCACTACTGAGTACCTACTCCCAACTGTAGCCCACTACTGACTACCCACTCCCGACTATAGCCCATTACTGAGTACCCACTCCCAACTGTAGCCCACTACTGACTACCCACTCCCAAATCTAGCCCTCTACTGAGTACCCACTGCCAACTGTAGCCCACTACTGAGTACCCACTCCCAACTGTAGCCCACTACTGAGTACCCACTCCCAACTGTAGCCCACTACTGACTACCCAATCCAAATGTAGCCCACTACTGAGTCCCCACTCCCAACTGAAGCCCACTACTGAGTACTCACTCCCAACTGTAGCCCACTACTGAGAACCAAATCCCAACTGTAGCCCACTACTGAGTACCCACTCCCAACTGTAGCCCACTACTGAGTACCCACTCCCAACTGTAGCCCACTACTGAGTACCCACTCCCAACTGTAGCCCACTACATTTACATTTACATTTAAGTCATTTAGCAGACGCTCTTATCCAGAGCGACTTACAAATTGGTGAATTCACCTTCTGACATCCAGTGGAACAGCCACTTTACAATAGTGCATCTAAATCATTAAGGGGGTGGTGAGAAGGATTACTTATCCTATCCTAGGTATTCCTTGAAGAGGTGGGGTTTCAGGTGTCTCCGGAAGGTGGTGATTGACTCCGCTGTCCTGGCGTCGTGAGGGAGTTTGTTCCACCATTGGGGGGCCAGAGCAGCGAACAGTTTTGACTGGGCTGAGCGGGAACTGTACTTCCTCAATGGTAGGGAGGCGAGCAGGCCAGAGGTGGATGAACGCAGTGCCCTTGCTTGGGTGTAGGGCCTGATCAGAGCCTGGAGGTAGCCCACTACTGAGTACCCACTGCCAACTGTATCCCACTACTGAGTACCCACTCCCAACTGTAGCCCACTACTGAGTACCCACTGCCAACTGTATCCCACTACTGAGTACCCACTCCCAACTGTAGCCCACTACTGAGTACCCACTGCCAACTGTATCCCACTACTGAGTCCCCACTCCCAACTGAAGCCCACTACTGAGTACCCACTCCCAACTGTAGCCCACTAGCCCACTACTGAGTACCCACTCTCAACTGTAGCCCACTACAGAGTACCCACTCCCAACTGTAGCCCACTACTGAGTACCCACTCCCAACTGTAGCCCACTACTGAGTACCCACTCCCAACTGTAGCCCACTACTGAGTACCCACTTGACAACTGTAGCCCACTACTGAGTCCCCACTCAAAACTGAAGCCCACTACTGAGTACCCTCTCCCAACTGTAGCCAACTACTGAGTACCCAATCCCAACTGTAGCCCACTACTGAGTACCCACTCCCAACTGTAGCCCCTACAGAGTACCCACTCCCAACTGTAGCCCACTGCTGAGTACCACTCCCAACTGTAGCCCAATACTGAGTACCCACTCCCAACTGTAGCCCACTACTGAGTACCCACTGCCAACTGTAGCCCACTACTGAGTACCCACTCCCAACTGTAGCCCAATTCTGATTACCCGCTCCCAACTGTAGCCCACTACTGAGTAGCCACTACCAACAGTAGCCCACTTTATGGTCTCCACTCCCAACTGTAGCCCACTACTGAGTACCTACTCCCAACTGTAGCCCACTACTGACTACCCACTCCCAACTCTAGCCCACTACTGAGTACCCACTCCCAACTGTAGCCCACTACTGACTACCCACTCCCAAATCTAGCCCTCTACTGAGTACCCATTACCACCTGTAGCCCACTACTGGGTACTCAGTAGTCGGCTACAGTTGGGAGTGGGTACTCAGTATTGGGCTACATTTGGGAGTGGGTACTCAGTAGTGGGCTACAGTTGGGAGTGGGGACTCAGTAGTGGGCTACAGCTTTTATTGTGTACTCAGTAGTGGGCTACAGTTGGGCGTGGGTACTCAGTATTGGGCTACATTTGGGAGTGGGTACTCAGTAGTGGGTTACAGTTGGGATTGGGTACTCAGTAGTGGGATACAGCTGGGACTGGGTACTCAGTAGTGGGCTACAGTTGGGAATGGGTACTCAGTAGTGGGCTACAGTTGGGAGTGGGTACTCAGTAGTGGGCTACAGTTAGGAATGGGTACTCAGTAGTGGCTTCAGTTGGGAGTGGGTACTCAGTAGTGGGCTGCAGATAGGAGTGGGTACTCTTTAGTGGGCTACAGTTGGTAGTGGGTACTCAGTAGTGGGCTACAGTTAGTAGTGGGTACTCAGTAGTGGGCTACAGTTAGGAGTGGGTACTCAGTAGTGGGCTGCAGATAGGAGTGGGTACTCTTTAGTGGGCTACAGTTGGTAGTGGGTACTCAGTAGTGGGCTACAGTTTGGCGTGGGTACTCAGTAGTGGGCTATAGTTGGGAGTGGGTACTCAGTAGTCGGCTACATTTGGGAGTGGGTACTCAGTAGTGGGCTACAGTTTGGAGTGGGGACTCAGTAGTGGGCTACAGTTGGGCGTGGGTACTCAGTATTGGGCTACATTTGGGAGTGGGTACTCAGTAGTGGGTTACAGTTGGGATTGGGTACTCAGTAGTGGGATACAGCTGGGACTGGGTACTCAGTAGTGGGCTACAGTTGGGAATGGGTACTCAGTAGTGGGCTACAGTTTGGCGTGGGTACTCAGTAGTGGGCCACAGTTGGGAGTGGGTACTCAGTATTGGGCTACATTTGGGAGTGGGTACTCAGTAGTGGGCTACAGTTGGGAGTGGGGACTCAGTAGTGGGCTACAGCTGGGATTGGGTACTCAGTAGTGGGCTACAGTTGGGCGTGGGTACTCAGTATTGGGCTACATTTGGGAGTGGGTACTCAGTAGTGGGTTACAGTTGGGATTGGGTACTCAGTAGTGGGATACAGCTGGGACTGGGTACTCAGTAGTGGGCTACAGTTGGGAGTGGGTACTCAGTAGTGGGCTACAGTTGGGAGTGGGTACTCAGTAGTGGGCTACAGTTAGGAGTGGGTACTCAGTAGTGGCTTCAGTTGGGAGTGGGTACTCAGTAGTGGGCTACAGTTGGGAGAAGGTACTCAGTAGTGGGCTAAAGTTGCGCGTGGGTACTCATTCGTGGGCTACAGTTGGGAGTGGGTACTCAGTAGTGGGCTAGATTTGGGAGTGGGTAGTCAGTAGTGGGCTACAGTTGGGAGAGGGTACTCAGTAGTGGGCTAGAGTTGGGAGTGGGTAGTTAGTAGTGGGCTACAGTTGGGAGTGTTACTCAGTAGTGGGCTACAGTTGGGAGTGGGGACCCCAAAGTGGGCTACTGTTGGTAGTGGCTACTCAGTAGTGGGCTAGAGTTGGGAGTGGGTACTCAGAATTGGGCTACAGTTGGGAGTGGTTACTCAGTAGTGGGCTACAGTTGGGAGTGGGTACTCTGTAGTGGGCTACAGTTGGGAGTGGGTACTCAGTAGTGGGCTACATTTGGGATTGGGTAGTCAGTGGTGGGCTACAGTTGGGAGTGGGTACTCTGTAGTGGGCTACAGTTGGGAGTGTGTACTCAGTAGTGGGCTACAGTTGGTAATGGGTACTCAGTAGAGAGCTAGATTTGGGAGTGGGTAGTCAGTAGTGGGCTACAGTTGGGAGTGGGTACTCAGTAGTGGGCTAGAGTTGGGAGTGGGTAGTCAGTAGTGGGCTACAGTTGGGAGTAGGTACTCAGTAGTGGGCTACAGTTGGGAGTGGAGACCATAAAGTGGGCTACTGTTGGTAGTGGCTACTCAGTAGTGGGCTACAGTTGGGAGCGGGTAATCAGAATTGGGCTACAGTTGGGAGTGGGTACTCAGTAGTGGGCTACAGTTGGCAGTGGGTACTCAGTAGTGGGCTACAGTTGGGAGTTGGTACTCAGTATTGGGCTACAGTTGGGAGTGGGTACTCAGCAGTGGGCTACAGTTGGGAGTGGGTACTCTGTAGGGGCTACAGTTGGGAGTGGGTACTCAGTAGTGGGCTACAGTTGGGATTGGGTACTCAGTAGTGGGCTACAGTTGGGAGTGGGTACTCAGTAGTGGGCTTCAGTTTTGAGTGGGGACTCAGTAGTGGGCTACAGTTGGGAGTGGGTACTCAGTAGTGGGCTACAGTTGGGAGTGGGTACTCTGTAGTGGGCTACAGTTGAGAGTGGGTACTCAGTAGTGGGCTACAGTTGGGATTGGGTACTCAGTAGTGGGCTACAGTTGGGAGTGGGTACTCAGTAGTGGGCTTCAGTTGGGAGTGGGGACTCAGTAGTGGGCTACAGTTGGCAGTGGGTACTCAGTAGTGGGCTACATTTGGGAGTGGGTACTCAGTAGTGGGCTACAGTTGGGAGTGGGTACTCAGTAGTGGGCTACAGTTGGGATTGGGTACTCAGTAGTGGGCTACAGTTGGCAGTGAGTACTCAGTAGTGGGCTACAGTTGGGAGTGGGTACTCAGTAGTGGGCTACAGTTGGGATTTGGTTCTCAGTAGTGGGCTACAGTTGGGAGTGAGTACTCAGTAGTGGGCTTCAGTTGGGAGTGGGGACTCAGTAGTGGGCTACATTTGGATTGGGTAGTCAGTAGTGGGCTACAGTTGGGAGTGGGTACTCAGTAGTGGGCTACAGTTGGGAGTGGGTACTCAGTAGTGGGCTACAGTTGGCAGTGGGTACTCAGTAGAGGGCTAGATTTGGGAGTGGGTAGTCAGTAGTGGGCTACAGTTGGGAGTGGGTACTCAGTAATGGGCTAGAGTCGGGAGTGGGTAGTCAGTAGTGGGCTACAGTTGGGAGTAGGTACTCAGTAGTGGGCTACAGTTGGGAGTGGAGACCCCAAAGTGGGCTACTGTTGGTAGTGGCTACTCAGTAGTGGGCTACAGTTGGGAGTGGGTTCTCAGTATTGGGCTACAGTTGGGAGTGGGTACTCAGCAGTGGGCTACAGTTGGGAGTGGGTACTCTGTAGTGGGCTACAGTTGGGAGTGGGTACTCAGTATTGGGCTACAGTTGGGAGTGGGTACTCAGCAGTGGGCTACAGTTGGGAGTGGGTACTCTGTAGTGGGCTACAGTTGGGAGTGGGTACTCAGAATTGGGCTACAGTTGGGAGTGGGTACTCAGTAGTGGGCTACAGTTGGGAGTGGGTACTCAGTAGTGGGCTACAGTTGGGAGTGGGTACTCAGTATTGGGCTACAGTTGGGAGTGGGTACTCAGCAGTGGGCTACAGTTGGGAGTGGGTACTCTGTAGTGGGCTACAGTTGGGAGTGGGTACTCAGTAGTGGGCTACAGTTGGGATTGGGTACTTGGTAGTAGGCTACAGTTGGGAGTGGGTACTCAGTAGTGGGCTTCAGTTGGGAGTGGGGACTCAGTAGTGGGCTACAGTTGGCAGTGGGTACTCAGTAGTGGGCTACAGTTGGGAGTGGGTACTCAGTACTGGGTTACAGTTGGGAGTGGGGACTCAGTAGTGGGCTACAGCTGGCAGTGGGTACTCAGTAGTGGGCTACAGTTGGGAGTGGGGACCCCAAAGTGGGCTACAGTTGGTAGTGGGTACTCAGTATTGGGCTACAGTTGAGAGTGGGTACTCAGTAGTGGGCTACAGTTGGGACTGGGTACTCTGTAGTGGGCTACAGTTGGGAGTGGGTACTCAGTAGTGGGCTACAGTTGGGATTGGGTACTCAGTAGTGGGATACAGTTGGCAGTGGGTACTCAGTAGTGGGCTGCAGTTGGGAGTGGGGACCCCAAAGTGGGCTACAGATGGTAGTGGGTACTCAGTAGTCGGCTATAGTTTGTAGTGGGTACTCAGTAGTGGGCTACAGTTGGGAGTGGGTACTCAGGAGTGGGATACAGTTAGGAGTGGGTACTCAGTAGTGGGCTGCAGATAGGAGTGGGTACTCTTTAGTGGGCTACAGTTGGTAGTGGGTACTCAGTAGTGGGCTACAGTTTGGCGTGGGTACACAGTAGTGGGCTACAGTTGGGAGTGGGTACTCAGTAGTCGGCTACAGTTGGGAGTGGGTACTCAGTATTGGGCTACATTTGGGAGTGGGTACTCAGTAGTGGGCTACAGTTGGGAGTGGGGACTCAGTAGTGGGCTACAGCTGGGATTGTGTACTCAGTAGTGGGCTACAGTTGGGCGTGGGTACTCAGTATTGGGCAAACATTTGGGAGTGGGTACTCAGTAGTGGGTTACAGTTGGGATTGGGTACTCAGTAGTGGGATACAGCTGGGACTGGGTACTCAGTAGTGGGCTACAGTTGGGAATGGGTACTCAGTAGTGGGCTACAGTTGGGAGTGGGTACTCAGTAGTGGGCTGCAGATAGGAGTGGGTACTCTTTAGTGGGCTACAGTTGGTAGTGGGTACTCAGTAGTGGGCTACAGTTAGGAGTGGGTACTCAGTAGTGGGCTACAGTTAGGAGTGGGTACTCAGTAGTGGGCTGCAGATAGGAGTGGGTACTCTTTAGTGGGCTAGAGTTGGTAGTGAGTACTCAGTAGTGGGCTACAGTTTGGCGTGGGTACTCAGTAGTGGGCTACAGTTGGGAGTGGGTACTCAGTAGTCGGCTACAGTTGGGAGTGGGTACTCAGTATTGGGCTACATTTGGGAGTGGGTACTCAGTAGTGGGCTACAGTTTGGAGTGGGGACTCAGTAGTGGGCTACAGCTGGGATTGTGTACTCAGTAGTGGGCTACAGTTGGGCGTGGGTACTCAGTATTGGGCTACATTTGGGAGTGGGTACTCAGTAGTGGGTTACAGTTGGGATTGGGTACTCAGTAGTGGGATACAGCTGGGACTGGGTACTCAGTAGTGGGCTACAGTTGGGAATGGGTACTCAGTAGTGGGCTACAGTTGGGAGTGGGTACTCAGTAGTGGGCTACAGTTAGGAGTGGGTACTCAGTAGTGGCTTCAGTTGGGAGTGGGTACTCAGTAGTGGGCTACAGTTGGGAGAAGGTACTCAGTAGTGGGCTAAAGTTGCACGTGGGTACTCAGTCGTGGGCTACAGTTGGAAGTGGGTACTCAGTAGTGGGCTACAGTTGGGAGTGGGTACTCAGTAGTGGGCTACAGTTGGGAGTGGGTACTCAGTAGTGGGCTACAGTTGGGAGTGGGTACTCAGTAGTGGGCTACAGTTGGGAGTGGGTACTCAGTAGTGGGCTACAGTTGGGAGTGGGTACTCAGTATTGGGCTACAGTTGGGAGTGGGTACTCAGCAGTGGGCTACAGTTGGGAGTGGGTACTCTGTAGTGGGCTACAGTTGGGAGTGGGTACTCAGTAGTGGGCTACAGTTGGGATTGGGTACTTGGTAGTAGGCTACAGTTGGGAGTGGGTACTCAGTAGTGGGCTTCAGTTGGGAGTGGGGACTCAGTAGTGGGCTACAGTTGGCAGTGGGTACTCAGTAGTGGGCTACAGTTGGGAGTGGGTACTCAGTACTGGGTTACAGTTGGGAGTGGGGACTCAGTAGTGGGCTACAGCTGGCAGTGGGTACTCAGTAGTGGGCTACAGTTGGGAGTGGGGACCCCAAAGTGGGCTACAGTTGGTAGTGGGTACTCAGTATTGGGCTACAGTTGAGAGTGGGTACTCAGTAGTGGGCTACAGTTGGGACTGGGTACTCTGTAGTGGGCTACAGTTGGGAGTGGGTACTCAGTAGTGGGCTACAGTTGGGATTGGGTACTCAGTAGTGGGATACAGTTGGCAGTGGGTACTCAGTAGTGGGCTGCAGTTGGGAGTGGGGACCCCAAAGTGGGCTACAGATGGTAGTGGGTACTCAGTAGTCGGCTATAGTTTGTAGTGGGTACTCAGTAGTGGGCTACAGTTGGGAGTGGGTACTCAGGAGTGGGATACAGTTAGGAGTGGGTACTCAGTAGTGGGCTGCAGATAGGAGTGGGTACTCTTTAGTGGGCTACAGTTGGTAGTGGGTACTCAGTAGTGGGCTACAGTTTGGCGTGGGTACACAGTAGTGGGCTACAGTTGGGAGTGGGTACTCAGTAGTCGGCTACAGTTGGGAGTGGGTACTCAGTATTGGGCTACATTTGGGAGTGGGTACTCAGTAGTGGGCTACAGTTGGGAGTGGGGACTCAGTAGTGGGCTACAGCTGGGATTGTGTACTCAGTAGTGGGCTACAGTTGGGCGTGGGTACTCAGTATTGGGCAAACATTTGGGAGTGGGTACTCAGTAGTGGGTTACAGTTGGGATTGGGTACTCAGTAGTGGGATACAGCTGGGACTGGGTACTCAGTAGTGGGCTACAGTTGGGAATGGGTACTCAGTAGTGGGCTACAGTTGGGAGTGGGTACTCAGTAGTGGGCTGCAGATAGGAGTGGGTACTCTTAGTGGGCTACAGTTGGTAGTGGGTACTCAGTAGTGGGCTACAGTTAGGAGTGGGTACTCAGTAGTGGGCTACAGTTAGGAGTGGGTACTCAGTAGTGGGCTGCAGATAGGAGTGGGTACTCTTTAGTGGGCTAGAGTTGGTAGTGAGTACTCAGTAGTGGGCTACAGTTTGGCGTGGGTACTCAGTAGTGGGCTACAGTTGGGAGTGGGTACTCAGTAGTCGGCTACAGTTGGGCGTGGGTACTCAGTATTGGGCTACATTTGGGAGTGGGTACTCAGTAGTGGGTTACAGTTGGGATTGGGTACTCAGTAGTGGGATACAGCTGGGACTGGGTACTCAGTAGTGGGCTACAGTTGGGAATGGGTACTCAGTAGTGGGCTACAGTTGGGAGTGGGTACTCAGTAGTGGGCTACAGTTAGGAGTGGGTACTCAGTAGTGGCTTCAGTTGGGAGTGGGTACTCAGTAGTGGGCTACAGTTGGGAGAAGGTACTCAGTAGTGGGCTAAAGTTGCACGTGGGTACTCAGTCGTGGGCTACAGTTGGAAGTGGGTACTCAGTAGTGGGCTACAGTTGGGAGTGGGTACTCAGTAGAGGGCTAGATTTGGGAGTGGGTAGTCAGTAGTGGGCTACAGTTGGGAGTAGGTACTCAGTAGTGAGCTACAGTTGGGAGTGGGGACCCCAAAGTGGGCTACTGTTGGTAGTGGGTACTCAGAATTGGGCTACAGTTGGGAGTGGTTACTCAGTAGTGGGCTACAGTTGGCAGTGGGTACTCAGTATTGTGCTACAGTTGGGAGTGGGTACTCAGTAGTGGGCTACAGTTGGGAGTGGGTACTCTGTAGTGGGCTACAGTTGGGAGTGGGTACTCAGTAGTGGGCTACATTTGGGATTGGGTAGTCAGTGGTGGGCTACAGTTGGGAGTGGGTACTCTGTAGTGGGCTACAGTTGGGAGTGTGTACTCAGTAGTGGGCTACAGTTGGTAATGGGTACTCAGTAGAGAGCTAGATTTGGGAGTGGGTAGTCAGTAGTGGGCTACAGTTGGGAGTGGGTACTCAGTAGTGGGCTAGAGTTGGGAGTGGGTAGTCAGTAGTGGGCTACAGTTGGGAGTAGGTACACAGTAGTGGTCTACAGTTGGGAGTGGAGACCATAAAGTTGGCTACTGTTGGTAGTGGCTACTCAGTAGTGGGCTACAGTTGGGAGCGGGTACTCAGAATTGGGCTACAGTTGTGAGTGGGTACTCAGTTGTGGGCTACAGTTGGGAGTGGGTACTCAGTAGTGGGCTACAGTTGGGAGTGGGGACTCAGTAGTGGGCTACAGCTGGGATTGTGTACTCAGTAGTGGGCTACAGTTGGGCGTGGGTACTCAGTATTGGGCTACATTTGGGAGTGGGTACTCAGTAGTGGGTTACAGTTGGGATTGGGTACTCAGTAGTGGGATACAGCTGGGACTGGGTACTCAGTAGTGGGCTACAGTTGGGAATGGGTACTCAGTAGTGGGCTACAGTTAGGAGTGGGTACTCAGTAGTGGCTTCAGTTGGGAGTGGGTACTCAGTAGTGGGCTACAGTTGGGAGAAGGTACTCAGTAGTGGGCTAAAGTTGCACGTGGGTACTCAGTCGTGGGCTACAGTTGGGAGTGGGTACTCAGTAGTGGGCTACAGTTGGGAGTGGGTACTCAGTAGAGGGCTAGATTTGGGAGTGGGTAGTCAGCAGTGGGCTACAGTTGGGAGTAGGTACTCAGTAGTGGGCTACAGTTGGGAGTGGGGACCCCAAAGTGGGCTACTGTTGGTAGTGGGTACTCAGAATTGGGCTACAGTTGTGAGTGGGTACTCAGTAGTGGGCTACAGTTGGCAGTGGGTACTCAGTATTGTGCTACAGTTTGGAGTGGGTACTCAGTAGTGGGCTACAGTTGGGAGTGGGTACTCTGTAGTGGGCTACAGTTGGGAGTGGGTACTCTGTAGTGGGCTACATTTGGGATTGGGTAGTCAGTGGTGGGCTACAGTTGGGAGTGGGTACTCTGTAGTGGGCTACAGTTGGGAGTGTGTACTCAGTAGTGGGCTACAGTTGGTAATGGGTACTCAGTAGAGAGCTAGATTTGGGAGTGGGTAGTCAGTAGTGGGCTACAGTTGGGAGTGGGTACTCAGTAGTGGGCTAGAGTTGGGAGTGGGTAGTCAGTAGTGGGCTACAGTTGGGAGTAGGTACACAGTAGTGGTCTACAGTTGGGAGTGGAGACCATAAAGTTGGCTACTGTTGGTAGTGGCTACTCAGTAGTGGGCTACAGTTGGGAGCGGGTACTCAGAATTGGGCTACAGTTGTGAGTGGGTACTCAGTTGTGGGCTACAGTTGGGAGTGGGTACTCAGTAGTGGGCTACAGTTGGGAGTGGGGACTCAGTAGTGGGCTACAGCTGGGATTGTGTACTCAGTAGTGGGCTACAGTTGGGCGTGGGTACTCAGTATTGGGCTACATTTGGGAGTGGGTACTCAGTAGTGGGTTACAGTTGGGATTGGGTACTCAGTAGTGGGATACAGCTGGGACTGGGTACTCAGTAGTGGGCTACAGTTGGGAATGGGTACTCAGTAGTGGGCTACAGTTGGGAGTGGGTACTCAGTAGTGGGCTACAGTTAGGAGTGGGTACTCAGTAGTGGCTTCAGTTGGGAGTGGGTACTCAGTAGTGGGCTACAGTTGGGAGAAGGTACTCAGTAGTAGTAAAGTTGTACGTGGATACTCAGTGGGCTACAGTTGGAAGTGGGTACTCAGTAGTGGGCTACAGTTGGGAGTGGGTACTCAGTAGAGGGCTAGATTTGGGAGTGGGTAGTCAGTAGTGGGCTACAGTTGGGAGTAGGTACTCAGTAGTGGGCTACAGTTGGGAGTGGGGACCCCAAAGTGGGCTACTGTTGGTAGTGGCTACTCAGTAGTGGGCTACAGTTGGGAGTGGGTACTCAGAATTGGGCTACAGTTGGGAGTGGGTACTCAGTAGTGGGCTACAGTTGGGAGTGGGGACTCAGTAGTGGGCTACAGCTGGGATTGTGTACTCAGTAGTGGGCTACAGTTGGGCGTGGGTACTCAGTATTGGGCTACATTTGGGAGTGGGTACTCAGTAGTGGGTTACAGTTGGGATTGGGTACTCAGTAGTGGGATACAGCTGGGACTGGGTACTCAGTAGTGGGCTACAGTTGGGAATGGGTACTCAGTAGTGGGCTACAGTTGGGAGTGGGTACTCAGTAGTGGGCTACAGTTAGAGTGGGTACTCAGTAGTGGCTTCAGTTGGGAGTGGGTACTCAGTAGTGGGCTACAGTTGGGAGAAGGTACTCAGTAGTGGGCTAAAGTTGTACGTGGATACTCAGTCGTGGGCTACAGTTGGAAGTGGGTACTCAGTAGTGGGCTACAGTTGGGAGTGGGTACTCAGTAGAGGGCTAGATTTGGGAGTGGGTAGTCAGCAGTGGGCTACAGTTGGGAGTAGGTACTCAGTAGTGGGCTACAGTTGGGAGTGGGGACCCCAAAGTGGGCTACTGTTGGTAGTGGCTACTCACTAGTGGGCTACAGTTGGGAGTGGGTACTCAGAATTGGGCTACAGTTGTGAGTGGGTACTCAGTAGTGGGCTACAGTTGGCAGTGGGTACTCAGTATTGTGCTACAGTTTGGAGTGGGTACTCAGTAGTGGGCTACAGTTGGGAGTGGGTACTCTGTAGTGGGCTACAGTTGGGAGTGGGTACTCAGTAGTGGGCTACATTTGGGATTGGGTAGTCAGTAGTGGGCTACAGTTGGGAGTGGGTACTCTGTAGTGGGCTACAGTTGGGAGTGTGTACTCAGTAGTGGGCTACAGTTGGTAATGGGTACTCAGTAGAGGGCAAGATTTGGGAGTGGGTAGTCAGTAGTGGGCTACAGTTGGGAGTGGGTACTCAGTAGTGGGCTAGAGTTGGGAGTGGGTAGTCAGTAGTGGACTACAGTTGGGAGTGGGTACTCAGTAGTGGTCTACAGTTGGGAGTGGAGACCATAAAGTTGGCTACTGTTGGTAGTGGCTACTCAGTAGTGGGCTACAGTTGGGAGCGGGTACTCAGAATTGGGCTACAGTTGTGAGTGGGTACTCAGTTGTGGGCTACAGTTGGGAGTGGGTACTCAGTAGTGGGCTACAGTTGGGAGTGGGTACTCAGTATTGGGCTACAGTTGGGAGTGGGTACTCAGCAGTGGGCTACAGTTGGGAGTGGGTACTCTGTAGGGGCTACAGTTGGGAGTGGGTACTCAGTAGTGGGCTACAGTTGGGATTGGGTACTCAGTAGTGGGCTAAAGTAGGCAGTGGGTACTCAGTAGTGGGCTTCATTTGGGAGTGGGTACTCAGTACTGGGTTACAGTTGGGAGTGGGGACTTAGTACTGGGCTACAGTTGGGAGTGGGGACTCAGTAGTGGGCTACAGTTGGCAGTGGGTACTCAGTAGTGGGCTACATTTGGGAGTGGGGACCCCAAAGTGGGCTACAGTTGGTAGTGGGTACTCAGTAGTGGGCTACAGTTGAGAGTGGGTACTCATTAGTGGGCTACAGTTGGTAATGGGTACTCAGTAGTCGGCTATAGTTGGTAGTGGGTACTCAGTAGTGGGCTACAGTTGGGAGTGGGTACTTAGTAGTGGGCTACAGTTAGGAGTGGGTACTCAGTAGTGGGCTGCAGATAGGAGTGGGTACTCTTTAGTGGGCTAGAGTTGGTAGTGGGTACTCAGTAGTGGGCTACAGTTGGGAGTGGGTACTCAGTAGTGGGCTACAGTTAGGAGTGGGTACTCAGTAGTGGGCTGCAGATAGGAGTTGGTACTCTTTAGTGGGCTACAGTTGGTAGTGGGTACTCAGTAGTGGGCTACAGTTTGGCGTGGGTACTCAGTAGTGGGCTACAGTTGGGAGTGGGTACTCAGTTGTCGGCTACAGTTGGGAGTGGGTACTCAGTAGTGGGCTACAGTGACTCAGTAGTGGGCTACAGCAGGGATTGGGTACTCAGTAGTGGGTTACAGTTGGGAGTGGGTACACAGTAGTGGGCTACGGTTGGGAGTGGGTATTCAGTAGTGGACTACAGTTGGGACTGGGTACTCAGTAGTGGGCTACAGTTGGGAGTGGGTACCCCAAAGTGGGCTACAGTTGGGATTGGGTACTCAGTAGTGGGTTACAGTTGGGAGTGGGTATTCAGCAGTGGGCTACAGTTAGGAGTGGGTATTCAGTAGTGGGCTACAGTTGGGACTGGGTACTCAGTAGTGGGCTACAGTTGGGAGTGGGTACCCCAAAGTGGGCTACAGTTGGTAGTGGTTACTCAGTAGAAGGGCTACAGTTGGTAGTGGGTACTCAGTAGTGGGCTACAGTTGGGAGAAGGTACACAGTAGTGGGCTACAGTTAGGAGTGGGTACTCAGTAGTGGGCTACAGTTGGGAGTTGGGACCCCAAAGTGGCCTACTGTTGGTAGTGGCTACTCAGTAGTGGGCTACAGTTGGGAGTGGGTACTCAGTAGTGGGCTACCTTTGGGAGTGGGAGTGGGTACTCAGTAGTGGGCTACAGTTGGGAGTGGGGACTCAGTAGTGGGCTACAGTTGGGAGTGGGTACTCAGTAGTGGGCTACAGTTGGGAGTGGGGACCCCAAAGTGGGCTACAGGTGGTAGTGGTTACTCAGTAATGGGCTACAGTTGGTAGTGTGTACTCAGTAGTGGGATACAGTTGGGAGTGGGTACTCAGTAGTGGGCTATAGTTAGGAGTGGGTACTCAGTAGTGGGCTACAGTTGGGAGTGGGCTACGGTTGGGTGTGGGTACTCAGTAGTGGGCTTCAGTTAGGAGTGGGTACTCAGTAGTGGGCTATTGTTGGGAGAAGGTACTCAGTAGTGGGCTACTGTTGGGAGAAGGTACTCAGTAGTGGGCTACAGTTAGGAGTGGGTACTCAGTAGTGGGCTACAGTTGGGAGTCGGTACTCAGTACTTGGCGACAGTTCGGAGTGGGGACCCCAAAGTGGCCTACTGTTGGTAGTGGCTACTCAGTAGTGGGCTTCAGTTAGGAGTGGGAGTGGGTACTCAGTAGTGGGGACTCAGTAATGGGCTGCAGTTGTGGATTGTGTACTCAGTAGTGGGCTACAGCTGGAATTGGGTACTCAGTATTGGGTTACAGTTGGGAGTGGGTACTCAGCAGTGGGCTACACTTGGGAGGGAGTACTCAGTAGTGGGCTACAGTTGGGACTGGGTACTCAGTAGAGGGCTACAGTTGGGACTTGGTACTCAGTAGTGGGCTACAGTTGGGAGTGGGTACTCAGTAGTGGGCTACAGTTGGGAGTGGGTACTCAGTAGTGGGCTACAGTTGGGAGTGGGTACTCAGTAGTGGGCTAGTTGGGAGTGGGCTACAGTTGGGACTGGGTAGTCAGTAGTGGGCTACAGATGGGAGTGGGTACTCAGTAGTCGGCTACAGTTGGGAGAAGGTACACAGTAGTGGGCTACAGTTAGGAGTGGGTACTCAGTAGTGGGCTACAGTTGGGAGTAGGGACCCCAAAGTGGCCTACTGTTGGTAGTGGCTACTCAGTAGTGGGCTACAGTTGGGAGTGGGTACTCAGTAGTGGGCTACCTTTGGGAGTGGGAGTGGGTACTCAGTAGTGGGCTACAGTTGGGAGTGGGGACTCAGTAGTGGGCTACAGTTGGGAGTGGGTACTCAGTAGTGGGCTACAGATGGGAGTGGGGACCCCAAAGTGGGCTACAGGTGGTAGTGGTTACTCAGTAATGGGCTACAGTTGGTTGTGGGTACTCAGTAGTGGGCTACAGTTGGGAGTGGGTACTCAGTAGTGGGCTAGAGTTGGGAGTGGGTACTCAGTAGTGGGCTACAGTTAGGAGTGGGTACTCAGTAGTGGGCTACAGTCAGTAGTGGGCTACAGTTGGGAGTGGGTACTCAGTAGTGGGCTAGAGTTGGGAGTGGGTAGTCAGTAGTGGACTACAGTTGGGAGTAGGTACTCAGTAGTGGTCTACAGTTGGGAGTGGAGACCATAAAGTTGGCTACTGTTGGTAGTGGCTACTCAGTAGTGGGCTACAGTTGGGAGCGGGTACTCAGAATTGGGCTACAGTTGTGAGTGGGTACTCAGTTGTGGGCTACAGTTGGGAGTGGGTACTCAGTAGTGGGCTACAGTTGGGAGTGGGTACTCAGTATTGGGCTACAGTTGGGAGTGGTTACTCAGCAGTGGGCTACAGTTGGGAGGGGTACTCAGTAGTGGGCTACAGTTGGGAGTGGGTACTCAGTAGTGGGCTACAGTTGGGATTGGGTACTCAGTAGTGGGCTACAGTTGGGAGTGGGTACTCAGTAGTGGGATACAGTTGAGAGTGGGGAACCCAAAGTGGGCTACAGTTGGGAGTGGGTACTCAGTAGTGGGATACAGTTGGGAGTGGGTACTCAGTACTGGGTTACAGTTGGGAGTGGGTACTCAGTACTGGGTTACAGTTGGGAGTGGGGACTCAGTACTGGGCTACAGTTGGGAGTGGGTACTCAGTAGTGGGATACAGTTGAGAGTGGGGAACCCAAAGTGGGCTACAGTTGGGAGTGGGTACTCAGTAGTGGGATACAGTTGGCAGTGGGTACTCATTAGTGGGCTACAGTTGGGAGTGGGTACTCAGTAGTGGGCTACAGTTGGGAGTGGGTACTCTGTAGTGGGCTACAGTTGGGAGTGGGTACTCTGTAGTGGGCTACAGTTGGGATTGGGTACTCAGTAGTGGGCTACAGTTGGGAGTGGGTACTCAGTAGTGGGATACAGTTGGAAGTGGGTACTCAGTAGTGGGCTACATTTGGGAGGGGGCTACAGTTGAGAGTGGGGACCCCAAAGTGGGCTACAGTTGGTAGTGGGTACTCAGTAGTCGGCTATAGTTGGTAGTGGGTACTCAGTAGTGGGCTACAGTTGGGAGTGGGTACTCAGTAGTGGGCTACAGTTAGGAGTGGGTACTCAGTAGTGGGCTGCAGATAGGAGTGGGTACTCTTTAGTGGGCTACAGTTGGTAGTGGGTACTCAGTAGTGGGCTACAGTTGGGAGTGGGTACTCAGTAGTGGGCTACAGTTAGGAGTGGGTACTCAGTAGTGGGCTGCAGATAGGAGTGGGTACTCTTTAGTGGGCTACAGTTGGTAGTGGGTACTCAGTAGTGGGCTACAGTTTGGCGTGGGTACTCAGTAGTGGGCTACAGTTGGGCGTGGGTACTCAGTTGTCGGCTACAGTTGGGAGTGGGTACTCAGTAGTGGGCTACAGTGACTCAGTAGTGGGCTACAGCAGGGATTGGGTACTCAGTAGTGGGTTACAGTTGGGAGTGGGTACACAGTAGTGGGCTACAGTTGGGAGTGGGTATTCAGTAGTGGGCTACAGTTGGGACTGGGTACTCAGTAGAGGGCTACAGTTGGGACTTGGTACTCAGTAGTGGGCTACAGTTGGGAGTGGGTACTCAGTAGTGGGCTACAGTTGGGAGTGGGTACTCAGTAGTGGGCTACAGTTGGGAGTGGGTACTCAGTAGTGGGCTAGTTGGGAGTGGGCTACAGTTGGGACTGGGTAGTCAGTAGTGGGCTACAGATGGGAGTGGGTACTCAGTAGTCGGCTACAGTTGGGAGAAGGTACACAGTAGTGGGCTACAGTTAGGAGTGGGTACTCAGTAGTGGGCTACAGTTGGGAGTAGGGACCCAAAGTGGCCTACTGTTGGTAGTGGCTACTCAGTAGTGGGCTACAGTTGGGAGTGGGTACTCAGTAGTGGGCTACTCAGTTGGGAGTGGGAGTGGGTACTCAGTAGTGGGCTACAGTTGGGAGTGGGGACTCAGTAGTGGGCTACAGTTGGGAGTGGGTACTCAGTAGTGGGCTACAGATGGGAGTGGGGACCCCAAAGTGGGCTACAGGTGGTAGTGGTTACTCAGTAATGGGCTACAGTTGGTAGTGGGTACTCAGTAGTGGGCTACAGTTGGGAGTGGGTACTCAGTAGTGGGCTAGAGTTGGGAGTGGGTACTCAGTAGTGGGCTACAGTTAGGAGTGGGTACTCAGTAGTGGGCTACAGTCAGTAGTGGGCTACAGTTGGGAGTGGGTACTCAGTAGTGGGCTAGAGTTGGGAGTGGGTAGTCAGTAGTGGACTACAGTTGGGAGTAGGTACTCAGTAGTGGTCTACAGTTGGGAGTGGAGACCATAAAGTTGGCTACTGTTGGTAGTGGCTACTCAGTAGTGGGCTACAGTTGGGAGCGGGTACTCAGAATTGGGCTACAGTTGTGAGTGGGTACTCAGTTGTGGGCTACAGTTGGGAGTGGGTACTCAGTAGTGGGCTACAGTTGGGAGTGGGTACTCAGCATTGGGCTACAGTTGGGAGTGGGTACTCAGCAGTGGGCTACAGTTGGGAGTGGGTACTCTGTAGTGGGCTACAGTTGGGAGTGGGTACTCAGTAGTGGGCTACAGTTGGGATTGGGTACTCAGTAGTGGGCTACAGTTGGGAGTGGGTACTCAGTAGTGGGCTTCAGTTGGGAGTGGGGACTCAGTAGTGGGCTACAGTTGGCAGTGGGTACTCAGTAGTGGGCTACAGTTGGGAGTGGGTACTCAGTACTGGGTTACAGTTGGGAGTGGGGACTCAGTACTGGGTTACAGTTGGGAGATGGGGACTCAGTAGTGGGCTACAGTTGGCAGTGGGTACTCAGTAGTGGGCTACATTTGGGAGTGGGGACCCCAAAGTTGGCTACAGTTGGTAGTGGGTACTCAGTAGTGGGCTACAGTTGAGAGTGGGTACTCATTAGTGGGCTACAGTTGGGAGTGGGTACTCAGTAGTGGGCTACAGTTTGGAGTGGGTACTCTGTAGTGGGCTACAGTTGGGAGTGGGTACTCAGTAGTGGGCTACAGTTTGGATTGGGTACTCAGTAGTGGGCTACAGTTGGGAGTGGGTACTCAGTAGTGGGATACAGTTGGCAGTGGGTACTCAGTAGTGGGCTACAGTTGGGAGGGGGCTACAGTTGGGAGTGGGGACCCCAAAGTGGGCTACAGTTGGTAATGGGTACTCAGTAGTCGGCTATAGTTGGTAGTGGGTACTCAGTAGTGGGCTACAGTTGGGAGTGGGTACTTAGTAGTGGGCTACAGTTAGGAGTGGGTACTCAGTAGTGGGCTGCAGATAGGAGTGGGTACTCTTTAGTGGGCTAGAGTTGGTAGTGGGTACTCAGTAGTGGGCTACAGTTGGGAGTGGGTACTCAGTAGTGGGCTACAGTTAGGAGTGGGTACTCAGTAGTGGGCTGCAGATAGGAGTGGGTACTCTTTATTGGGCTACAGTTGGTAGTGGGTACTCAGTAGTGGGCTACAGTTTGGCGTGGGTACTCAGTAGTGGGCTACAGTTGGGCGTGGGTACTCAGTTGTCGGCTACAGTTGGGAGTGGGTACTCAGTAGTGGGCTACAGTGACTCAGTAGTCAGTGGGCTACAGCAGGGATTGGGTACTCAGTAGTGGGTTACAGTTGGGAGTGGGTACACAGTAGTGGGCTACGGTTGGGAGTGGGTATTCAGTAGTGGACTACAGTTTGGACTGGGTACTCAGTAGTGGGCTACAGTTGGGAGTGGGTACCCCAAAGTGGGCTACAGTTGGGATTGGGTACTCAGTAGTGGGTTACAGTTGGGAGTGGGTATTCAGCAGTGGGCTACAGTTAGGAGTGGGTATTCAGTAGTGGGCTACAGTTGGGACTGGGTACTCAGTAGTGGGCTACAGTTGGGAGTGGGTACCCCAAAGTGGGCTACAGTTGGTAGTGGTTACTCAGTAGAAGGGCTACAGTTGGGAGAAGGTACACAGTAGTGGGCTACAGTTAGGAGTGGGTACTCAGTAGTGGGCTACAGTTGGGAGTTGGGACCCCAAAGTGGCCTACTGTTGGTAGTGGCTACTCAGTAGTGGGCTACAGTTGGGAGTGGGTACTCAGTAGTGGGCTACCTTTGGGAGTGGGAGTGGGTACTCAGTAGTGGGCTACAGTTGGGAGTGGGGACTCAGTAGTGGGCTACAGTTGGGAGTGGGTACTCTGTAGTGGGCTACAGTTGGGAGTGGGGACCCCAAAGTGGGCTACAGGTGGTAGTGGTTACTCAGTAATGGGCTACAGTTGGTAGTGGGTACTCAGTAGTGGGATACAGTTGGGAGTGGGTACTCGGTAGTGGGCTACAGTTAGGAGTGGGTACTCAGTAGTGGGCTACAGTTGGGAGTGGGCTACGGTTGGGAGTGGGTACTCAGTAGTGGGCTTCAGTTAGGAGTGGGTACTCAGTAGTGGGCTACTGTTGGGAGAAGGTACTCAGTAGTGGGCTACTGTTGGGAGAAGGTACTCAGTAGTGGGCTACAGTTAGGAGTGGGTACTCAGTAGTGGGCTACAGTTGGGAGTCGGTACTCAGTAGTTGGCTACAGTTCGGAGTGGGGACCCCAAAGTGGCCTACTGTTGGTAGTGGCTACTCAGTAGTGGGCTTCAGTTAGGAGTGGGAGTGGGTACTCAGTAGTGGGGACTCAGTAATGGGCTGCAGTTGTGGATTGTGTACTCAGTAGTGGGCTACAGCTGGAATTGGGTACTCAGTAGTGGGTTACAGTTGGGAGTGGGTACTCAGCAGTGGGCTACACTTGGGAGGGAGTACTCAGTAGAGGGCTACAGTTGGGACTTGGTACTCAGTAGTGGGCTACAGTTGGGAGTGGGTACTCCGTAGTGGGCTACAGTTGGGAGTGGGTACTCAGTAGTGGGCTACAGCTGGGATTGGGTACTCAGTAGTGGGCTGCAGTTAGGAGTGGGTACTCAGCAGTGGGCTACAGTTAGGAGTGGGCTACAGTTAGGAGTGGGTACTCAGTAGTGGGCTACAGCTGGGATTGGGTACTCAGTAGTGGGATTCAGTTGGGACTGGGTACTCAGTAGTGGGCTACAGCTGGGACTGAGTACTTAGTAGTGGGCTACAGTTGGGACTGGGTACTCAGTAGCGGGCTACAGTTGGGACTGGGTACTCAGTAGTGGGCTACAGTTGGGAGTGGGTACTCAGTAGTGGGCTACAGTTGGGAGTGGGTACTCAGTAGTGGGCTACAGTTGTGAGTGGGTACTCAGTAGTGGTGAATACAGTTGGGAGTGGGTACTCAGTAGTGGGCTACAGTTGGGAGTGGGTACTCAGTAGTGGTGAATACAGTTGTGAGTGGGTACTCAGTAGTGGGCTACTGTTGGGACTGGGTACTCAGTAGTTTGCTACAGCTGGGACTGGGTACTCAGTAGTGGGCTACAGTTGGGACTGGGTACTCAGTAGTGGGCTACAGTTGGGAGTGGGTACTCAGTAGTGGGCTACAATTGGGACTGGGTACTCAGTAGTAGGCTACAGTTGGGAGTGGGTACTCAGTAGTGGGCTACAGTTGGAAGTGGGTACTCAGTAGTGGGCTACAGTTGGGAGTAGGTACTCAGTAGTGGTGAATACAGTTGGGAGTGGGTACTCATTAGTGGGCTATAGTTGGGAGTGGGTACTCAGTAGTGGGCTACAGTTGGGAGTGGGTACTCAGTAGTGGGCTTCAGTTGGGAGTGGGAGTGGGTACTCAGTAGTGGGCTACAGTTGGGAGTGGGGACTCAGTAGTGGGCTACAGTTGGGAGTGGGTACTCTGTAGTGGGCTACAGTTGGGAGTGGGGACCCCAAAGTGGGCTACAGGTGGTAGTGGTTACTCAGTAATGGGCTACAGTTGGTAGTGGGTACTCAGTAGTGGGATACAGTTGGGAGTGGGTACTCAGTAGTGGGCTACAGTTAGGAGTGGGTACTCAGTAGTGGGCTACAGTTGGGAGTGGGCTACGGTTGGGAGTGGGTACTCAGTAGTGGGCTTCAGTTAGGAGTGGGTACTCAGTAGTGGGCTACTGTTGGGAGAAGGTACTCAGTAGTGGGCTACTGTTGGGAGAAATACTCAGTAGTGGGCTACAGTTAGGAGTGGGTACTCAGTAGTGGGCTACAGTTGGGAGTCGGTACTCAGTAGTTGGCTACAGTTCGGAGTGGGGACCCCAAAGTGGCCTACTGTTGGTAGTGGCTACTCAGTAGTGGGCTTCAGTTAGGAGTGGGAGTGGGTACTCAGTAGTGGGGACTCAGTAATGGGCTGCAGTTGTGGATTGTGTACTCAGTAGTGGGCTACAGCTGGAATTGGGTACTCAGTAGTGGGTTACAGTTGGGAGTGGGTACTCAGCAGTGGGCTACACTTGGGAGGGAGTACTCAGTAGAGGGCTACAGTTGGGACTTGGTACTCAGTAGTGGGCTACAGTTGGGAGTGGGTACTCCGTAGTGGGCTACAGTTGGGAGTGGGTACTCAGTAGTGGGCTACAGCTGGGATTGGGTACTCAGTAGTGGGCTGCAGTTAGGAGTGGGTACTCAGCAGTGGGCTACAGTTAGGAGTGGGCTACAGTTAGGAGTGGGTACTCAGTAGTGGGCTACAGCTGGGATTGGGTACTCAGTAGTGGGATTCAGTTGGGACTGGGTACTCAGTAGTGGGCTACAGCTGGGACTGAGTACTTAGTAGTGGAATACAGTTGGGACTGGGTACTCAGTAGTGGGCTACAGTTGGGAGTGGGTACTCAGTAGCGGGCTACAGTTGGGACTGGGTACTCAGTAGTGGGCTACAGTTGGGAGTGGGTACTCAGTAGTGGGCTACAGTTGGGAGTGGGTACTCAGTAGTGGGCTACAGTTGTGAGTGGGTACTCAGTAGTGGTGAATACAGTTGGGAGTGGGTACTCAGTAGTGGGCTACAGTTTGGAGTGGGTACTCAGTAGTGGTGAATACAGTTGTGAGTGGGTACTCAGTAGTGGGCTACTGTTGGGACTGGGTACTCAGTAGTTTGCTACAGCTGGGACTGGGTACTCAGTAGTGGGCTACAGTTGGGACTGGGTACTCAGTAGTGGGCTACAGTTGGGAGTGGGTACTCAGTAGTGGGCTACAATTGGGACTGGGTACTCAGTAGTAGGCTACAGTTGGGAGTGGGTACTCAGTAGTGGGCTACAGTTGGAAGTGGGTACTCAGTAGTGGGCTACAGTTGGGAGTAGGTACTCAGTAGTGGTGAATACAGTTGGGAGTGGGTACTCATTAGTGGGCTATAGTTGGGAGTGGGTACTCAGTAGTGGGCTACAGTTGGGAGTGGGTACTCAGTAGTGGGCTTCAGTTGGGAGTGGGAGTGGGTACTCAGTAGTGGGCTACAGTTGGGAGTGGGTACTCAGTAGTTGGCTACAGTTGGGAGTGGGTACTCAGTAGTGGGCTGTCAGTTGGGAGTGTAGGCAACAAGGTGAACTCTACATTCATTGAATCAGATGATGTTCCTCACAAAACCCACAGAAAATATACTTATAATATGTTCTTTCAATGGCAAGACTAGCAAAACTTAGGTATGACATACCGGCATCAAACTCTGAACCTACACATCCGTTAATTACCAACCTATTTATGAAAGACTAATTATAAATAATGAGGAATTTGAACATATTGAGGAGACTAAACTGCTTGGTATAACCCTGGAAGGTAAACTGTCATGATCAAAACATATTGATGCAAAAATGGGGAGAAGTCTGTCTATAATAAACCACTACAATGCTAACAACAAAACAATTCATTACAGGCCCTAGTTTTTTTGCACTTGGACTACTGTCCAGTCTTATGGACTACTGCCCAGTCATATGGAATACTGCCCAGTCATATGGAATACTGACCAGTCATATGGAATACTGTCCAGTCATATGGAATACTGTTCAGTCATATGGACTACTGTCCAGGCTATTGGAATACTGTCCAGTCATATGGAATACTGTCCAGTCATATGGAATACTGTCCAGTCATATGGAATACTGTTCAGTCATATGGACTACTGTCCAGTCATATGGAATACTGTCCAGTCATATGGAATACTGTCCAGTCATATGGAATACTGTCCAGTCATATGGAATACTGTCCAGTCAAATGGAATACTGTCCAGTCATATGGAATACTGTCCAGTCATATTGACTACTGTCCAGTCATATGGAATACTGTCCAGTCAAATGGACTACTGTCCAGGCTATTGGAATACTGTCCAGTCATATGGAATAGTGTCCAGTCATATGGAATACTGTCCAGTCATATGGACTACTGACCAGTCATATGGAATACTGTCCAAGTCATATGGAATACTGTCCAGTCATATGGAATACTGTCCAGTCATATGGAATACTGTCCAGTCATATGGAATACTGTCCAGTCATATGGAATACTGTCCAGTCAAATGGAATACTGTCCAGTCAATATGGAAAACTGTCCAGTCAAATGGACTACTGTCCAGTCTATTGGACTACTGTCCAGTCATATGGAATAGTATCCAGTCATATGGAATAGTGTCCAGTCATATGGAATACTGTCCAGTCATATGGAATGCTGTCCAGTCAAATGGACTACTGTCCAGTCAAATGGACTACTGTCCAGTCATATGGAATACTGTCCAGTCATATGGAATACTGTTCAGTCAAATGGAATACTGTCCAGTCATATGGAATACTGTCCAGTCATATGGAATACTGTCCAGTCATATGGAATACTGTCCAGTCATATGGAATACTGTCCAGTCATATGGAATACTGTCCAGTCATATGGAATACTGTCCAGTCATCATGGACAACTGACCAGTCATATGGAATAATGTCCAGTCATATGGAATACTGTCCAGTCATATGTCCAGTCAATGGAATACTGTCCAGTCATATGGAACACTGGAATCCAGTCATAATGGAATACTGTCCAGTCATATGGAATACTGGAATACTGTCCAGTCATATGGAATACTGTCCAGTCATATGGAATACTGTCCAGTCATATGGAATACTGTCCAGTCATATGGACTACTGTCCAGTCATATGGAATACTGTCCAGTCATATGGAATACTGTCCAGTCATATGGAATACTGTCCAGTCATATGGAATACTGTCCAGTCATATGGAATGGTCAATACTGTCCAGTCATATGGAATACTGTCCAGTCATATGGAATACTGTCCAGTCATATGGAACTGTCCACTGTCCAGTCATATGGAATACTGTCCAGTCAGTCATGGAATACTGTCCAGTCATATGGAATACCAGTCATATGGAATCCCAGTCATATGGAATACTGTCCAGTCAAATGGACTACTGTCCAGTCATATGGAATACTGGAATACTGTCCAGTCAAATGGAATACTGTCCAGTCATATGGAATACTGTCCAGTCATATGGAATACTGTCCAGTCATATGGAATACTGTCCAGTCATATGGAATACTGTCCAGTCATATGGAATACTGTCCAGTCATGGAATACTGTCCAGTCATATGGAATACTGTCCAGTCATATGGAATACTGTCCAGTCATATGGAACACTGTCCAGTCATATACTGGTCAATACTGTCCAGTCATATGGAATACTGTCCAGTCATATGGAATACTGAGTCATACTGTCCAGTCATATGGAATACTGAATACTGTCCAGTCAAATGGAACTAGTCTGTACTGTGTCCAGTCATATGGAATACTGTCATATGGAATACTGTCCAGTCATATGGAATACTGTCCAGTCATATGGAATACTGTCCAGTCATATGGAATACTGTCCAGTCATATGGAATACTGTCCAGTCATATGGAATACTGTCCAGGAATACATATATGGAATACTGTCCAGTCATACGGTCATATACTGTCCAGTCTGTCAGTCATGGAATACTGTCATATGGAAAGTCATCATATGGAATACTGTCCAGTCATGTCCATGGAATACTGTCCAGTCATATGGAATATGTCCAGTCATGGACTACTGTCCAGTCATATGGAATACTGTCCAGTCATATGGAATACTGTCCAGTCATATGGTCAATATGGAATACTGTCCAGTCATATGGAACACTGTCCAGTCATATGGAATACTGTCCAATAATACTGTCCAGTCATATGGAATACTGTCCAGTCATATGGAACACTGTCCACATATGGAATACTGTCCAGTCATATGGAATACTGTCCAGTCATATGGAATACTGTCCAGTCATATGGAATGTCCAGTCATATGGAATACTGTCAGTCATATGGAATACTGTCATATGGAATACAGTCATATGGAATTTTACTGTCCAGTCATATGGAATACTGTACTGTCCAGTCATATACTGTCCAGATATACTGTCAGTCATATGGAATACTGTCCAGTCATATGGAATACTGTCCAGTCATATGGAACACTGGAATACTGTCCAGTCATATGGAATACTGTCCAGTCATATGGAATACTGTCCAGTCATATGGAATACTGTCCAGTCATATGGAATACTGTCCAGTCATATGGAATATATGGAATACTGTCTGTCCAGTCATATGGAATGTCCAGTCATATGGAATACTGTCCAGTCATATGGAATACTGTCCAGTCATATGGAACTGTCCAGTCATATGGAATACTGTCAGTCATATGGAATACTGTCCAGTCATATGGAATACTGTCCAGTCATATGGAATACTGTCCAGTCATATGGAATACTGTCCAGTCATATGGAATACTGTCCAGTCATATGGAATGGACTAATGTCCAGTCATATGGAATACTGTCCAGTCATATGGAATACTGTCCAGTCATGGAATACTGTCCAGTCATATGGACTAATGTCCAGTCATATGGAATACTGTCCAGTCATATGGACTACTGTCCAGTCATATGGAATACTGTCCAGTCATATGGAATACTGTCCAGTCATATGGAATACTGTCCAGTCATATGGAATAGTCATATGGAATACTGTCCAGTCATATGGAATACTGTCCAGTCATATGGAACACTGTCCAGTCA
>NC_088224.1:6766032-6798908 GCF_036934945.1 Oncorhynchus masou masou
GCTCGTCTGGAGGGTTGTTAACAAACTATGGTTTTGGCAAGTCGGTTAGGACATTTTCTTTGTGCATGACACAAGTCATTTTTTACATACACTAAGTTGACTGTGCCTTTAAACAGCTTGGAAAATTCCAGAAAATGATATCATGGCTTTAGAAGCTTCTGATAGGCTAATTGACATCATTGAAGTCAATTGGAAGTGTACCTGTGGATGTATTTTAAGGCCTACCTTCAAACTCAGAGCCTATTTGCTTGACATCATGGGGAAATCAAAGAACTCAGCCAAGACCTCAGAAAACAAATTGCAGACCTCCACAAATCTGGTTCATCCTTGGGAGCAATTTACAAACGCCTGAAGGTACCACGTTCATCTGTACAAACAATAGTATGCACGATCAACATCATGGGACCATGCAGCTGTCATACCGCTCAGAAAGGAGGCGTGTTCTGTCTCGTAGAGATGAATATATTTTGTTTGCGAAAAATGCAAATCAATCCCAGAACAACAGCAAAGGGCCTGATGAAGATGCTGGAGGAAACAGGTACAAAAGTATCTATATCCACAGTAAAATGAGTCCCATGGCGACATAAACTGAAAGTCCGCTCAGCAAGGAAGAAGCCACTGCTCCAACAACGCCATAAAAAAGCTGGGGCTGAAGAACACCATCCCAACCGTGAAGCATGGGGGTGGCAGCATCATGTTGTGGGGGTGCTTGCCTGCAGTCTATACTGACTATACTATACTAGTCTATACTGACGCTTAGCTTGTTTGATCGCCTTGCTGAGGGAATAGCTACACTGTTTGTATTCGGTCATGTTTCCGGTCACCTTGCCCTGGTTAAAAGCAGTGGTTGGCGCTTTCAGTTTTGCGCGAATGCTACCATCAATCCACGGTTTCTGGTTGGGAAATGTTTTAATAGTTGCTGTGGGTACGACATCGCCAATGCACTTGCTAATGAACTCGCTCACCATATTAGCGTATTTGTCAATGTTGATGTTTAACGCAATGTGGAAAATATCCCAATCAACGTGATCGAAGCAATCTTGAAGCGTGGAATCAGATTGGTTGGAGCAGCGTTGAACAGACCTGAGAGCGGGAGCTTCCTGTTTTAGTTTTTGTCTGGAAGCAACGAAATGGAGGGCTGGGGAAGAATAACATGATCCAGGGTTTTACCAACCCTGGTAGCACAATCGATATGCTGATAGAATTTAGGGAGTCTTGTTTTCAGATTAGCCTTGTTAAAATCCCCAGCTACACTGAATGCAGCCGCAGGATATGTGGTTTACAGTTTATAAAGAGTCAAATGAAGTTTGTTTTGTTTGTTTTTTTGTTTGTTTGTTTTGGCCATCGATGTGTCTGCTTGGGAGGAAAATATCCAAGGTTTTGCCAGCCCTGGTTGCGCAATCGATAGGGAGTCTTGTTTTCAGATTAGCCTTGTTAAAATCCCCAGTTGTAATGAATGCAGCCTCAGGATGTATGGATTCCAGTTTGCAAAGAGTCAAATAAAGTTTGTTCAGAGCCATCGATGTGTCTGCTTGGGGGGAATATATACGGCTGTGATTATAATCGAAGAGAATTCTCTTGGTAGATAATGCGGTCGACATTTGATTGTGAGGAATTCTAAGTCAGGTGAAAATAAGGACTTGAGTTCCTGTACATTGTTATGATCACACCACGTCTCGTTAATCATGAGGCATACCCCTCCGCCTCCTCTTCTTACCAGAAAGATGTTTGTTTCTGTCGGCGACATGCGTGAAGAAACCAGCTGGCTGTACCGACTCCGATAGCGTGTCTCCAGTGAGCCATGTTTCTGTGAAGCAAAGAAAGTTACAGTCTCTGATGTCTCTCTGGAAGGCAACCCTTGCTTGGATTTTGTCTACCTTGTTGTCAAGAGACTGGACATTGGCGAGTAGTATAATCAAGAGCAGTGGGCGATGTGCCCGTCTACAGAGCCTTACCAGAAGACCGCTCAGTCTGACCCTTCTACTGTATCGTTGTATTGGCTCGCTGGCTGGGATCCGATCCATTGGTGGTGGGAAAAACACAGCATCCGCTTCGGGAAAGTCGTATTCCTGGTCGTAATGATGAGTGAGTTGAAGTTCCTCTTTTATCCAGTAGTTCCTCCCCCGGCTGTATGTCATAAAACCTAAGATTACCTGGGGTACCAATGTAAGAAATAACAATTAAAAAAACTAAATACTGCATAGTTTCCTAGGAACGCGGCGAGGAGGCCATCTCTGTCGGTGCTGGAAATAAAATGTTACAGACAAATTAGACCCATACAATTACCATGGCATTTCTATCAACAACATTCTGGGGGAAATATTCTGTGAATAGCAGAACTTTCTCAGTGAACAAATCAAATCAGTGAATCAAAACAAAACAAAAATGTTCTTCTGCTTTGTGAATTTCCCCAAAAAATTATTTGATTCAATTTGTGCATGAATGTATTTTACTCAAATTAATTGAAAGTGTTGTGGGCTGGAAAAACATATGATGACGTCAAATCAATGTACACAAATAACAAATGTGAGATAAACATACAGGTTTATTTTCCCAAGGTGCAGAGTAAATGGGAAAACAACTTGTGATCAAGTTTATTTAATATCTTAATATCTGTATGAATTAATTGGCAAAAAACACTATATTGATCAACAGACCTCAGTCTTAACGACACAGAAATAAAACATCTGCGATATGTAGATGGACTGGTGCTGCTGTCCATCACAAAAGAGGGGCTACAGCAACAATTAGATCCTCTGCTACAGTTCTGTCAGACCTGGGCACTGACAGTCAATCTCAAAAGATCAAGTGATGATTTTACAGAAAATGTCCAGCTGTCAGGAAAAGCAATATCAATTTTTACTGTGTTCCATAGATCAAGAATACACGTGATCATATCTCTGTAAAATACTCTGTGTTGCCGTGAATTCTTCTTTGACTTGGGGACTGTGAAGATACCCTTGGTGGCATGTCTTGTGGGGTATGCAATTGAAATTGGGTTTTTATTTTCGTAATAAGGCTTGCTTCCCACTTATGGCTAGAAAGAAGCTTGTTCAGGCCACTTGTCTCTCTGTAATTGATTATGGTGACTAGATGTATATGCATGCAGCATCCTCTGTCTAACAGAGACTGGACTCTGTTTATCATACAGCCTCCTCTGTCTTAGAGACTGGACTCTGTTTATCATACAGACTCCTCTGTCTTACAGAGACTGGACTCTGTTTATCATACAGCCTCCTCTGTCTTACAGAGACTGGACTCTGTTTATCATGCTGCCTCCTCTGTCTAACAGAGACTGGACTCTGTTTATCATGCAGCCTCCTCTGTCTAACAGAGACTGGACTCTGTTTATCATGCAGCCTCCTCTGTCTCACAGAGACTGGACTCTGTTTATCATGCAGCCTCCTCTGTCTTACAGAGACTGGACCTGTTTATCATGCAGCCTCCTCTGTCTTACAGAGACTGGACTCTGTTTGTCATGCAGCCTCCTCTGTTTATCATACAGCCTCCTCTGTCTAACAGAGACTGGACTCTGTTTATCATGCAGCCTCCTCTGTCTAACAGAGACTGGACTCTGTTTATCACACAGCCTCCTCTGTCTAACAGAGACTGGACTCTGTTTACCATGTAGGCTCCTCTGTCTTACAGAGACTGGACTCTGTTTATCATGCAGCCTCCTCTGTCTAACAGAGACTGGACTCTGTTTATCATGCAGCCTCCTCTGTCTAACAGAGACTGGACTCTGTTTATCACACAGCCTCCTCTGTTTATCATGCAGTCTCCTCTGTCTAACAGAGACTGGACTCTGTTTATCATGCAGCCTCCTCTGTCTAACAGAGACTGGACTCTGTTTATCATGCAGCCTCCTCTGTCTAACAGAGACTGGACTCTGTTTATCTGTAGTCTGGTCTCCTTCACCAGCAGCAGGTAAACTCCCTCTGTAGTCTGGTCTCCCTCACCACCAGCAGGTAAACTCCCTCTTTACCTCTGTAGTCTGGTCTCCTTCACCAGCAGCAGGTAAACTCCTCTTTACCTCTGTAGTCTGGTCTCCTTCACCACCAGCAGGTAAACTCCTCTTTACCTCTGTAGTCTGGTCTCCTTCACCACCAGCAGGTAAACTCCCTCTTTACCTCTGTAGTCTGGTCTCCCTCACCACCAGCAGGTAAACTCCCTCTTTACCTCTGTAGTCTGGTCTCCTTCACCACCAGCAGGTAAACTCCTCTTTACCTCTGTAGTCTGGTCTCCTTCACCACCAGCAGGTAAACTCCATCTTTACCTCTGTAGTCTGGTCTCCTTCACCACCAGCAGGTAAACTCCCTCTGTAGTCTGGTCTCCTTCCCCACCAGCAGGTAAACTCCCTCTTTACCTCTGTAGTCTGGTCTCCTTCCCCACCAGCAGGTAAACTCCCTCTTTACCTCTGTAGTCTGGTCTCCTTCACCACCACCAGTTACCATACCCAGTCTGCTAGGTGGTTGCTATGTTACCAAACCCAGTCTGCTAGGTGGTTGCTATGTTACCATACCCAGTCTGCTAGGTGGTTGATATTTTACCATACCCAGTCAGCTAGGTGGTTGATATGTTACCATACCCAGTCTGCTAGGTGGTTGCTATGTTACCATACCCGGTCTGCTGGGTGGTTGCTATGTTACCATACCCAGTCTGCTAGATGGTTGATATGTTACCATACCCAGTCTGCTAGATGGTTGATATGTTACCATACCTGGTCTGCTAGGTGGTTGCTATGTTACCAGACCCAGTCTGCTAGGTGGTTGCTATGTTACCATACCCAGTCAGCTAGGTGGTTGCTATGTTACCAGACCCAGTCTGCTAGGTGGTTGCTATGTTACCAAACCCAGCCTGCTAGGTGGTTGCTATGTTACCATACCCAGTCTGCTAGGTGGTTGCTATGTTACCATACCCAGTCTGCTAGGTGGTTGCTATGTTACCATACCCAGTCTGCTAGGTGGTTGATATTTTACCATGCCCAGTCTGCTAGGTGGTTGCTATGTTACCATACCCAGTCTGCTAGGTGGTTGATATTTTACCATACCCAGTCTGCTAGGTGGTTGCTATGTTACCATACCCAGTCTGCTAGGTGGTTGATATGTTACCATACCCAGTCTGCTAGGTGGTTGCTATGTTACCATACCCAGTCTGCTAGGTGGTTGATATGTTACCATACCCAGTCTGCTAGGTGGTTGATATTTTACCATACCCAGTCTGCTAGGTGGTTGCTATGTTACCATACCCAGTCAGCTAGGTGGTTGCTATGTTACCAGACCCAGTCTGCTAGGTGGTTGCTATGTTACCATACCCAGTCTGCTAGGTGGTTGCTATGTTACCATACCCAGTCTGCTAGGTGGTTGCTATGTTACCAGACCCAGTCTGCTAGGTGGTTGCTATGTTACCATACCCAGTCTGCTAGGTGGTTGCTATGTTACCAGATCCAGTCTGCTAGGTGGTTGCTACTCAAAGTCCCCAGGACATTCACAATATTAGGCCAGACTGCCTTCTCTTTCTGTGCACCAGATGCATGGATTATTCTACAATCCATGCCTCATCTAGATATGTGCCACTGAATGGAATAGTCTACAATCCATGCCTCATCTAGATATGTGCCACTGAATGGAATAGTCCATAATCCATGCCTCATCTAGATATGTGCCACTGAATGGAATAGTCTACAATCCATGCCTCATCTAGATATGTGCCACTGAATGGAATAGTCTACAATCCATGCCTCATCTAGATATGTGCCACAGAATGGAATAGTCTACAATCCATGCCTCATCTAGATATGTGCCACTGAATGGAATAGTCTACAATCCATTCCTCATCTAGATATGTGCCACTGAATGGAATAGTCTACAATCCATGCCTCATCTAGATATGTGCCACTGAATGGAATAGTCTACAATCCATGCCTCATCTAGATATGTGCCACTGAATGGAATAGTCTACAATCCATGCCTCATCTAGATATGTGCCACTGAATGGAATAGTCTACAATCCATGCCTCATCTAGATATGTGCCACTGAATGGAATAGTCTACAATCCATGCCTCATCTAGATATGTGCCACTGAATGGAATAGTCTACAATCCATGCCTCATCTAGATATGTGCCACTGAATGGAATAGTCTATAATCCATGCCTCATCTAGATATGTGCCACTGAATGGAATAGTCTATAATCCATGCCTCATCTAGATATGTGCCACTGAATGGAATAGTCTATAATCCATGCCTCATCTAGATATGTGCCACTGAATGGAATAGTCCATAATCCATGCCTCATCTAGATATGTGCCACTGAATGGAATAGTCTATAATCCATGCCTCATCTAGATATGTGCCACTGAATGGAATAGTCTATAATCCATGCCTCATCTAGATATGTGCCACTGAATGGAATAGTCCATAATCCATGCCTCATCTAGATATGTGCCACTGAATGGAATAGTCTATAATCCATGCCTCATCTAGATATGTGCCACTGAATGGAATAGTCTATAATCCATGCCTCATCTAGATATGTGCCACTGAATGGAATAGTCTATAATCCATGCCTCATCTAGATATGTGCCACTGAATGGAATAGTCTATAATCCATGCCTCATCTAGATATGTGCCACTGAATGGAATAGTCCATAATCCATGCCTCATCTAGATATGTGCCACTGAATGGAATAGTCCATAATCCATGCCTCATCTAGATATGTGCCACTGAATGGAATAGTCCATATTCCATGCCTCATCTAGATATGTGCCACTGAATGGAATAGTCTATAATCCATGCCTCATCTAGATATGTGCCACTGAATGGAATAGTCCATAATCCATGCCTCATCTAGATATGTGCCACTGAATGGAATAGTCTATAATCCATGCCTCATCTAGATATGTGCCACTGAATGGAATGGAATAGTCTATAATCCATGCCTCATCTAGATATGTGCCACTGAATGGAATAGTCTATAATCCATGCCTCATCTAGATATGTGCCACTGAATGGAATAGTCTATAATCCATGCCTCATCTAGATATGTGCCACTGAAGGAATTTAAATTATTGATGGGAGACTGTCACTGAGGAGTGTTAATGCTTTTAGGCTGGATCATGTTGTTATATTGTATTGTTGTATGTTTTAATGATGTGGCGGCAGTGTAGCCTAATGGTTAGAGCATTGGACTAGTAACTGGAAGGTTGCAAGTTCAAATCCACCGAGCTGACAAGGTACAAAATCTGTCGTTCTGCCCCTGAACAGGCAGTTAACCCACTGTTCCTAGGCCGTCATTGAAAATAAGAATTTGTTCTTAACTGACTTGCCTGGTCAAATAAATGTTAAAAAAATGTAATGTGTTCATTGTTGCTGCCTTCTTGGCCAGGTCTCCCTTGAAAAAGCGACTCTGGATCTCATTGGGCTTTTCCTGGTTAAATAAAATAAATAAATACAAGGTATGGATGTCTGAGCTGAATGTTATTTCATCATGCAGACTATCTGGTATCTATGTCACACTAATACTAACAATATAATAATAAAAACTAGAAGAGAGAAGCAGTTAATCTCTCATCAACCCTCAACCAGGACTGTCCCTCTGGTCTGTTTACCAAGTCATCTGTAATAGTGATTCACAGACAGTGGACATACAGCTTGTTGTTTGTAAATCACTATTACAGATGCCTGGGTAAACAGACCAGAGGTACAAAACAGGAGGAAAACCAATGTTATGGCATACCAGAGTCTCCACATGAGATGGCATACCAGGATGGCATACCAGAGTCTCCACATGAGATGGCATACCAGGATGGCATACCAGAGTCTCCACATGAGATGGCATACCAGGATGGCATACCAGAGTCTCCACATGAGACCCGGATGGAGTCTAAGGAGATTGTGAGGAAAAATGTTCCGTGAAAGAAATTGAGATGGAACATAGGAAGATTGAAGTGGAGCCACACCCAGAAAGTGGACTTACAGTTTGTTGTCTGTGAATCACTATTACAGATGACTGTGTAAACAGACCAGAGGGACAATCCAGGAGGGAAGATTGAAGTGGAGTCAAACCCAGACAGTGGACTTACAGTTGGTTGTCTGTGAATCACTATTACAGATGACTGTGTAAACAGACCAGAGGGACAATCCAGGAGGGAAGATTGAAGTGGAGTCACACCCAGAAAGTGGACTTACAGTTTGTTGTCATCTTGCTGTAAGTCTCTTTTAGGACATCAGTCTCTCCCTGGGAGAATGGTTTTTATTGTCTTTGACCTCTCTGGTAAGATCATCCATTCTTTTGTTATTTGAGTCCACCAGTGTTTGGACAAAGTGATTGAATTTATTATTCTGTTACTGTAACAATTGCTTGTAGACGTCTTGTTGTTTGATTTAAAAGATCACCCAACTGTGATACCGAAACACTGTCCTCTCCATTATTCCAACTTCCTTTAACTTTGGGCAACATGATGGTTGCAACAAAGGCTAATGCTGGTACTCCCACGCAATTCCAGCCAGCACAGCATTTCCAGCCAGCACAGCACTGGGCCAATGGAAATAGCAACAAAAAACAGGGATTTAAACAGCCACAAGCCCGGGACTCTACGCGATCCCAGCCACAAGCCCGGGATTCTCTGCGGTCCCAGCCATAAGCCCGGGACTCTCCGCGGTCCCAGCCACAAGCCCGGGATTCTCTGGGGTCCCAGCCTCAAGGCCGGGACTCTCAGCGGTCCCAGCCACAAGCCCGGGACTCTCCACGGTCCCAGCCACAAGCCCGGGACTCTCCGCGGTCCCAGCCACAAGGCCGGGACTCTCAGCGGTCCCAGCCACAAGCCCGGGACTCTCCGCGGTCCCAGCCACAAGGCCGGGACTCTCAGCGGTCCCAGCCACAAGCCCGGGACTCTCCGCGGTCCCAGCCACAAGGCCGGGACTCTCAGCGGTCCCAGCCACAAGGCCGGGACTCTCCGCGGTCCCAGCCACAAGGCCGGGACTCTCAGCGGTCCCAGCCACAAGGCCGGGACTCTCCGCGGTCCCAGCCACAAGGCCGGGACTCTCAGCGGTCCCAGCCACAAGCCCGGGACTCTCCACGGTCCCAGCCGCAAGCCCGGGACTCTCAGCGGTCCCAGCCACAAGCCCGGGACTCTCCACGGTCCCAGCCGCAAGCCCGGGACTCTCCGCGGTCCCAGCCACAAGGGCTAACTGCTTCACGGGCTGTGTTCAAACTGTCATGGAAACCAGGCTAGCTTGATAACTACCTTAGCAGCTTGGCTAGCTGCTTTTCCAAGTAGCAGCTGTTCAAACTTTAGGGTTTGGCAGTATCCTGGGACAGATAGTAGTGTACAAGAAACCGGGATCAACATTAAACTGGTGGGCTAGTAAACAAACATTTTTTTCTATGTTTTTTCCCAGAAACTTAAAAAAAAGAGCTCTCTCCAGTTCAGCATGCATCTCTTTCCTCCAGCTCCTCTTCCCACTCTAATCCCTCTTTCCTTCCTCTCCTCTTCCCACTCTAATCCCTCTTTCATTCCACTCCTCTTCCCACTCTCCTCTCCCTTTCCTTCCTCTCCTCTTCCCACTCTCCTCCCCCTTTCCTTCCTCTCTCCTCTTCCCACTCTCCTCCCCCCTTTCCTTCCTCTCCTCTTCCCACTCTCCTCTCCCTTTCCTTCCTCTCCTCTTCCCACTCTCCTCCCCCTTTCCTTCCTCTCCTCTTCCCACTCTCCTCCCCCTTTCCTTCCTCTCCTCTTCCCACTCTCCTCCCCCTTTTCTTCCTCTCCTCTTCCCACTCTCCTCTCCCTTTCCTTCCTCTCCTCTTCCCACTCTCCTCTCCCTTTCCTTCCTCTCCTCTTCCCACTCTCCTCTCCCTTTCCTTCCTCTCCTCTTCCCACTCTCCTCTCCCTTTCCTTCCTCTCCTCTTCCCACTCTCCTCCCCCTTTCCTTCCTCTCCTCTTCCCACTCTCCTCACTCTTTCCTCCAGCTCCTCTTCCCACTCTCCTCTCCCTTTCCTTCCTCTCCTCTTCCCACTCTCCTCCCCCTTTCCTTCCTCTCCTCTTCCCACTCTCCTCTCCCTTTCCTTCCTCTCCTCTTCCCACTCTCCTCCCCCTTTCCTTCCTCTCCTCTTCCCACTCTCCTCCCCCTTTCCTTCCTCTCCTCTTCCCACTCTCCTCTCCCTTTCCTTCCTCTCCTCTTCCCACTCTCCTCTCCCTTTCCTTCCTCTCCTCTTCCCACTCTCCTCTCCCTTTCCTTCCTCTCCTCTTCCCACTCTCCTCTCCCTTTCCTTCCTCTCCTCTTCCCACTCTCCTCCCCCTTTCCTTCCTCTCCTCTTCCCACTCCTCCTCTCCCTTTCCTTCCTCTCCTCTTCCCACTCTCCTCTCCCTTTCCTTCCTCTCCTCTTCCCACTCTCCTCTCCCTTTCCTTCCTCTCCACTTCCCACTCTCCTCTCCCTTTCCTTCCTCTCCTCTTCCCACTCTCCTCTCCCTTTCCTTCCTCTCCTCTTCCCACTCTCCTCCCCCTTTCCTTCCTCTCCTCTTCCCACTCTCCTCACTCTTTCCTCCAGCTCCTCTTCCCACTCTCCTCCCCCTTTCCTTCCTCTCCTCTTCCCACTCTCCTCTCCCTTTCCTTCCTCTCCTCTTCCCACTCTCCTCTCCCTTTCCTTCCTCTCCTCTTCCCACTCTCCTCTCCCTTTCCTTCCTCTCCTCTTCCCACTCTCCTCTCCCTTTCCTTCCTCTCCTCTTCCCACTCTCCTCCCCCTTTCCTTCCTCTCCTCTTCCCACTCTCCTCACTCTTTCCTCCAGCTCCTCTTCCCACTCTCCTCCCCCTTTCCTTCCTCTCCCTCTTCCCACTCTAATCACTCTTTCCTTCCTCTCCTCTTCCCACTCTCCTCCCCTTTCCTTCCTCTCCTCTTCCCACTCTCCTCCCCCTTTCCTTCCTCTCCTCTTCCCACTCTCCTCCCCTTCCTTCCTCTCCTCTTCCCACTCTCCTCCCCCCTTCCTTCCTCTCCTCTTCCCACTCTCCTCCCCTTTCCTTCCTCTCCTCTTCCCACTCTAATCACTCTTTCCTTCCTCTCCTCTTCCCACTCTCCTCCCCCTTTTCTTCCTCTCCTCTTCCCACTCTAATCACTCTTTCCTTCCTCTCCTCTTCCCACTCTAATCACTCTTTCCTTTCTCTCCTCTTCCCACTCTCCTCCCCTTTCCTTCCTCTCCTCTTCCCACTCTAATCACTCTTTCCTTCCTCTCCTCTTCCCACTCTCCTCCCCCTTTCCTTCCTCTCCTCTTCCCACTCTAATCACTCTTTCCTTCCTCTCCTCTTCCCACTCTAATCACTCTTTCCTTCCTCTCCCTCTTCCCACTCTCCTCCCCTTTCTTTCCTCTCCTCTTCCCACTCTTCTCCCCCTTTCCTTCCTCTCCTCTTCCCACTCTCCTCCCCCTTTCCTTCCTCTCCTCTTCCCACTCTCCTCCCCCTTTCCTTCCTCTCCTCTTGCCACTCTCCTCCCCCTTTCCTCTCCTCTTCCCACTCTCCTCTCCCTTTCCTTCCTCTCCTCTTCCCACTCTCCTCCCCCTTTCCTTCCTCTCCTCTTCCCACTCTCCTCCCCCTTTCCTTCCTCTCCTCTTGCCACTCTCCTCCCCTTTCCTCTCCTCTTCCCACTCTCCTCTCCCTTTCCTTCCTCTCCTCTTCCCACTCTCCTCTCCCTTTCCTTCCTCTCCTCTTCCCACTCTCCTCCCCCTTTCCTTCCTCTCCTCTTCCCACTCTCCTCGCTCTTTCCTTCCTCTCCTCTTCCCACTCTCCTTCCTCTTTCCTTCCTCTACTCTTCCCACTCTCCTCTCCCTTTCCTTCCTCTCCTCTTCCCACTCTCCTCCCCCTTTCCTTCCTCTCCTCTTCCCACTCTCCTCTCTCTTTCCTTCCTCTCCTCTTCCCACTCTCCTCCCCCTTTCCTTCCTCTCCTCTTCCCACTCTCCTCTCTCTTTCCTTCCTCTCCTCTTCCCACTCTAATCACTCTTTCCTTCCTCTCCTCTTCCCACTCTCCTCTCTCTTTCCTTCCTCTCCTCTTCCCACTCTCCTCTCTCTTTCCTTCCTCTCCTCTTCCCACTCTCCTCTCCCTTTCCTTCCTCTCCTCTTCCCACTCTCCTCCCCCTTTCCTTCCTCTCCTCTTCCCACTCTCCTCCCCCTTTCCTTCCTCTCCTCTTGCCACTCTCCTCCCCTTTCCTCTCCTCTTCCCACTCTCCTCTCCCTTTCCTTCCTCTCCTCTTCCCACTCTCCTCTCCCTTTCCTTCCTCTCCTCTTCCCACTCTCCTCCCCCTTTCCTTCCTCTCCTCTTCCCACTCTCCTCGCTCTTTCCTTCCTCTCCTCTTCCCACTCTCCTTCCTCTTTCCTTCCTCTACTCTTCCCACTCTCCTCTCCCTTTCCTTCCTCTCCTCTTCCCACTCTCCTCCCCCTTTCCTTCCTCTCCTCTTCCCACTCTCCTCTCTCTTCCTTCCTCTCCTCTTCCCACTCTCCTCCCCCTTTCCTTCCTCTCCTCTTCCCACTCTCCTCTCTCTTTCCTTCCTCTCCTCTTCCCACTCTAATCACTCTTTCCTTCCTATCCTCTTCCCACTCTCCCTCTCTCTCCTCGCTCTTTCCTTCCTCTACTCTTCCCACTCTCCCTCTCTTTCCTTCCTCTCCTCTTCCCACTCTCCTTCCTCTTTCCTTCCTCTACTCTTCCCACTCTCCTCTCTCTTTCCTTCCTCTCCTCTTCTTACTGACAATTGGAACACTGTAAAATTTAAATGAACCAATGTTGGTGGTTCCCATAAATTTAGTTCATGTTTATGTTTGTTGTTTTACGATAATGCTATCCAACTTTGCCCCTTGTTATCTCAGTGCTGCTGGTATTAGTGGTATTACGGTAAAAGTAATACCATTAAAAGTATTACGGTAAATGTTTCTCCCTGACCTCTCCTTCAAGGGTCACAGTTTCACATTTGCTCTAGTGATGAGAGAGATTATGAGTAAAACTATGAAGTTGCCCTTAAAGTCCCAGTACAGGCTAAAACGTGATTTTCCTGTGTTATATATATATATATCTCTCTCTCTCTATATATATATATATACATATATATATATACACTATAAAGTTGGAATAATTATTATAATGCACTTTTAGTGTGACAGCAGTTTGAAATTTGTGATGATGTTTTCTCCTGCCCGCTTTACATCACCAGGTAATAAATTAGTTAATAGACCAATAAGAAAGAGAGTTCCAAACCTCTCTGTCAGTAACAGCTAGTTTTCACTTTCCTCCTCCCGACTCAGTGTACTCACAGACAGTTATAGCAAAATTCTTGCTATGAAATTAGTTTTTGCTAAGAAGCATTTTTTTTAAGCACACGCACACAACAAACACACACACACACACACATATGACCCATCTCCCTGGTATATTAATGTCCCAGACGGATAGATGATGTGCCACCCGGGACATGGTGTCTCTTAATCACACTGGAGTAAGGGAGCGGTGGAAGGGAGGGAGATGTGGGAGGAGAGGGGGAGGTGTAGGAAATAGAGGGTATGGGGAGACTGAGAGGAGGAAAATATGAGAGGGTAGGATGGATGAGGAAGGGGGGAGAGGGAGAATGGAGACTGAGCAACCATGACGATCACCTCAAATCTGATTGCCGATTAAGAGAGAGAGCGAGAGAGACAAAGAGAGTATTGAGAGAGAGAGAGACAGAGAGACAGAGAGAGAGAGAGAGAGAGACAAAGAGAGTATTGAGAGAGAGAGAGAGAGAGAGAGACAGAGAGACAGAGAGAGAGAGAGAGAGAGACAAAGAGAGTATTGAGAGAGAGAGAGACAGAGAGAGTATTGAGAGAGAGAGAGAAACAGAGAGACAGAGAGAGAGAGAGAGAGACAAAGAGAGTATTGAGAGAGAGAGAGACAGAGAGAGAGAGAGAGAGAGAGAGAGAGAGAGAGAGAGAGAGAGAGAGAGACAAAGAGAGTATTGAGAGAGAGAGAGAAACAGAGAGACAGAGAGAGAGAGAGAGAGAGAGAGAGAGAGAGACAAAGAGAGTATTGAGAGAGAGAGAGAGAGAGAGACAGAGAGACAGAGAGAGACAGAGAGAGAGACAGAGAGAGAGAGAGAGACAGAGAGAGAGAGAGAGAGAGAGAGAGAGAGAGAGATAACATTGAATGAGTTACAGGACAAAATAAAAACCCTCCAACCCAAAAAGGCCTGTGGTGTTGATGGTATCCTCAATGAAATGATCAAATATACAGACAACAAATTCCAATTGGCTATACTAAAACTCTTTAACATCATCCTTAGCTCTGGCATCTTCCCCAATATTTGGAACCAAGGACTGATCACCCCAATCCACAAAAATGGAGACAAATTTGACCCCAATAACTACCGTGGAATATGCGTCAACAGTAACCTTGGGAAAATCCTCTGCATTATCATTAACAGCAGACTCGTACACTTCCTCAATGAAAACAATGTACTGAGCAAATGTCAAATTGGCTTTTTACCAAATTACCGTACAACAGACCATGTATTCACCCTGCACACCCTAATTGACAACCAAACAAACCAAAACAAAGGCAAAGTCTTCTCATGCTTTGTTGATTTCAAAAAGCCTTCGACTCAATTTGGCATGAGGGTCTGCTATACAAACTGATGGAAAGTGGTGTTGGGGGTAAAACATACGACATCATAAAATCCATGTACACAAACAACAAGTGTGCGGTTAAAATTGGCAAAAAACACACACATTTCTTCACACAGGGTCGTGGGGTTAGACAGGGATGCAGCTTAAGCCCCACCCTCTTCAACATATATATCAACGAACTGGCGCGGGCACTAGAAAAGTCTGCAGCACCCGGCCTCACCCTACTAGAATCTGAAGTCAAATGTCTGCTGTTTGCTGATGATCTGGTGCTTCTGTCACCAACCAAGGAGGGCCTACAGCAGCACCTAGATCTTATGCACAGATTCTGTCAGACCTGGGCCCTGACAGTAAATCTCAGTAAGACCAAAATAATGGTGTTCCAAAAAAGGTCCAGTCACCAGGACCACAAATACAAATTCCATCTAGACACTGTTGCCCTAGAGCACACAAAAAACTATACATACCTTGGCCTAAACATCAGCGCCACAGGTAACTTCCACAAAGCTGTGAACGATCTGAGAGACAAGGCAAGAAGGGCATTCTATGCCATCAAAAGGAACATAAATTTCAACATACCAATTAGGATTTGGCTAAAAATACTTGAATCAGTCATAGAGCCCATTGCCCTTTATGGTTGTGAGGTCTGGGGTCCGCTCACCAACCAAGACTTTACAAAATGGGACAAACACCAAATTGAGACTCTGCACGCAGAATTCTGCAAAAATATCCTCAGTGTACAACGTAGAACACCAAATAATGCATGCAGAGCAGAATTAGGCCGATACCCACTAATTATCAAAATCCAGAAAAGAGCAGTTAAATTCTATAACCACCTAAAAGGAAGCGATTCCCAAACCTTCCACAACAAAGCCATCACCTACAGAGAGATGAACCTGGAGAAGAGTCCCTAAGCAAGCTGGTCCTGGGGCTCTGTTCACAAACACACCCTACAGAGCCCCATGACAGCAGCACAATTAGACCCAACCAAATCATGAGAAAACAAAAAGATAATTACTTGACACATTGGAAAGAATTAACAAAAAACAGAGCAAACTAGAATGCTATTTGGCCCTAAACAGAGAGTACACAGCGGCAGAATACCTGACCACTGTGACTGACCCAAAATTAAGGAAAGCTTTGACTATGTACAGACTCAGCGAGCATAGCCTTGCTATTGAGAAAGGCCGCCGTAGGCAGACATGGCCCTCAAGAGAAGACAGGCTATGTGCTCACTGCCCACAAAATGAGGTGGAAACTGAGCTGCACTTCCTAACCTCCTGCCCAATGTATGACCATATTAGAGAGACATATTTCCCTCAGATTACACAGATCCACAAAGAATTCGAAAACAAATCCAATTTTGAAAAACTCCCATATCTACTGGGTGAAATTCCACAGTGTGCCATCAGAGCAGCAAGATTTGTGACCTGTTGCCACGAGAAAAGGGCAACCAGTGAAGAACACGCACCATTGTAAATACAACACATATCTATGCTTATTTATTTTATCTTGTGTCCTTTACCATTTGCACATTGTAAAAACACTGTATATATATATAATATGACATTTGTAATGTCTTTATTGTTTTGAAACTTCTGTATGTGTGATGTCTACTGTTAATTTTTATTGTTTATTTCACTTTATATATTATATACCTTACTTGCTTTGGCAATGTTAACACATGTTTCCCATGCCAATAAAGCCCCTTGAATTGAATTGAATTGAATTGAGAGAGACAGAGAGACAGAGAGAGAGAGAGAGAGAGACAGAGAGAGAGAGAGAGAGAGAGAGAGAGAGAGAGAGAGAGAGAGAGAGAGAGAGAGAGAGAGAGAGAGAGAGAGAGAGAGAGAGAGAGCCTGGAGGTGACAGCATTCCCCTCCCACATATGTGTATTTATTATAGATCCCGGTTACTTCCTGCAAAAGCAGCAGCTACTCATACTGATGTCCAGAAAATGAAGGCAGTTGGTACAATTATAAAACATTACAATACAATTTCCCCCTCTAGGTACAACTGGGGCGGCAGGGTAGCCTAGTGCTTGGGCTACCAACCAGAAGGTTGCAAGTTCAAATCCCTGAGCTGCCAAGGTACATAACTGTCATTCTGCCCCTGAACAGGCTGTTGACACACTGTTCCTAGGCTGTCATTGAAAATAAGAATGTATTCTGTAACTGACGTGCCTAGTTAAATAAAGGTAAAATAAAAAAATAAGGCCATAAAGCAAAGAAGAAAATGCTCACCCAGAAGTGACTCTCCTTCAATGCAAACTTAAACCATTTTTACCATCTTATCACGTGTGCGTGTGTTTGGGAGAGACAGAGAACACTAGACATTACATTCTTGCTTCCTCTGTCCTTGTTTCCTCCACTCCTCTCCTTGAAAGGGTATTGCAGCCTGAGGGTTGGAACCTTCCCTCTTCTCCCCCAAAGTACTCTGAGAGGAACGGTGGAGGAACGGTGGAGGAACGCAGGAAATTCTGGCAGAATCTCAATTGCATTTCCTTCTTTCCTCACATCTTCTCACCTCCTTTCTCAAAACCCATTGGATAAGAAAGTGAGAAGGGGAGAGAGGATGCAACGAATCAAGGAAATGCAATTAAGATTCTCCCAAGAACAGAGGAAGCAAGTATTTGACAACAATTATACAATTTTCTGACAGTACCAGACTGACTGACTGAGCTTCCGTAAAACTCTGTCCAGAAATAACCCCTAGACCCTATCCCTAGACACTTGTCGAGATCTGAGAGGATTGGACAGGTGTGAGCAATACCGTCAAAAATCCACCAACCCTATCAGAGGGTGAGATGGAGCTCTCACCATGTCACCACCCATCAATCCCTCTCAGATCTCCACAAGTGTCTAGACTCTGGGCAGTTGGGTTGTTTCTGGACGGGCCTTGGGTATTATGGAAGTCAGTCAGTCGGTGACTGTCATCAGTCCCTATCAAGACTCTGCTCCCGAGTGGCACAGTGGTCTAAGGCACTGCATTTCAGTGTAGGAGGTGTCACTACAGTCCCTGGTTCGAATCCAGGCTGTATCACATCCGGCCGTGATTGGGAGTCCCGTAGGGCGGCACACAATTGGCCCAGCGTCGTCAGGGTTTAGGCCGGTGTAGACTGTCATTGTAAATAACAATTTGTTCTTAACTGACTTGCCTAGTTAAATTTAAAAAATGTTTTTAAAAAGGAGGGGCCATGGGTGTGTGGGGGACTAACAACAGGGCAATGTTTGGACGTTTCGTTACATTGATAAACATAAACATATGTGCACAGGTGTAAGCTGGACACACCCACGGTCCCCTTTCCAGGCTGATCAGACAGGTCTGGGTAGCTGGAGACAACCCACGGCATACTATCAGGCTGATCAGACTGGTCTGGGTAGCTGGAGACAACCCACGGCCCCCTACCAGGCAGATCAGACAGGTCTGGGTAGCTGGACACACCCACGGCACACTATCAGGCTGATCAGAGAGATCAGACAGGTCTAGATGTGCAACCACTGACTAACTACAGCTAGGTCTCTAGTCCAGTTACGGTAGGATATATCATTCAGCTAAACATTTACAGTAACAGCAGTTCGTTAATTAGTCAATACACACTCAATGTAATGCAAAAATTGATAAATCATACCTTTTCTTGACACTGTGGCACCGTTTGGGCATCTATTAATCAATGAATTGATAGATAATAGACTCATAGAATGAAGTTAGAAGGGTGACCTCCTACTTTAAAAGGACAGGAAGTGTTGGCTGTGCACCTGCCAAAGGATTCCACATTAAACCCCACCCACATTGGAACATCGAAATATCAAGTTGTTTTTTTGGTTTTATATGGGATTAAAAAAATTATTATTAAAAAAAATGATATCTTTTTTTTAATAAACAGCCCATTTTCACGTTCCCTATCGCACCGTGTTAACACAGAAAAACAAACGATCAACACGTACACAGACCATAATTTCACCTCAGAAATCTTGATTTCATCTTGGACACAAAATAAGCTAATTATATTGACCGCCAAAAAAACATAGAAACCAAAATGTTCTGTCAATTGTCCAGATACACATGAATTCCCGCACGTTGGATGTTGTTAAATCACACGCAGTATCACACCAGCTCTTGACTGTCGTTCAGAAAATCATTTCCTGAATCAGCTGATGTTGGGTGAAAATATCCCAATGTTACTAAACAGCTTGACATCAAACGTGCAACAAACAACTATTATACGTAATTATCAAAGAACTTCTTAGGGCTGCAATCCCGTTAACGGGCTGATATGACAACAGCCAGTGAAAGTGCAGGGCACCAAAATCAAAACAACTGAAATCTCATAATCTCATAATTAAAATTCCTCAAACATACATGTATCTTATAAATCTTAAAATCTGAGTTTACATTGGCACGTTACGTTCACTAGTTCCATAAGCATCCAGTGATTTTAAATAGCCACATCGATTCAACAGAAATACTCATTATAAATGGAGATGATAATACAAGTTATACACATTGAATTATAGATATACCGCTCCTTAATGCAACCACTGTGTCAGATGAAAAAAAAATTATGGAAAAATTAAACCATGCAATAATCTGAGACTGCGCTCAGAACAATAATCAAATTAGCCGCCATTTTGGAGTCAACAGAAACCAGAAAATACATGAGAGAGATGAGATACAAAATCACTCACAAACACGGACTTCTGGAGCCTTGCCCAAGAACCAGCCCAAACTCTGATCGACAAACATGTTCTTGTTCTCTGAAGTCTGGCTGCAGACCTCTGTAGCTCCAGACAACATGGTGGAGCAGAGACTCCAAAACCTCTACCAAGATGGTTTGACATCGCCAGGCCAAAGCTATGGGCAGATAAGCCAAGAGGTGTACGTACACACAGGGTGACATCTTGTCTGGTCAAATATTTGGAGATTTGTTGCCAAAAACATCTGTTTCGTCCACTCGGAATACTTAACACAGCACTTGTTTTAGAACATCTTGGGAATACTGCAGATTGTGAATGTGATTACAGTTGAGTTTTCCGCTTATACTTACTGAAAACCTAGCTTAAACTCTCTCGAATGGCATCTGCCTCTTGGTCATTGTAGGAAGGCGAGGTTTCAAAATGACTAATGGTGCAAGAATGACTGGGAAGTGAGTAATTGTGGCAGCATCTTTCTCCACATTTGGTGCTGTCCAAATGACATCCATTGTCTGATGAAAGGGTGTGTTCAAAATGAGAAGGCGGAAAAAACACACAGTTCAGGGATGACCTCAATCAGGCTTTCTTTCCAACTCTGTGGTTCATACTGCCTTTTCATTGACCCCACCTACAATGACCCCACCTCTTTAAGGAATACCTAGGATAGGATAAAGTAATCCTTCTCACCCCCCTTAAATGATTTAGATGCACTATTGTAAAGTGGCTGTTCCACTGGATGTCATAAGGTGAATTCACCAATTTGTAAGTCGCTCTGGATAAGAGCGTCTGCCAAATGACTTAAATGTAAATGTAAATGTATGATAAATACTTCCTTAACTTTGATGATCTTCATCAGAATGCACTCCCAGGAATCATAGTTCCACAATAAATGCTTGATTTGCTCCGTAATGTCCGTTATTTATGTCCAAGTAGCTACTTCTGTTACGTTAGGTATAGAAATCCAAACGCTCGTGAAGGTCGAGCGTTACTTCGGACAAAAACTTCAAAAAGTTATATTAGAGGTTGAAGAAACATTTCAAACTAAGTATGGATTCAATAATTAGGATGATTTATCATAAATCTTCAATAAAGTTCCAACCGGAGAATTCCTTTGTGTCTAGAGGAGCAAAAGAACGCAAGTCGATATCTTGTGGAATGCGCGTAAACAGGAAATGGCTCTCTGCCAGTAAACTGACTCATTCAGCTCTTATTCAGTCCCACAACACAGTAGAAGACCTCCTGGAGATCTCCCCAGCCTGGTGGGTCCTGTGGCAGCCCCATGCACCAGGCTGTCTCTCTGTCTCCTCCCTACAGGTGCTCCCGCTGTCCAGCGGCGCCTGAGTCGCCCGTCTGTCCAGCGCCGCCTGAGCCGCCCGTATGTCCAGAGCCGCCCGTCTGTCCAGCGCCGCCAGAGCCGCCAGTCAACCAGGAGCCGCCAGTCAGCCAGGAGCCGCCAGAGCCGCCAGTTAGCCAGGAGTTGCCAGAGCCGCCAGAGCTGTCAGCCAGCCAGGAGCCGCCAGAGCCGTCAGCCAGTCCTGAGCTACCCTTCAGTTCTGAGCTACCCCTCAGTCCTGAGCTTCCCCTCAATCCTGAGCGCCGCTTGAGCCTCCCGTCTGTCCAGCGCCGCCAGAGCCGCCAGAGCCGCCAGTCAACAAGGAGCCGCCAGAGCTTCCAGTCAGCCAGGAGCCACCAGTCAGCCATTAGCCGCCAGAGCCGCCAGTCAGCCAGGAGCCACCAGTCAGCCATTAGCCGCCAGAGCCGTCAGCCAGCCAGGAGATGCCAGAGCTATCAGCCAGTCCTGAGCTACCCTTCAGTCCTGAGCTGCCCCTCAGTCCTTAGCTGCCCCTCAGTCCGGAGCTGCCCCTCAGTCCTTAGCTGCCCCTCAGTCCGGAGCTGCCCCTCAGTCCGGAGATGCCCCTCAGTCCTGAGCTACCCCTCAGTCCGGAGCTACCCTTCAGTCCTTAGCTGCCCCTCAGTCCGGAGCTGCCCCTCAGTCCTGAGCTGCCCCTCAGTCCTGAGCTGCCCCTCAGTCCTGAGCTGCCCCTCAGTCCCGAGCTGCCCCTCAGTCCATTGGGACCCTTGAGTAGGGGTGCCAGTCCTAGGTTGGCGGCGAGGGTCGCCGTTCCTAGGAGGCCACAGAAGAGGACTAAGACTATGGTGGAGTGGGGTCCACGTCCAGCGCCAGAGCCGCCACCGCGGACAGATGCCCACCCAGACCCTCCCCTATACGTTCAAGGTTTTGCGGCCGGCGTCCGCACCTTGGGGGTACTGTCACGCCCTGGCCATAGTTTGCTTGTATGTTTATATGTATTGTTTGGTCAGGGTGTGATCTGAGTGGGCATCCTAAGTTGTATGTCTAGTTTGTCTGGGCACCTCTGGGCACCTTTTGTCCAAACTACTCAAAACTGCCCCTTCTTCCACATAAGAAGTTTAATAAGAAGTTTAAGAAGTTTAATAAGACTTTAATTAACTTTAATTAACTTAAAGCTCTTTAAGTGTGAAGCAACAACAACAATATTAATGAGAACAACAATACATTAAAGCAATGGTAGTACACCAGTGTCAACATGACTGAGAAGACACATGACATGGTATGAAAGACAAAACAAAACAAGATGGGAAATATTATCGACATTACTTTGCACTTTTCACTGGCTGTCCCTCATGTTGTGGCAGGAGGACACATATTTGGATGCCAAAATTTTAGCTTTTCACTTAATAAAAATAAGACTTTTTCTTCATATTCTAAATTTAAAATTGTATTGAATTATAATTTTGGGAAAGAAATATTCTCTTAGGTCTGAGTATTTGTCACAGCATAATAGGAAATGCAGCTCTGTCTCGACCTTTCCCCTGGAGCAGTGAGCACAGCCTGTCTGTGACAACCGGTCTCTATAGCCAGACTGTACCTAGTCTCTCTCTTTCTTTCTCTATCTCTGTCTCTCTCTCTGCCTCTCTCTCTCACACACACACACAAACACACACACACACACACACACACACATACACACACACACACACACACACACGCACAAACACGCACACACACACACCTGTGTGTCTTTGAGTCCAGCTGAGCTTTATTCTACCTTTGAAGTGAAAATCTCTCTCACCTTCTCTTCCTCTCTCTCTCTCTCTCTCTCCTCTCTCTCCTCTGTCTCTCTGTCTCTGTCTCTCTCTCTTTCTCTCTCTGTCTCTCTCTCCTCTCTCTCTCTCCTCTCTCTCCTCTGTCTCTCTGTCTCTGTCTCTTTCTCTCTCTCTCACTCTCACTCTCACTCTCTCTCACTCACTCACTCTCTCTGTCTCTGTCTCTGTCTCACTTTTTTCTCTCTTTCCTTTTAGAGAAATAAACACACACACGCCCACATGAACACACCAAAACAAACACTACCACTCCACCTGTTATCTGGCTGGATTAATGAAAACTCATGCTGCCCCTTCCATTTATCATTCAAACATTCAATCCCATTGTTCACTATACATAATTGGGCTATTTCTATCCACATTGCTATTTTGGGCTTCACAGGCCACCGTACATCAACCTCTGTCTGCTGAACGTCCCTATAATCTCTCCTTCTCCTGATGTGTGAACTTGGATTGGTGTTTATAAGGGATAAAACTTCTTCCAATCAGCTCTGAACGCCAGTGAAAAAATGGCTCATCATTCCAGTTGGTATTGTGACTCCGTTTCCGTTCCACCACCATCCACATTATCTCCTCCATCCGGTCGAAGGACCGTCGAAAATGAGTGTGGGCTCCATGATTCACTTGTTCGCTGAGTCCTCCTCCTGACCTAACCAGTCACCAGAGTGCTCACACTCACTTTCGATGGTCCCATCGACCAGATGGAAGAGGATAATGTGCCAGGTGATGGAACGGAAATCGAGTCAGAATACCAGCATGAAGACAACTCCATCCATACCCTGGAGACGTACAGAGAATGTATATCAACTCTAACACTCCTATCACTTCTAACACCTCGAACACTCCTATCACTTCTAACACCTCTAACACTCCTATCACTTCTAACACCTCTAACACTCCTATCACCTCTATCACCTCTAACACTCCTATCACCTCTATCACCTCTAACACTCCTATCACTTCTAACACTCCTATCACTTCTAACACCTCTAACACTCCTATCACTTCTAACACCTCTAACACTCCTATCACCCCTAACACTCCTATCACCTCTATCACCTCTAACACTCCTATCACCTCTATCACCCCTAACACTCCTGTCACTTCTAACACCTCTAACACTCCTATCACCTCTAACACTCCTATCACCTCTATCACCCAAAACACTCCTATCACCTCTATCACCCAAAACACTCCTATCACCTCTATCACCTCTAACACTCCTATCACTTCTAACACCTCTAACACTCCTATCACTTCTAACACCTCTAACACTCCTATCACTTCAAACACTCCTATCACTTCTAACACCTCTAACACTCCTATCACCCCTAACACTCCTATCACCTCTATCACCTTTAACACTCCTATCACTTCTAACACCTCTAACACTCCTATCACCTCTATCACCCAAAACACTACTATCACCTCTATCACCCAAAACACTCCTATCACCTCTATCACCCAAAACACTCCTATCACCTCTATCACCCAAAACACTCCTATCACCTCTATCACCCCTAACACTCCTATCACCTCTATCACCCCTAACACTCCTATCACCTCTAACACTCCTATCACCTCTAACACCCAAAACACTCCTATCACCTCTAACACCTCTATCACCCCTATCACCTCTAACACTCCTATCACCTCTATCACCCCGAACACTCCTATCACCTATATCACCCCTAACACTCCTATCACCTCTATCACCCCTAACACTCCTATCACCCCTAACACCCCTAACACTCCTATCACCTCTATCACCCCTAACACTCCTATCACCTCTAACACTCCTATCACCTCTAACACCCAAAACACTCCTATCACCTCTAACACCTCTATCACCCCTATCACCTCTAACACTCCTATCACCTCTATCACCCCGAACACTCCTATCACCTCTATCACCCCTAACACTCCTATCACCTCTATCACCCAAAACACTCCTATCACCTCTATCACCCCTAACACTCCTATCACCCCTAACACCCCTAACACTCCTATCACCTCTATCACCCCGAACACTCCTATCACCTCTATCACCTCTAACACTCCTATCACCTCTATCACCCAAAACACTCCTATCACCTCTTTCACCCCTAACACTCCTATCACCCCTAACACCCCTAACACTCCTATCACCTCTAACACCCAAAACACTCCTATCACCCAAAACACTCCTATCACCTCTATCACCTCTATCAACCCGAACACTCCTATCACCTCTAACACTCCTATCACCTCTAACACCCAAAACACTCCTATCACCTCTAACACCTCTATCACCCCTATCACCTCTAACACTCCTATCACCTCTATCACCCCTAACACTCCTATCACCTCTAACACCTCTATCACTCCTATCACCTCTAACACTCCTATCACCTCTAACACTCCTATCACTTCTAACACCTCTAACACTCCTATCACCTCTATCACCTCTAACACTCCTATCACCTCTATCACCTCTAACACTCCTATCACTTCTAACACTCCTATCACTTCTAACACCTCTAACACTCCTATCACTTCTAACACCTCTAACACTCCTATCACCCCTAACACTCCTATCACCTCTATCACCTCTAACACTCCTATCACCTCTATCACCCAAAACACTCCTATCACCTCTATCACCCAAAACACTCCTATCACCTCTAACACTCCTATCACTTCTAACACCTCTAACACTCCTATCACTTCTAACACCTCTAACACTCCTATCACTTCAAATACTCCTATCACTTCTAACACCTCTAACACTCCTATCACCCCTAACACTCCTATCACCTCTATCACCTTTAACACTCCTATCACTTCTAACACCTCTAACACTCCTATCACCTCTATCACCCAAAACACTCCTATCACCTCTATCACCCAAAACACTCCTATCACCTCTATCACCCAAAACACTCCTATCACCTCTATCACCCAAAACACTCCTATCACCTCTATCACCCAAAACACTCCTATCACCTCTATCACCCAAAACACTCCTATCACCTCTATCACCCCTAACACTCCTATCACCTCTATCACCCCTAACACTCCTATCACCTCTAACACTCCTATCACCTCTAACACCCAAAACACTCCTATCACCTCTAACACCTCTATCACCCCTATCACCTCTAACACTCCCATCACCTCTATCACCCCGAACACTCCTATCACCTCTATCACCCCTAACACTCCTATCACCTCTATCACCCCTAACACTCCTATCACCCCTAACACCCCTAACACTCCTATCACCTCTATCACCCCTAACACTCCTATCACCTCTAACACTCCTATCACCTCTAACACCCAAAACACTCCTATCACCTCTAACACATCTATCACCCCTATCACCTCTAACACTCCTATCACCTCTATCACCCCGAACACTCCTATCACCTCTATCACCCCTAACACTCCTATCACCTCTATCACCCAAAACACTCCTATCACCTCTATCACCCCTAACACTCCTATCACCCCTAACACCCCTAACACTCCTATCACCTCTATCACCCCGAACACTCCTATCACCTCTATCACCTCTAACACTCCTATCACCTCTATCACCCAAAACACTCCTATCACCTCTTTCACCCCTAACACTCCTATCACCCCTAACACCCCTAACACTCCTATCACCTCTAACACCCAAAACACTCCTATCACCCAAAACACTCCTATCACCTCTATCACCTCTATCAACCCGAACACTCCTATCACCTCTAACACTCCTATCACCTCTAACACCCAAAACACTCCTATCACCTCTAACACCTCTATCACCCCTAACACTCCTATCACCTCTATCACCCCTAACACTCCTATCACCTCTAACACCTCTATCACTCCTATCACCTCTAACACTCCTATCACCTCTAACACTCCTATCACCTCTAACACCTCTATCACTCCTATCACCTCTAACACTCCTATCACCTCTAACACCTCTATCACTCCTATCACCTCTAACACTCCTATCACCTCTAACACTCCTATCACCTCTAACACTCATATCACCTCTAACACCTCTATCACTCCTATCACCTCTAACACTCCTATCACCTCTAACACCTCTATCACTCCTATCACCTCTAACACTCCTATCACCTCTATCACCTCTAACACTCCTATCACCTCTAACACTCCTATCACCTCTAACACCTCTATCACCCGAACACTCCTATCACTTCTAACACTCCTATCACCTCTAACACTACTATCACCTCTAACACTCCTATCACCTCTAACACTCCTATCACCTCAATCACCCCTAACACTCCTATCACCTCTAACACCTCTAATCAAATCAAAATCAAATCAAATCAAATTCATTTATATAGCCCTTCGTACATCAGCTGATATCTCAAAGTGCTGTACAGAAACCCAGCCTAAAACCCCAAACAGCAAGCAATGCAGGTGTAGAAGCACGGTGGCTAGGAAAAACTCTCTAGAAAAGCCAAAACCTAGGAAGAAACCTAGAGAGGAACCAGGCTATGTGGGGTGGCCAGTCCTCTTCTGGCTGTGCCGGGTAGAGATTATAACAGAACGTGGCCAAGATGTTCAAATGTTCATAAATGACCAGCATGGTCGAATAATAATAAGGCAGAACAGTTGAAACTGGAGCAGCAGCACGGCCAGGTGGACTGGGGACAGCAAGGAGTCATCATGTCAGGTAGTCCTGGGGCATGGTCCTAGGGCTCAGGTCCTCCGAGAGAGAGAAAGAAAGATAATTAGAGAGAGCATATGTGGGGTGGCCAGTCCTCTTCCGGCTGGAGATTATAACAGAACATGGCCAAGATGTTCAAATGTTCATAAATGACCAGCATGGTCAAATAATAATAAGGTAGAACAGTTGAAAATGGAGCAGCAGCATGGCCAGGTGGACTGGGGACAGCAAGGAGTAATCATGTCAGGTAGTCCTGGGGCATGGTCCTAGGGCTCAGGTCCTCCGAGAGAGAGAAGGAGAGATTTAGAGAACGCACACTTAGATTCACACAGGACACCGAATTGGACAGGAGAAGTACTCCAGATATAACATACTGACCCCAGCCCCCGACACATAAACTACTGCAGCATAAATACTGGAGGCTGAGACAATCACCCCTAACACTCCAATCACCCCTAACACTCCTATCACCTCTAACACCTCTAACACTCCTATCACCTCTAACACCTCTAATCACACCTAACACTCCTATCACCTCTAACACACCTATCACCTCTAACACCTCTAATCACACCTAACACTCCTATCACCTCTAACACTCCTATCACCTCTAACACCTCTAATCACCCCTAACACTCCTATCACCTCTAACACCTCTAACACTCCTATCACCTCTAACACCTCTAATCACACCTAACACTCCTATCACCTCTAACACCTCTAATCACACCTAACACTCCTATCACCTCTAACACCTCTAATCACACCTAACACTCCTATCACCTCTAACACTCCTTTCACCTCTAACACTCCTATCACCTCTAACACCTCTAATCACCCCTAACACTCCTATCACCTCTAACACCTCTAACACTCCTATCACCTCTAACACCTCTAATCACACCTAACACTCCTATCACCTCTAACACCTCTAATCACACCTAACACTCCTATCAACTCTAACACTCCTATCACCTCTAACACCTCTAATCACCCCTATCACCCCTATCACCTCTAACACTCCTATCACCTCTATCACCCAAAACACTCCTATCACCTCTAACACCTCTAATCACCCCTAACACTCCTATCACCTCTAACACTCCTATCACCTCTAACACTCCTATCACCTCTAACACCTCTATCACCCCTATCACCTCTAACACTCCTATCACCTCTAACACCTCTATCACCTCTAACACCTCTATCACCTCTAACACTCCTATCACCTCTTACACCCCTAACACTCCTATCACCTCTAACACCTCTATCACCTCTAACACTCCTATCACCCCTAACACTCCTATCACCTCTATCACCTCTAACACTCCTATCACCTCTATCACCCCTAACACTCCTGTCACTTCTAACACCTCTAACACTCCTATCACCTCTAACACTCCTATCACCTCTATCACCCAAAACACTCCTATCACCTCTATCACCCAAAACACTCCTATCACCTCTATCACCTCTAACACTCCTATCACTTCTAACACCTCTAACACTCCTATCACTTCTAACACCTCTAACACTCCTATCACTTCAAACACTCCTATCACTTCTAACACCTCTAACACTCCTATCACCCCTAACACTCCTATCACCTCTATCACCTTTAACACTCCTATCACTTCTAACACCTCTAACACTCCTATCACCTCTACCACCCAAACACTCCTATCACCTCTATCACCCAAAACACTCCTATCACCTCTATCACCCAAAACACTCCTATCACCTCTATCACCCAAAACACTCCTATCACCTCTATCACCCCTAACACTCCTATCACCTCTATCACCCCTAACACTCCTATCACCTCTATCACCCAAAACACTCCTATCACCTCTATCACCCCTAACACTCCTATCACTTCAAACACTCCTATCACTTCTAACACCTCTAACACTCCTATCACCCCTAACACTCCTATCACCTCTATCACCTTTAACACTCCTATCACTTCTAACACCTCTAACACTCCTATCACCTCTACCACCCAAACACTCCTATCACCTCTATCACCCAAACACTCCTATCACCTCTATCACCCAAAACACTCCTATCACCTCTATCACCCAAAACACTCCTATCACCTCTATCACCCAAAACACTCCTATCACCTCTATCACCCCTAACACTCCTATCACCTCTATCACCCCTAACACTCCTATCACCTCTAACACTCCTATCACCTCTAACACCCAAAACACTCCTATCACCTCTAACACCTCTATCACCCCTATCACCTCTAACACTCCTATCACCTCTATCACCCCGAACACTCCTATCACCTCTATTCCCCCTAACACTCCTATCACCTCTATAACCCCTAACACTCCTATCACCCCTAACACCCCTAACACTCCTATCACCTCTATCACCCCTAACACTCCTATCACCTCTAACACTCCTATCACCTCTAACACCCAAAACACTCCTATCACCTCTAACACCTCTATCACCCCTATCACCTCTAACACTCCTATCACCTCTATCACCCCGAACACTCCTATCACCTCTATCACCCCTAACACTCCTATCACCTCTATCACCCAAAACACTCCTATCACCTCTATCACCCCTAACACTCCTATCACCCCTAACACCCCTAACACTCCTATCACCTCTATCACCCCGAACACTCCTATCACCTCTATCACCTCTAACACTCCTATCACCTCTATCACCCAAAACACTCCTATCACCTCTATCACCCCTAACACTCCTATCACCCCTAACACCCCTAACACTCCTATCACCTCTAACACCCAAAACACTCCTATCACCCAAAACACTCCTATCACCTCTATCACCTCTATCAACCCGAACACTCCTATCACCTCTAACACTCCTATCACCTCTAACACCCAAAACACTCCTATCACCTCTAACACCTCTATCACCCCTATCACCTCTAACACTCCTATCACCTCTATCACCCCTAACACTCCTATCACCTCTAACACCTCTATCACTCCTATCACCTCTAACCCTCCTATCACCTCTAACACTCCTATCACCTCTAACACCTCTATCACTCCTATCACCTCTAACACTCCTATCACCTCTAACACCTCTATCACTCCTATCACCTCTAACACTCCTATCACCTCTAACACTCCTATCACCTCTAACACTCATATCACCTCTAACACCTCTATCACTCCTATCACCTCTAACACTCCTATCACCTCTAACACCTCTATCACTCCTATCACCTCTAACACTCCTATCACCTCTATCACCTCTAACACTCCTATCACCTCTAACACTCCTATCACCTCTAACACCTCTATCACCCGAACACTCCTATCACTTCTAACACTCCTATCACCTCTAACACTACTATCACCTCTAACACTCCTATCACCTCTAACACTCCTATCACCTCAATCACCCCTAACACTCCTATCACCTCTAACACCTCTAATCAAATCAAAATCAAATCAAATCAAATTCATTTATATAGCCCTTCGTACATCAGCTGATATCTCAAAGTGCTGTACAGAAACCCAGCCTAAAACCCCAAACAGCAAGCAATGCAGGTGTAGAAGCACGGTGGTTAGGAAAAACTCCCTAGAAAAGCCAAAACGTAGGAAGAAACCTAGATAGGAACCAGGCTATGTGGGGTGGCCAGTCCTCTTCTGGCTGTGCCGGGTAGAGATTATAACAGAACGTGGCCAAGATGTTCAAATGTTCATAAATGACCAGCATGGTCGAATAATAATAAGGCAGAACAGTTGAAACTGGAGCAGCAGCACGGCCAGGTGGACTGGGGACAGCAAGGAGTCATCATGTCAGGTAGTCCTGGGGCATGGTCCTAGGGCTCAGGTCCTCCGAGAGAGAGAAAGAAAGATAATTAGAGAGAGCATATGTGGGGTGGCCAGTCCTCTTCCGGCTGGAGATTATAACAGAACATGGCCAAGATGTTCAAATGTTCATAAATGACCAGCATGGTCAAATAATAATAAGGTAGAACAGTTGAAACTGGAGCAGCAGCATGGCCAGGTGGACTGGGGACAGCAAGGAGTCATCATGTCAGGTAGTCCTGGGGCATGGTCCTAGGCTCAGGTCCTCCGAGAGAGAGAAGGATAGATTTAGAGAACGCACACTTAGATTCACACAGGACACCGAATTGGACAGGAGAAGTACTCCAGATATAACATACTGACCCCAGCCCCCCGACACATAAACTACTGCAGCATAAATACTGGAGGCTGAGACAATCACCCCTAACACTCCAATCACCCCTAACACTCCTATCACCTCTAACACCTCTAACACTCCTATCACCTCTAACACCTCTAATCACACCTAACACTCCTATCACCTCTAACACCTCTAACACTCCTATCACCTCTAACACCTCTAATCACACCTAACACTCCTATCACCTCTAACACCTCTAATCACACCTAACACTCCTATCACCTCTAACACCTCTAATCACACCTAACACTCCTATCACCTCTAACACTCCTATCACCTCTAACACCTCTAATCACCCCTAACACTCCTATCACCTCTAACACCTCTAACACTCCTATCACCTCTAACACCTCTAATCACACCTAACACTCCTATCACCTCTAACACCTCTAATCACACCTAACACTCCTATCACATCTAACACTCCTATCACCTCTAACACTCCTATCACCTCTAACACCTCTAATCACCCCTATCACCCCTATCACCTCTAACACTCCTATCACCTCTATCACCCAAAACACTCCTATCACCTCTAATCACCCCTAACACTCCTATCACCTCTAACACTCCTATCACCTCTAACACTCCTATCACCTCTAACACCTCTATCACCCCTATCACCTCTAACACTCCTATCACCTCTAACACCTCTATCACCTCTAACACCTCTATCACCTCTAACACTCCTATCACCTCTTACACCCCTAACACTCCTATCACCTCTAACACCTCTATCACCTCTAACACTCCTATCACCTCTAACACTCCTATCACCCCTAACACTCCTATCACCTCTAACACCTCTAATCACCCCTAACACTCCTATCACCTCTAACACTCCTATCACTTCTAACACCTCTATCACCCGAACACTCCTATCACCCGAACACTCCTATCACCCAAAACACTCCTATCACCTCTAACACTCCTATCACCCCTAACACTCCTATCACCCCTAACACTCCTATCACCCCTAACACTCCTATCACCTCTAACACCTCTAATCAAATCAAAATCAAATCAAATCAAATTCATTTATTTAGCCCTTCGTACATCAGCTGATATCTCAAAGTGCTGTACAGAAACCCAGCCTAAAACCCCAAACAGCAAGCAATGCAGGTGTAGATGCATGGTGGTTAGGAAAACTCCCTAGAAAGGCCAAAACCTAGGAAGAAACCTAGAGAGGAACCAGGCTATGTGGGGTGGCCAGTCCTCTCCTGGCTGTGCCGGGTAGAGATTATAACAGAACATGGCCAAGATGTTCAAATGTTCATAAATGACCAGCATGGTCAAATAATAATAAGGTAGAACAGTTGAAACTGGAGCAGCAGCACGGCCAGGTGGACTGGGGACAGCAAGGAGTCATCATGTCAGGTAGTCCTGGGGCATGGTCCTAGGGCTCAGGTCCTCCGAGAGAGAGAAGGAGAGAATTAGAGAACGCACACTTAGATTCACACAGGACACCGAATTGGACAGGAGAAGTACTCCAGATATAACATACTGACCCCAGCCCT
>NC_088224.1:6799408-6814522 GCF_036934945.1 Oncorhynchus masou masou
CCTCGAACCACTAGGCTACCTGCCTCTAACCACTAGGCTACCTGCCTCTAACCACTAGGCTACCTGCCTCTAACCACTAGACGACCTGTCTCTAACCACTAGGCTACCTGCCTCTAACCACTAGGGTACCTGCCTCTAACCACTAGGCTACCTGCCTCTAACCACTACTTACCTGCCTCCTCTAACCACTAGGCTACCTGCCTCTAACCACTAGGCTACCTGCCTCTGACCCTTGACTACCTGCTCTAACCACTAGACTACCTGCTCTAACCACTGGGCTACCTGCCTCCTAACCACTAGACGACCTGTCTCTAACCCACTAGGCTACCTGCCTCTAACCACTAGGGTACCTGCCTCTAACCACTAGGCTACCTGCCTCCTAACCACTACTTACCTGCCTCCCCTCTAACCACTAGGCTACCTGCCTCTAACCACTAGGCTACCTGCCTCTGACCCGCAGCTACCTGCTAACCACTGGACTACCTGCTCCTAACCACTGGGCTACCTGCCTCTAACCACTAGACTACCTGCCTCTAACCACTAGGCTACCTGCCTCCTAGCCACTAGGCTACCTGCCTCTGACCACTTGACTACCTGCTCTAACCACTAGACTACCTGCTCTAACCACTAGGCTACCTGCCTCTAACCACTAGACTACCTGCCTCTAACCACTAGGCTACCTGCCTCTAACCACTAGACTAAATGCCTCTAAACACCAGGCTACCTGCTCTAACCACTAGGCTACCTGACTCTAACCACAAGGCTACCTGCCTCTAACCACTAGGCTACCTGATCTAACCACTTGACTGACTGCTCTAACCACTAGACTACCTGATCTAACCACTTGACTACCTGCTCTAACCACTACTTACCTGCCTCCTCTAACCACTACCTACCTACCTCCTCTAACCACTACCTACCTGCCTCCTCTAACCACTAGGCTACCTGTCTCTAACCACTAGGCTACCTGCCTCTAACCACTAGGCTACCTGCCTCTAAACACCAGGCTACCTGCTCTAACCACTAGGCTACCTGACTCTAACCACAAGGCTACCTGCCTCTAACCACTAGGCTACCTGATCTAACCACTTGACTGACTGCTCTAACCACTAGACTACCTGATCTAACCACTTGACTACCTGCTCTAACCACTACTTACCTGCCTCCTCTAACCACTACCTACCTACCTCCTCTAACCACTACCTACCTGCCTCCTCTAACCACTAGGCTACCTGTCTCTAACCACTAGGCTACCTGCCTCTAACCACTAGGCTACCTGCCTCTAACCACAAGGCTACTTGCCTCTACCTGCCTCTAACCACTAGGCTACCTGCCTCCTCTAACCACTAGGCTACCTGCTCTAACCACTAGGCTACCTGCTCGAACCACTAGGCTACCTGCCTCTAACCACTAGACAATCTGCTCTAACCACTAGGCTACCTGCCTCTAACCACTAGGCTACCTGCCTCTAACCACTAGGCTACCTGCTCTAACCACTAGGCTACCTGTCTCTAACCACAAGACTACCTCCTCTAACCACTAGGCTACCTGCCTCTAACCACTAGACTACATACCTCTAACCACTAGGCTACCTGCTCTAACCACTAGACTACCTGCCTCTAACCACTAGACTACATACCTCTAACCACTAGGCTACCTGCTCTAACCACTAGACTACCTGCCTCTAACCACTAGACTACCTGCTCTGACCAATAGGCTACCTGCCCTAACCACTATGCTACCTGTCTCTGACCACTAGACTACCTGCCTCTAACCACTAGACTACCTGTCTCTAACCACTAGGCTACCTGCTCTAACCACTAGGCTACCTGCTCTAACCACTAGGCTACCTGCCTCTAACCACTAGGCTACCTGCTCTAACCACTAGGCTACCTGCCTCTAACCACTACCTACCTGCTCTAACCACTAGGCTACCTGTCTCTAACCACTGGGCTACCTGTCTCTAACCACTAGGCTAACTGCTCTAACCACTAGACTACCTGCCTCTAACCACTAGGCTACCTGTCTCTAACCACTAGGCTACCTGTCTCTAACCACTAGACTACCTCCTCTAACCACTAGGCTACCTGCCTCTAACCACTAGACTACCTCCTCTAACCACTAGGCTACCTGTCTCTAACCACTAGGCTACCTGTCTCTAACCACTAGACTCCCTGCTCCACTGCTTTCAGCCACTGTTTTACAATGGGGGTGAATGGAATATTTGTCTTCCCCAATGTGTGGCGTGGTTGAGGTATTCTTTATTTCTTACTCCTATCAAGCTTTAAGGTGACAGCTAACATTTTAAAACGTTTAGGCATATTTTGTAATACTGGCTACTTTAAGCTATCTAACTAACTTAGCTCGCTAGCTAACTACCAACTTGGCTGGCTAGCTAGCTTGTCCCAGTTCATTTTCTCATCAGGAATGAAGCAGAGTAGCTACCTTGTAAAATAACAATGTTTTCTTGCAATATCGACACAATTTTGATTCATGATTTATGCATTTATGCAACAACTGTCATGCATAGGTGTAATAGGTGGCAGGAAGTCAGGCGCAGGAGAGTCAGCGGGTGTAAAATGGAGTCTTTTAATAATGTCCACGTAACATGCTCCATAACACTAAACAGGAAAAACAAATATGGGTACGAAGACCCGGCGCACCCTATACAACAACAACACTACACTGACGATAAACAATCTCTGACAAAGACATGAGGGGAAACAGAGGGTTAAATACACAACAGGTAATGAATGGGATTGAAAACAGGTGTGTGGGGAGACAAGTCAAAACCAATGAAAAATGAAAAAAAGGATCAATGATGGCTAGAAGACCGGTGACGTCGGGCATGAGCACCGCCCGAACAAGGAGAGGCAACGACTTCGGCAGAAGTCGTGACAACAACACTGTCACCACATTGGATCTGTATTGTGAGGACCGTTGATGGCAGCTGTCCCGGCACCCAATCGGCATCCACCGTCCGTAACAAACAGGGCAGGGCATATATTTTTTGCAAGATTGTCCTCGTTTGCATCTCTACAGAAAACAGGTGTTGTGATTGGAGCTCTGGATTTGCTATGCTGCATTTAAAATAAAATAAAAAACAGAAATATCAGAGATGGAAACTTGGATTAAATTATGATGATATTTGCCTTTCTATGCCTTCTAATATAATATAATATAATATGTTAATATTATAATAATTGTAATATTGTAATATAATTTAAATGATGACTCGTAAAGTAGCAGGGATTTTCTGTGGTCCACATTGGATACATGTAGAAACTTTCCCATTTATGTAGAATATCTTAGCTCCGTTGATGAAACTAAGAACATGCATATCTAGAGCATGTCTACTCCATATATCTAATAACATGTCAGAAATCTGGAATTATATCGATAAGGATATCCCCTGATATTGAACCTTTTCGCCCGGCGATTGTAATACCATTGCATTTTGTGTAAAACACTACATGATGTTGCTACACAGTTCAAATCCTAGGCTCAAAGTGTCAGATTATTTTATTTGACTGACTTCAGTTGTAATGGATGACATTACATACTAGGAGGTAGGTGGTCTTGCATTGGTCACTGATCTTTGGCTTTCTCTCTACAACTGTAGGGCTGACCTTTGATTGGACGGCATACACCAGTCGTCATGGCTACAGCCCATAGACACTTCTCTAATTATTTATTATTTGGTTTCTGATTGCTTCCTGATTTAACTGATTGCCGCCCTTTTCTCTCTAGTCTGTAATTGGTTGCTCACGCCCTCTCCCTCTCTTCTCTGCTCTGTGATTGGCAGGTTGGGACCTGGTCGGTGTTGTTGCCGCTGTAGTCCATCGCTGAGGTTGTCTCAGAGACCGAGTGTGTGTCGCCACGGTGTTGCGTCGTTGCCATGGGGAAACAGAACAGCAAGCTGAGGCCGGAGATGCTTCAGGACCTGAGAGAGAACACTGAGTTCTCCGACCACGAACTACAGGAGTGGTACAAGGTCAGTGTACACACACACACACACACACACACACACACACACACACACACACACACACACACACACACAGACACAGACACAGACACAGACACAGACACACACACACACACACACACACACACACACACACACACACACACACACACACGCACACACACACAGATGCACGCATGCAAACTCACAGACAAATACCCAACGCACAACGTAATCATAACTCTAACATCGTGGTAGAAGGTGACAGCGGACAGACAGCTAGACCTTATTCCTAATATAGTGGTAGAAGGTGACAGCAGACAGACAGCTAGACCTTATTCCTAATATAGTGGTAGAAGGTGACAGCAGACAGACAGCTAGACCTTATTCCTAATATAGTGGTAGAAGGTGACAGCAGACAGACAGCTAGACCTTATTCCTAATATAGTGGTAGAAGGTGACAGCAGACAGACAGATAGACCTTATTCCTAATATAGTGGTAGAAGGTGACAGCAGACAGACAGATAGACCTTATTCCTAATATAGTGGTAGAAGGTGACAGCAGACAGACAGCTAGACCTTATTCCTAATATAGTGGTAGAAGGTGACAGCAGACAGACAGCTAGACCTTATTCCTAATCTCCAACAGGTGTTCATCCCTGGCCTTTTCAGACCAGGGAAACCACTACTAATAAGAAACATACTGGAATAACCGGGAAACCACTACTAATAAGAAACATACTGGAATAACCAGGAAACCACAACTGAAATGATACATACTGGAATAACCAGGGAAACCACAACTGAAATGATACATACTGGAATAACCAGGGAAACCATGACTGAAATGATACTTACTGGAATAACCAGGGAAACAACGACTGAAACAATACAAGCAGGAAGTACCAGTGACTCGCTCAATACGGAAGTGGTCAGATGGTGTGGATGCTACGCTACAGGACTGTTGCTAGCACAGACTGGAATATGTTCCGGGATTCATCCAATGCCATTGAGGAGAACACCACCTCAGTCATCGGATTCATCAATAAGTGCATCAATGATGTCATCCCCACAGTGACTGTACGTACATATCCCAACCAGACGCCATGGATTACAGGCAACAGCTACATTTAGCTAATGGCTAGAGCTACCAATTTCAAGGTGCGGGAGACTAATGTGGACGCTTATAAGATATCGCGCTATGCCCTCAGACGAACCATCGAACAAGCAAAGAGTCAAAACAGGATTAAGATTGAATCCTACAACACCGGCTCTGACGCTCATCGGATGTGGCAGGGCTTTGCAAACTATTACGGACTACAAGGGAAACCCAGACGCGAGCTGCCCAGTGATGCGAGCCTACCAGACGAGCTAAATGCCTGAAGCATGAAACATGCATAGAGCACCAGCTGTTCTGGATGACTGTGTGATAATGCTCTCGGTAGCCGATGTGAGCAAAACCTTTAGGTCAACATTCAAAAAGCCGCGGGGTCAGATGGATTACCAGGAGGTGTAATCTAAGCATGCGCGGACCAACCTCTCCTGACCGAGTCTGTAATACCAACATGTTTCAAGCAGACCACCATAGTCCCTGTGTCCAAGAAAGCGAAGGTAACCTGTCTAAATGATTAGCGCCCCGCAGCACTCACGTCTGTAGCCATGAAGTGCTTTGAAAGGCTGGTTATGGCTCACATCAACAGCATCCTCCCGGATACCCTAGACCCAGTCCAATTCGCATACCGCCCCAACAGATCCACAGATGACACAATCTCAATCGCACTCCACACTGCCCTTTCCCACCTGGACAGGAACAGCTATGTGAAAATTCTGGTCATTGACTACAGCTCAGCGTTCAATACCATAGTGCCCACGAAGCTCATCCCTCTGCAACTGGATCCTGGACTTCCTGATGGGTCGCCCCCAGCTGGTAAGGGTTGGCAACAACACATCTGGCACACTGATCCTCAACACTGGGGCACCTCAGAGGTGCGTATTTGATCCCTCCTGTACTCTCTGTTCACCCACGACTGCATGGCCAAACACGACTACAACACCATCATTACGTTTGCTGACACGACAGTGGATGGCCTGATCACTGACAATGATGAGACAGCCTATAGGGAGGAGGTCAGGTAACTGGCAGTGTGGTGCCAGGACAACAACCTCTCCCTCAATGGGAACAAGACAAAGGAGCTGATCGTAAACTACAGGAAAAGGCGGGCCGAACAGGCCCCATTAACATCAACGGGGCTGTAGTGGAGCGGGTCGAGAGTTTCAAGTTCCTTGGTGTCCACATCACCAACAAACTATCATGGTCCAAACACACCAAGACTGTTGTGAAGAGGTACAACAAAAATGGTTTCCCCCTTAGTAGACTGAAGATTTGGCATGGTTCCCAAGCAAGATCCTCAAGCAAGTTATACTGCTGCACCATCGAGCATCCTGTCACGCCCTGGTCTCTTTATATTGTGTTTGTCTTCATGTATTTGGTCAGGCCAGGGTGTGACATGGGTTTATTGTGGTGTGTTTTGTCTTGGGGGTGTATAGCATAGTCTATGGCTGCCTGAGGTTCTCAATCAGAGTCAGGTGATTATCGTTGTCTCTGATTGGGAACCATATTTAGGCAGCCATATTCTTTGAGTATTTCGTGGGTGATTGTTCCTGTCTCTGTGTTTGTTATCACCAGATAGGCTGTATAGGTTTTCGCGGTCCGTTTGTTGTTTTTGTATTTTCAAGTTATTTCATGTCGAGTCATTTTTCATTAAAGAACATGAGTAAACACCACGCTGCATTTTGGTCCGCTTCTCCTTCAACAGACAAACGTCGTTACACATCCCCTGACCGGTTGCATCACCGGTATGGCAACTGCATAGGACTATTGTGGGTAATTCTTATTGTGGCTTCAGACAGGTTCTGTCTACCGGAGATTACATTATCCCTATGCTCGTAGCAGTTAAGCAAACTCAAACTATCATTGATTAACAACCGAGTGTGTGAACAAAACAATTTAAATAGCCAGGAAACAGAAGGACAAAGTCACACTTTAGTAGGCTTTTGGGTAAATTTGACCAACTTCTGTGCCTGTACTCTTCTAAATGAATATTTTAGCACTTCACTCACAGTGCGCACAGCGCCCAGGCAAATGCCATCACTAGCAGGCCTCCACCCAGTACCCTGCCCTGAACTTAGTCACTGTCACTAGTCGGGCTTCAGCCCGGTACACTGCCCTGAACTTCGTCACTGTCACTAGTCGGCCTCCACCCGGTTACTCACCCCTGCACCTTAGAGGCTGCTGGCCTAATGTATATAGACATGGAATCAGTGGTCACTTTGTAGCTCGTCCTAATATGATTATGATATCTGAATTGCATTATTTATCCAAATGCCTTAACGACAGGGCCTTCAGAAAGTATTCATACCTCTTGACTTATTTCACATTTTGTTTTACAGCCTGAATTCAAAATGGATCCGTTTTTTATCTCACCCATCTACACAAATGCCCCATAATGAAGATAGCAGAACGTTTATTCCAAATTAATTATAGAAATATCTAATTTACATAAGTATTCACACCCTTTGGCACCGATTACGGCTGTGAGTCTTTTTGGATGTCCAAACTTTTGACTAGTTTTGTGTGTGTATCTAATGTATATATTTATCTCATGTCATTGCTTAGATGTATGCATAAATAAGACCTTATAGATGCCAAGTCTTAGTCATGATATGGTTTCAGTTTTGCACACCTGGATTGTTGAATATTTGCACATTATTCTTTTAGAAAAAGCTTGAAGCTCTGTCAAGTTGGTTGTTGATCATTTCTAGAATTTAAAGTTTTGCCATAGATGTTCAAGCCAATTTAAGTCAAAACTGTAAATAAGCCACTCAGGAACATTCAATGTCATCTTGGTAAGCAACACCAGTGTAGATTTGGCCTTCTGTTTTAGGCTATTGTCCTGCTGAAAGGTGAATTTGTTTCCCAGTATCTGTTGGAAAGCAGACTGAACCAGGTTTTCCTCTAGGATTTTGCCTGTGCTTTGCTCTATTCCGTTCAATTTCATCCTAAAAAAACTCCCTTGTCCTTGCCGATGACAAACATACCCATAACATGAGGCAGCCACCACCATGCTTGAATATGAAGAGTGGGACTCAGTGAGGTGTTGTGTTGGATTTGCCTTAAACATAACTCTTTGTATTCAGAACATACATTTATTTATTTTGCCACATTTCGTGCAGTATTACTTTAGTGCCTTGTTGCAAATAGGATAAATGTTTTTTGGTATATTTTCATTCTTTACAGGCAACCTTATTTTCACTCTGTCATTTAGGTTATTATTGTGGCGCAACTACAATGTTGTTGATCCATCCTCAGTTTTCTCCAATCACAGCCATGAAACGCAGTTTCCTTCCTCTCCGGCAACTGAGTTAAGAAAGACTCCTGTATCTTTGTAGTGACTGGGTGTACTGATTCACCATCCAAAGTGTAATTCATAACTTCACCATAATCAAAGGGATATTCAATGTCTGCTTTTTTATTTTATTTTACCCATCTTCCAATAGGTGCCCTTCTTTGCGAGTCCTTAAAACCTCTTTGTGGTTAAATCTATGTTTGAAATTCACTGCTTGTCATGACTTCTGCCGAAGTCAATGCCTCTCCTTGTTCGGGCGGTGCTCAGCGGTCGCGTAACCATTCTTATAGCCATCATTGATCCATTTTTCATTTTCCATTGGTTTTGTCTTGTCTTCCTACACACCTGGTTTCAATCCCATTCATTACCTGTTGTGTATTTACCCTCTGTTTCCCATCATGTCTTCGTCAAAGATTGTTTTATGTCCAGTTCGTGTTGTTTTGTATTTGGTGCGTGACGGGTCCTCGTACCCAATTTGTTTAATTTCTATTTATGGTTTCGGAGTTATGTTTTGTTTTATTAAATTATTCCATTTTACCAAGTTTAATTCTCCTGCGCCTGACTTCCCTGCCACCTATACACACGATAGTGACAGAATCTCTGACCACCAATGAATTCAGCAGGGGAATTAAACGTGGTTTAAACGTGGTTTAAACGTGGTTTAAACGTGGTTGAGGAGGAAGTCACCGCCTTTGCAGCCTGGATGGAGGATGTTTTAGGTACGAACCTCCTCGGGGATGTGACTTTATCCCCGGCCTTTGGGCTATAGCACCGTGTCTGTTGGATATATGGGACTCGATATGTACTTCTTTGCTTAGAAATAGGACATTATTATTATTTCTATGACTCTTTGTGTTGATTAGCTACCAGCTATGAAACAAAACATCATGGTGCCCTGAGCAACTTAACAACAAGCATATGGAGCTGTCGCCTATCTGTCCTCTTCCTCTACCCATCCTCTTCATCAACAGGCTGGGATTGCATCCCAAATGGCACCCTGGTCCCTTCTGGGCTCTGGGCTCAGACTGCTGAACACTTGAACTGGACTGACCACAGACACACACACACACACACACTACAGACACACACACAGACACACACATGCTACAGACACACACACACAGACACACACGCTACAGACACACACACAGACACACACACACACACACGCTACAGACACACACACAGACACACACGCACGCACACAGACACACACGCACACAGACACACACGCACACACAAGCTACAGACACACACACACTACAGACACACACACACACTACAGACACACACACACACACACACACACTACAGACACACACACACACGCTACAGACACACACACACACAGACACCCACATACACACACACACACACACACACACACACACACACACACACACACACACACACACAGACACACACACACACACACACACACACACACAGAGACACACATACACCCACATACACACACACACACACACACACACACACACACACACACACACACACACACACACACACACACACACACACACACACACACACAAGCTACAGACACACACACACTACAGACACCCACCCACACAAACACACACACACATACACACACACAGAGAAACATACACACACACACACTACAGACACACACGGCAAACGGTACCAGTGCACCAAGTCTGAAAACAACAGGACCTTGAACAGCTTTACTCTTGAGCCATAAGACGACTAAACAAAGCTGCTACATAGCTAATCAAATGGCTACCGAACTACCTGCATTGACCCACTAACTCTCTTGCACGGACTCTACCCAACACAATGGACTCTACCCCACACACTGGACTCTACCCCACACACTGGCCTCTACCCCACACACTGGACTCTACCCCACACACTGGACTTTACCCCACACACTGGTCTCTACCCCACACACTGGACTCTACCCCACACACTGACTCTACCCCACACACTGGACTCTACCCACACACTGGACTCTACCCCAACATTGGACTCTACCCACACACTGGACTCTACCCCACACACTGGACTCTACCCCACACATGACTCTACCCACACACTGGACTCTACCCAACACACTGACTCTACCCACACTGGACTCTACCCAACACAATGGACTCTACCCAACACACTGGACTCTACCCCACACACTGACTCTACCCACACACTGGACTCTACCCAACACACTTACTCTACCCACACACTGGACTCTACCCAACACAATGGACTCTACCCCACACACTGGACTCTACCCACACACTGGACTCCCAACACATTGGACTCTACCCACACTGGACTCTACCCACACACACTGACTCTACCCCACACACTGGACTCTACCCACACACTGGACTCTACCCCACACACTGGACTCTACCCACACACTGGACTCTACCCCACATGCTGGACTCTACCCAACACACTGGACTCTACCCAACACACTGACTCTACCCCACACACTGGACTCTACCCACACACTGGACTCAACCCCACACTGGACTCTACCCCACACACTGGACTCTACCCCACACACTGGACTCTACCCCACACACTGGACTCTACCCACACACTGGACTCTAACCACACACTGACTCTACCCACACTGGACTCTACCCACACACTGGACTCTACCCAACACAATGGACTCTACAACACAATGGACTCTACCCAACACCATGGACTCTACCCACACACTGGACTCTACCCACACACTGGACTCTACCCACACACTGGGACTCTACCCACACACTGGACTCTACCCACACACTGATTCTGCAACACACTGACTCTACCCCCACACACTGGACTCCTACCCCACACACTGGACTCTACCCACACACTGACTCTACCCACGCACTGGACTCTACCCACACACTGACTCTACCCCACGCACTGGACTCTACCCACACACTGGACTCTAACAACACACTGGACTCTACCCACACATTGGACTCTACCCCACACACTGGACTCTACCCCACACTGGACTCTCGCCACACACTGGACTCTACCCCTGGACTCTACCCACACACACTGGACTCTACCCACACTGGACTCTACCTCACACACTGGACTCTACCCACACACTGGACTCTACCCACACACTGGACTCTACCCCTGTAGCTGGACTCTACCCCAGATTCTGGACTCTACCCCACATGCAGCTCTACCCACACACTGACTCTACCCACACACTGACTCTACCCAACACGGGACTCTACCCAACACACTGTCTCTACCCCACACACTGACTCTACCCCACACACTGTCTCTACCCACACACTGTTTCTACCCACACACTGACTCTACCCCAGACACTGACTCTACCCCACACACTGACTCTACCCACACACTGACTCTCACACTGGACTCTACCCAACACACTGACTCTACCCACACACTGGACTCAACCCCCACACACTGGACTCTACCCCACACACTGGACTCTACCCCACACACTGGACTCTACCCCACACACTGGACTCTACCCACACACTGGACTCTAACCACACACTGACTCTACCCACACACTGGACTCTACCCACACACTGGACTCTACCCAACACAATGGACTCTACCCAACACAATGGACTCTACCCAACACACTGGACTCTACCCCACACACTGGACTCTACCCACACACTGGACTCTACCCACACACTGGACTCTACCCACACACTGGACTCTACCCACACACTGATTCTACCCAACACACTGACTCTACCCCACACTGGACTCTACCCCACACACTGGACTCTACCCACACACTGACTCTACCCCACGCACTGGACTCTACCCACACACTGACTCTACCCCACGCACTGGACTCTACCCACACACTGGACTCTAACAACACACTGGACTCTACCCACACATTGGACTCTACCCCACACACTGGACTCTACCCCACACTGGACTCTACGCCACACTGGACTACCCACACACTGGACTCTACCCACACACACTGGACTCTACCCACACACTGGACTCTACCTCACACACTGGACTCTACCCACACACTGGACTCTACCCACACACTGGACTCAACCCCACACACTGGACTCTACCCCACCCACGCTGGACTCTACCCCAGATTCTGGACTCTACCCCACATACTGACTCTACCCACACACTGACTCTACCCACACACTGACTCTACCCAACACACGGGACTCTACCCAACACACTGTCTCTACCCCACACACTGACTCTACCCCACACACTGTCTCTACCCACACACTGTTTCTACCCACACTGACTCTACCCCAGACACTGACTCTACCCCACACACTGACTCTACCCACACACTGACTCTACCCCACACACTGGACTCTACCCAACACACTGACTCTACCCACACACTAGACTCTACCCACACACTGGACTCTACCCCACACACTGGACTCTACCCAACACACTGGACTCTACCCCACACTGGACTTTACCCACACACTGGACTCTACCCCACACACTGGACTCTACCCACACACTGGACTCTACCCACACACACTGACTCTACCCACACACACTGACTCGACCCAACACATGACTCGACCCAACACACTGGCTCGACCCAACACACTGACTCTACCCACTCACTGACTCTACCCCACACACTGGACTCTACCCAACACACTGACTCTACCCAACACACTGACTACCCCACACACTGACTACCCCACACTGACTCTACCCAACACACTGACTCTACCCAACACACTGACTCTACCCAACACACTGACTCTACCCAACACACACTGACTCTACCCAACACACTGACTCTACCCAACACACTGACTCTTCCCAACACACTGACTACCCCACACACTGACTCTACCCACGCACTGGACTCTACCCCACACACTGGACTCTACCCACACACTGGACTCTACCCACACACTGGACTCTGCCCAACACACTGACTCTGCCCAACACACTGACTCTGCCCAACACACTGACTCTACCCAACACACTGACTCTACCCAACACACTGACTCTTCCCAACACACTGACTCTACCCACGCACTGGACTCTACCCCACACACTGGACTCTACCAACACACTGGACTCTACCCACACATTGGACTCTACCCCACACACTGGACTCTACCCCACACACTGGACTCTACGCCACACACTGGACTCTACCCACACACTGGACTCTACCCACACACACTGGACTCTACCCACACACTGGACTCTACCCACACACTGGACTCTACCCCACACACTGGACTCTACCCCACTGGACTCAACCCCACACACTGGACTCTACCCCACCACGCTGGACTCTACCCCACACGCTGGACTCTACCCCAGATTCTGGACTCTACCCCACATACTGACTCTACCCACACACTTACTCTACCCACACACTGACTCCACCCAACACCGGGACTCTACAACACACTGTCTCTACCCCACACTGACTCTACCCCACACACTGTCTCTACCCACACACTGTTTCTACCCACACACTGACTCTACCCCAGACACTGACTCTACCCCACACACTGACTCTACCCACACACTGACTCTACCCCACACACTGGACTCTACCCAACACACTGACTCTACCCACACACTAGACTCTACCCACACTGGACTCTACCCAACACACTGGACTCTACCCCACACACTGGACTTTACCCACACACTGGACTCTACCCCACACACTGGACTCTACCCACACACACTGACTCGACCCAACACACTGACTCTACCCACACACACTGACTCGACCCAACACACTGACTCGACCCAACACTGACTCTACCCAACACACTGACTCTACCCACACACTGACTCTACCCCACACACACTGGACTCTACCCAACACACTGACTCTACCCAACACACTGACTACCCCACACACTGACTCTACCCAACACACTGACTCTACCCAACACACTGACTCTACCCAACACACTGACTCTACCCAACACACTGACTCTACCCAACACACTGACTCTGCCCAACACACTGACTCTACCCAACACACTGACTCTACCCAACACACTGACTCTTCCCAACACACTGACTCTTCCCAACACACTGACTACCCCACACACTGACTCTACCCACGCACTGGACTCTACCCCACACACTGGACTCTACCCACACACTGGACTCTACCCACACACACTGGACTGCCCAACACACTGACTCTGCCCAACACACTGACTCGACCCAACACTGACTCTACCCAACACACTGACTCTGCCCAACACACTGACTCTGCCCAACACACTGACTCTACCCAACACACTGACTCGACCCAACACACTGACTCTACCCAACACACTGTCTCTACCCAACACACTGACTCTACCCAACACACTGACTCTGCCCAACACACTGACTCTACCCAACACACTGACTACCCCACACACTGACTCTGCCCAACACACTGACTCGACCCAACACACTGACTCTACCCAACACTGTCTCTACCCAACACACTGACTCTACCCAACACACTGAACTCTACCCACACTAGACTCTACCCAACACACTGACTCTACCCCACACACACACAGTCTACCCAACACACACATTCACACACCAGCACACACACGTACACACACCAACACACACCAACACACATTTACACACAACACACACACACACTAACACACACATTCACACAACACGCACACACCAACACACACTTACACACACCAACACACACACTTGCACACACACCAACACACACATTCAGAC
>NC_088224.1:6815022-6841798 GCF_036934945.1 Oncorhynchus masou masou
GACGGAAATATACAGTACTGAACTGTACTCTATTAAACTACAGAGTACTGTACTGTACTATACTCTACTGTACTGAAATATACTCTACTGAACTATAATCTACTGAACTATACTGTACTCTAACGTACTGAACTATACTCTACTGAACTGGACGGAACTATACAGTACTGAACTGTACTCTATTAAACTACAGAGTACTGTACTGTACTATACTCTACTGTACTGAACTATACTGTACTGAACTCTACTGTACTGAACTATGCTATACTGTACTGAACTCTACTGTACTGAACTATGCTATAATGTACTGAACTATACTATACTGTACTGACCAATACTGTACTGTACTGAACTCTACTATACTGTACTGAACTCTACTATACTGTACTGAACTATACTGAACTACACTGAACTATACTGTACTGAACTATACTATACTGTACTGATCTATACTGTACTGTACTGAACTCTACTATACTGTACTGAACTCTACTATACTGTACTGAACTATACTGAACTACACTGAACTATACTGTACTGAACTCTACTATACTGTACTGTACTATACTATACTGTACTGAACTATACTGTACTGAACTATACTCTACTGAACTATACTGTACTGAACTATACTGAACTATACTGAAATATACTATACAGTACTGAACTATACTGTACTGAACTCTACTGTACTGAACTATACTGAACTATACTATACACTACTGAACTATACCGTACTGAACGATACTGAACTATACTGTACTGAACTCTACTGTACTGAACTATACCGTACTGAACGATACTGAACTATACTGTACTGTACTGAACTCTACTGTACTGAACTATACTTTACTGAACTCTACTGTACTGAACAATACCGTACTGAACGATACTGAACTATACTGTACTGTACTGAACTATACTCTACTGATAATACTCTACTGAACTCTACTCAACCAAAATTAACTATACTGAACTATACTGCACTGAACTGAACTATACTATACTGAAGTATACTCTACTGAACTCTACTCAACCAAACTTAACTATACTGAACTATACTGAACTATACTGCACTGAACTGAACTATACTATACTGAACTATACTGTACTGTACTCTACTGAACTATACTCAACCAAACTTTACTGTACTGAACTATACTGAACTATACTGCACTGAACTGAACTATACTATACTGAACTATACTGTACTGTACTCTACTGAACTATACTCAACCAAACTTTACTGTACTGAACTATACTATACACTACTGAACTATACCGTACTGAATGATACTAAACTATACTGTACTGTACAGAACAATACTGTACTGAACTGTACTATACTGAACTGTACTGAACTGTACTGAACTATACTGTGCTGCACTGTACTGAACTATACTACACTGAACTATGCTGAACTGAACTATACTCTACTGAACTAAACTCTACTGAAGTATACTCCAATGAACTATACTGAACTATACTAGACTGAGCTATACTATACTGAACTATTCTATACTGTACTCTACTGAACGATACTATAATGAACTCTACTGAACTGTACTCTACTGAACTATACTTTACACTTCTGAACTATGCTAAACTACACGTAACTATACTACCCTATACTGAACTATACTGTACTGATCTCTACTGAAGTGCACTGTGCTGAACTATACTGTACTGAACTATACTATATTCTACTGAACTGTACTGAACTATACTGGACTGGACTGTACTGAACTATACTCAAATATACAGAACTATACTGTACCATACTGTACTGAAATATACTCTACTGAACTATACTATGCTGAACTATATTGGACTGAACTATACTGTACTGAACTTTACTGAACTATACTATGCTGAACTATACTGGACTGAACTATACTGTACTGAACTATACTGTACTGAACTATACTGGACTGAACTATACTATACTGAACTATACTCTACTGAACTATACTGTACTGGACTATACTGGACTGTACTATACTGCACTATACAATACTGTACTTTACTGAACTATATTATGCTGAACTATACTGGACTGAAAAATACTGTACTGAACTATACTGTACTGTACTGCACTTTACTGAACTATACTGGACTGGGCTATACTGTACTGAACTATACTATGCTGAACTATACTGGACTGAACTATACTGTACTGAACTATACTGTACTGAACTATACTGTACTGAACTATACTATACTGAACTATACTGGACTGAACTATACTGTACTGAACTATACTGTACTGAACTATACTGAACTATACTGGACTGAACTATACTGGACTGAACTATACTGGACTGAACTATACTGGACTGAACTATACTGGACTATACTGTACTGGACTATACTATACTGGACTATACTATACTGAACTATACTGTACTGAACTATACTGGACTGAACTATACTGTACTGAACTATACTATACTGAACTATACTGGACTATACTGTAGTGAACTATACTGAACTATACTGTACCGAACTATACTGAAGTATACTGTACTGAACTATACTGTACTGCACTGCACTTTACTGAACTATACTATGCTGAACTATACTGGACTGAACTATACTGTACTGAACTATACTGTACTGAACTATACTGTACTGAACTATACTGTACTGAACTATACTGGACTGAACTATACTGGACTGAACTATACTGGACTGAACTATACTGTACTATACTGGACTGAACTATACCATACTGTACTGGACTATACTATACTGAACTATACTATACTGAACTATACTATACTGTGCTGGACTATACTATACTGAACTATACTATACTTTAATGGACTATACTGTACTATACTATATTATACTGGACTATACTATACTGAACTAAACTGGACTACACTATACTGAACTATATTATATTATACTGGACTATACTATACTGAACTAAACTGGACTACACTATACTGAACTATACTGGACTGAACAATACTGTACTGAACTATACTGGACTGCACTGTACTGTACTGAACTATACTGTACTGGACTATACTATACTGAACTATACTGTACTGAACTATACTGTACTGAACTATACTATACTGAACTAAACTGGACTACACTATACTGAACTATACTGTACTGGACTATACTGTACTGGACTATACTATACTGAACTATACTGTACTGAACTATACTGTACTGAACTATACTGGACTGGACTATACTATACTGAACTATACTGAACTATACTGTACTGGACTATACTATACTGAACTATACTGTACTGAACTATACTGTACTGAACTATACTGTACTGGACAATACTATACTGATCTATACTGTACTGAACTATAATGTACTGAACTATACTATACTATGCTGAACTATACTGTACTGAACTATACTATACTAAACTATACCCTACTGAACTATACTGCACTGAACTATACTATACTGAACTATACTATACTGAACTATACTATACTGAACTATACTACACTGAACTATACTATACTGTACTGAACTATACTGTACTGAACTATACTATACTGAACTATACTATACTGTACTGAACTATACTACACTGAACTATGCTATACTGTACTGAACTAAAATGTACTGAACTATACTGGACTGGACTATACTATACTGAACTATACTGTACTGTACTGTACTGTACTGGACTATACTGGACTGAACTATACTGAACTATACTATACTGTACTGGACTATACTATACTGAACTATACTGGACTATACTATACTGAACTATATTGTACTGTACTGGACTATACTATACTGAACTATACTGGGCTATACTATACTGAACTATATTGTACTGGACTATACTATACTGTACTGGACTATACTGAAGTATACTATACTGTACTGGACTATACTATACTGAACTATACTGGACTATACTGGACTATACTATACTGAACTATATTGTACTGGACTATACTGTACTGAACTATACTGGACTGGACTATACTGTACTGAACTATATTGTACTGGACTATAATGTACTGAACTATACTGGACTGAACTATACTGTACTGAACTATAATGTACTGAACTATACTATACTATACTGAACTATACTGTACTGAACTATACTATACTAAACTATACTCTACTGAACTATACTGCACTGAACTATACTATACTGAACTATACTATACTGAACTATACTGTACTGAACTATACTATACTGAACTATACTATACTGTACTGAACTATACGTACTGAACTATACTGTACTGAACTATACTATACTGTACTGAACTATACTGTACTGGACTATACTATACTGAACTATATTGTACTGGACTATACTGTACTGAACTATACTGGACTGAACTATACTGTACTGAACTATAATGTACTGAACTATACTATACTATACTGAACTATACTGTACTGAACTATACTATACTAAACTATACTCTACTGAACTATACTGCACTGAACTATACTATACTGAACTATACTATACTGAACTATACTGTACTGAACTATACTATACTGAACTATACTATACTGTACTGAACTATACGTACTGAACTATACTGTACTGAACTATACTATACTGTACTGAACTATACTGTACTGAACTATACTGTACCGAACTATACTAAACTGAACTATACTATACTGTACTGAACTATACTATACTGTACTGAACTATACTATACTAAACTATACTCTACTGAACTATACTGCAATGAACTATACTATACTGAACTATACTATGCTGAACTATACTGTACTGAACTATACTATACTGAACTATACTATACTGTACTGAACTATACGTACTGAACTATACTGTACTGAACTATACTATACTGTACTGAACTATACTGTACTGAACTATACTGTACTGAACTATACTACACTGAACTATACTATACTGTACTGAACTATACTGTACTGAACTATACTATACTGAACTATACTGTACTGTACTGTACTGGACTATACTGTACTGAACTATACTATACTGACCTATACTGTACTGTTCTGTACTGTACTGGACTATACTGGACTGAACTATACTGAACTATACTATACTGTACTGGACTATACTATACTGAACTATACTGGACTATACTGGACTATACTATACTGAACTATACTGTACTGTACTGTACTGTACTGGACTATACTGGACTGAACTATACTGAACTATACTATACTGTACTGAACTATACTATACTGTACTGAACTATACTGTACTGAACTATACTACACTGAACTATACTATACTGTACTGAATTATACTGTACTGAACTATACTATACTGAACTATGCTATACTGTACTGAACTAAAATGTACTGAACTATACTGGACTGGACTATACTATACTGAACTATACTGTACTGTACTGTACTGGACTATACTGGACTGAACTATACTGTACTGAACTATACTACACTGAACTATACTATACTGTACTGAATTATACTGTACTGAACTATACTATACTATACTATACTGAACTATATTGTACTGGACTATACTATACTGTACTGAACTATACTCTACTGAACTATACTGTACTGGACTATACTGGACTGTACTATACTGCACTATACAATACTGGACTTTACTGAACTATATTATGCTGAACTATACTGGACTGAAAAATACTGTACTGAACTATACTGTACTGTACTGCACTTTACTGAACTATACTGGACTGGGCTATACTGTACTGAACTATACTATGCTGAACTATACTGGACTGAACTATACTGTACTGAACTATACTGTACTGAACTATACTGTACTGAACTATACTATACTGAACTATACTGGACTGAACTATACTGTACTGAACTATACTGTACTGAACTATACTGAACTATACTGGACTGAACTATACTGGACTGAACTATACTGGACTGAACTATACTGGACTGAACTATACTGGACTATACTGTACTGGACTATACTATACTGGACTATACTATACTGAACTATACTGTACTGAACTATACTGGACTGAACTATACTGTACTGAACTACACTATACTGAACAATACTGGACTATACTGTAGTGAACTATACTGAACTATACTGTACTGAACTATACTGAAGTATACTGTACTGAACTATACTGTACTGCACTGCACTTTACTGAACTATACTATGCTGAACTATACTGGACTGAACTATACTGTACTGAACTATACTGTACTGAACTATACTGTACTGAACTATACTGTACTGAACTATACTGGACTGAACTATACTGGACTGAACTATACTGGACTGAACTATACTGTACTATACTGGACTGAACTATACCATACTGTACTGGACTATACTATACTGAACTATACTATACTGAACTATACTATACTGTGCTGGACTATACTATACTGAACTATACTATACTTTAATGGACTATACTGTACTATACTATATTATACTGGCCTATACTATACTGAACTAAACTGGACTACACTATACTGAACTATACTATATTATACTGGACTATACTATACTGAACTAAACTGGACTACACTATACTGAACTATACTGGACTGAACAATACTGTACTGAACTATACTGGACTGCACTGTACTGTACTGAACTATACTGTACTGGACTATACTATACTGAACTATACTGTACTGAACTATACTGTACTGAACTATACTGTACTGAACTATACTGGACTATACTATACTGAACTAAACTGGACTACACTATACTGAACTATACTGTACTGGACTATACTGTACTGGACTATACTATACTGAACTATACTGTACTGAACTATACTGTACTGAACTATACTGGACTGGACTATACTATACTGAACTATACTGTACTGGACTATACTATACTGAACTATACTGTACTGAACTATACTGTACTGAACTATACTGTACTGGACAATACTATACTGATCTATACTGTACTGAACTATAATGTACTGAACTATACTATACTATACTGAACTATACTGTACTGAACTATACTATGCTAAACTATACCCTACTGAGCTATACTGCACTGAACTATACTATACTGAACTATACTATACTGAACTATACTATACTGAACTATACTACACTGAACTATACTATACTGTGCTGAACTATACTGTACTGAACTATACTATACTGAACTATACTATACTGTACTGAACTATACTACACTGAACTATGCTATACTGTACTGAACTAAAATGTACTGAACTATACTGGACTGGACTATACTATACTGAACTATACTGTACTGTACTGTACTGTACTGGACTATACTGGACTGAACTATACTGAACTATACTATACTATACTGAACTATACTGGACTATACTATACTGAACTATATTGTACTGTACTGGACTATACTATACTGAACTATACTGGACTATACTATACTGAACTATATTGTACTGGACTATACTATACTGTACTGGACTATACTGAAGTATACTATACTGTACTGGACTATACTATACTGAACTATACTGGACTATACTGGACTATACTATACTGAACTACTGTACTGAACTATACTGTACTGAACTATACTATACTGAACTATACTGTACTGTACTGTACTGGACTATACTGTACTGAACTATACTATACTGAACTATACTGTACTGTACTGTACTGTACTGGACTATACTGGACTGAACTATACTGAACTATACTATACTGTACTGGACTATACTATACTGAACTATACTGGACTATACTGGACTATACTATACTGAACTATATTGTACTGGACTATACTATACTGTACTGGACTATACTGAAGTATACTATACTGTACTGGACTATACTATACTGGACTATACTGGACTATACTATACTGAACTATACTATACTATACTGTACTGAACTATACTATACTAAACTATACTCTACTGAACTATACTGCACTGAACTATACTATACTGAACTATACTATACTGAACTATACTGTACTGAACTATACTATACTGAACTATACTATACTGTACTGAACTATACGTACTGAACTATACTGGACTGGACTATACTGTACTGAACTATATTGTACTGGACTATACTGTACTGAACTATACTGGACTGAACTATACTGTACTGAACTATAATGTACTGAACTATACTATACTATACTGAACTATACTGTACTGAACTATACTATACTAAACTATACTCTACTGAACTATACTGCACTGAACTATACTATACTGAACTATACTATACTGAACTATACTGTACTGAACTATACTATACTGAACTATACTATACTGTACTGAACTATACGTACTGAACTATACTGTACTGAACTATACTATACTGTACTGAACTATACTGTACTGAACTATACTGTACTGAACTATACTAAACTGAACTATACTATACTGTACTGAACTATACTGTACTGAACTATACTATACTAAACTATACTCTACTGAACTATACTGCACTGAACTATACTATACTGAACTATACTATACTGAACTATACTGTACTGAACTATACTATACTGAACTATACTATACTGTACTGAACTATACGTACTGAACTATACTGTACTGAACTATACTATACTGTACTGAACTATACTGTACTGAACTATACTGTACTGAACTATACTACACTGAACTATACTATACTGTACTGAACTATACTGTACTGAACTATACTATACTGAACTATACTGTACTGTACTGTACTGGACTATACTGTACTGAACTATACTATACTGAACTATACTGTACTGTACTGTACTGTACTGGACTATACTGGACTGAACTATACTGAACTATACTATACTGTACTGGACTATACTATACTGAACTATACTGGACTATACTGGACTATACTATACTGAACTATACTGTACTGTACTGTACTGTACTGGACTATACTGGACTGAACTATACTGAACTATACTATACTGTACTGAACTATACTATACTGTACTGAACTATACTGTACTGAACTATACTATACTGAACTATGCTATACTGTACTGAACTAAAATGTACTGAACTATACTGGACTGGACTATACTATACTGAACTATACTGGACTATACTGGACTATACTATACTGAACTATATTGTACTGGACTATACTGTACCGAACTATACTGGACTGGACTATACTGTACTGGACTATACTGTACTGGACTATACTGTACTGAACTATACTGGACTGGACTATACTGTACTGGACTATACTATACTATACTGAACTATATTGTACTGGACTATACTATACTGTACTGGACTATACTGAACTATACTATACTGTACTGGACTATACTATACTGAACTATACTGGACTATACTGGACTATACTATACTGAACTATATTGTACTGGACTATACTGTACTGAACTATACTGGACTGGACTATACTGTACTGGACTATACTAGACTATGCTATACTGAACTATACTGGACTATACTATACTGAGCTACACTGGACTGAACTATACTGTACTGGACTATACTGTACTGGACTATACTGGACTATACTGTACTGTACTGGACTATACTATACTGGACTATACTGGACTATACTGTACTGGACTATACTGGACTATACTATACTGGACTGTACTGTACTGGACTATACTATACTGTTAATATACTGTACTGGACTATACTGTACTGAACTATACTGCACTGAACTATACTATACTGAACTATACTGTAGTGAACTATACTATACTGGACTATACTGTACTGAACTATACTGTACTTAACTATACTGTACTGAACTATACTGTACTGAACTATACTGTACTGAACTATACTATACTGAACTATACTGGACTATACTGTACTGAACTATACTATACTGATCTATACTGAACTATACTGGACTGAACTATACTGGACTATACTGGACTGAACTATACTGGACTAAATTATACTGGACTGAACTGTACTGGACTGAACTATACTGGACTATACTGGACTGAACTATACTGGACTGAACTATACTGTACTGAACTATACTGTACTGAACTATACTGTACTGAACTATGCTATACTGAACTATACTGGACTATACTGTACTGAACTATACTATACTGATCTATACTGAACTATACTGGACTGAACTATACTGGACTATACTGGACTGAACTATACTGGACTAAACTATACTGGACTGAACTATACTGGACTGAACTATACTGGACTATACTGGACTGAACTATACTGGACTGAACTATACTGGACTATACTGGGCTGAACTATACTGGACTATACTGGACTGAACTATACTGGACTAAACTATACTGGACTGAACTATACTGGACTGAACTATACTGCACTATACTGTACTGAACTATACTGTACTGAACTATACTGTACTGAACTATACTGGACTATACTGTACTGAACTATACTATACTGATCTATACTGAACTATACTGGACTGAACTATACTGGACTATACTGGACTGAACTATACTGGACTAAACTATACTGGACTGAACTGTACTGGACTGAACTATACTGGACTATACTGGACTAAACTATACTGGACTGAACTATACTGTACTGAACTATACTGTACTGAACTATGCTATACTGAACTATACTGGACTATACTGTACTGAACTATACTATACTGATCTATACTGAACTATACTGGACTGAACTATACTGGACTATACTGGACTGAACTATACTGGACTAAACTATACTGGACTGAACTATACTGGACTGAACTATACTGGACTATACTGGACTGAACTATACTGGACTGAACTATACTGGACTATACTGGGCTGAACTATACTGGACTGAACTATACTATACTGAACTATACTGGACTATACTGTACTGAACTATACTGGACTGAACTATATTGGACTGAACTATACTGGACTGAACTATACTGGACTGAACTATACTGGACTAAACTATACTGGACTGAACTATACTGGACTATACTGGAATGAACTATACTGGACTAAACTATACTGGGCTGAACTATACTGGACTGAACTATACTGGACTATACTGGACTGAACTATACTGGACTGAACTATACTGGACTATACTGGGCTGAACTATACTGGACTAAACGTACTGTGCTCTGCAGTACTGTGCTGTGATGTATAAACTTGTGAAACAAGCAGAGAATGACATTCATATCCATAATTATTTATTTCTGTGTAGAACACATCAGGGACCCATGATGTAATTACGTTACCACGTTACCACGTTTCCACGTTACCACGTTTCCACGTTACCACGTTTCCACGTTACCACGTTTCCACGTTTCCACGTTACCACGTTTCCACGTTTCCACGTTACCACGTTTCCACGTTTCCGCGTTTCCGCGTTTCCGCGTTTCCGCGTTTTCACGTTTCCACGTTACCACGTTTCCACGTTTCCGCGTTACCGCGTTACCGCGTTACCGCGTTTCCACGTTTCCACGTTTCCACGTTACCACGTTACCACGTTTCCGTTACCGGCCGTTAATCCTACATTTACTGTAGTTCAATAACCAAAACAGGGTGTTTTCAAACTCAAGGTGTCGTGTCGTAACTGACACCCCATTCTCCCTGCAGACGTCTTTCAATCATCTATCGGAGCAGATATTTACGAGTCTCTGGAAAACATGATTGCAGAAAAACCCTGAGGGAGATTTTTTTAACGTGGTTCCGTTTAAAGTTTGCATCGGACTTGATTTACTACTTGAAATTACTTGTGAACGTTTGCTTCAACCTGCCTGGAGGACCAGTTGGCCATTTTAGTCCATTTCAACCGGCAAGCTCAATCAAGAGCATCTTAATTATTTTAAATTATTTACAATAGTATAATAGTAATATTAATAGTATAGGACCCTGGTCTGGTTCACATATGTGAAGCTCATTGATGCAGATTTATTTTTAATTATCTATATAATAATAATAATAAATATAATATTATATAAATATTTATTTTATCTAGGCAAGTCAGTTCAGAACAAATTCTTATTTACATTCGAAGTCGGACGTTTACATACACTTAGGTTGGAGTCATTAAAACTAGTTTACATACACTTAGGTTGGAGTCATTAAAACTAGTTTACATACACTTAGGTTGGAGTCATTAAAACTAGTTTACATACACTTAGGTTGGAGTCATTAAAACTAGTTTACATACACTTAGGTTGGAGTCATTAAAACTAGTTTACATACACTTAGGTTGGAGTCATTAAAACTAGTTTACATACACTTAGGTTGGAGTCATTAAAACTAGTTTACATACACTTAGGTTGGAGTCATTAAAACTAGTTTACATACACTTAGGTTGGAGTCATTAAAACTAGTTTACATAAACTTAGGTTGGAGTCATTAAAAATATTTTACATACACTTAGGTTGGAGTCATTAAAAAAAGTTTACATACACTTAGGTTGTAGTCATTAAAACTAGTTTACATACACTTAGGTTGGAGTCATTAAAACTAGTTTACATACACTTAGGTTGGAGTCATTAAAACTAGTTTACATACACTTAGGTTGGAGTCATTAAAACTAGTTTACATACACTTAGGTTGGAGTCATTAAAACTAGTTTACATACACTTAGGTTGGAGTCATTAAAACTAGTTTACATACACTTAGGTTGTAGTCATTAAAACTAGTTTACATACACTTAGGTTGGAGTCATTAAAACTAGTTTACATACACTTAGGTTGGAGTCATTAAAACTAGTTTACATACACTTAGGTTGGAGTCATTAAAACTAGTTTACATATACTTAGGTTGGAGTTATTAAAACTAGTTTACATACACTTAGGTTGGAGTCATTAAAGCTAGTTTACATACACTTAGGGTGGAGTCATTAAAACTAGTTTACATACACTTAGGTTGGAGTCATTGAAACTCATTTTTTTTTTCAACCACTCCACTAATGGAGATCTTGTTAATGTGGGCTCTGTTTTATTTACTTAACAATTAAGGAACACTCAAAAACGTGCACTTATAAATCATAATAATTTGAATCAAAATACAGCTGTAGACAGAAGTCGAAGATCAAACATGACACATACAACTGATGTCTCACCTGAGTTATGTCCAATAAGGAAACGTCCATGCTGCTTTTATCATGCTTGTAGTCAACCCCCTGTGATGTCACTGCATATGTCATTACCTGCTACTCATCAGACCAAGCCCGTGCATACACAGCTATACAAACTTGCAAGAGATGCAGTAGTTCCAGTGTTTTCTAAGGCCTCAGCAGCAAATGTCCACTCCCCCAAGTTGATTAATAGAGGTATGTCTGACTAGACTCTTATCTCTTCTACTCCTTTGCAGGGCTCTATGTTTATCTTTGAAATGCTTTCTCAAATACCATTTTCTTTACAAGAGGCAGAGACTTAGAAAAGACTGGAATAATTCTAAAACCTTACAATGTGTGTGTATATATATATATATATATATATATATATATATATATATATATTGTTAATCTGTAGTCTAGGACCCTATAAATGTAGAGGAGAGGGGTTCCATAGCCTCCCCCTTCTATTAATACAACCTATTATAATCAATAATTATAATACAAAAAACATTTGGTGCAGCCCCTATCATGACCCCAATTTGATCCATCATTAAAAAACATTGTTTTGGCTAGTCGGTTAGGACATCTACTTTGTGCATGACACAAGTAATTTTTTCCAACAATTGTTTCCAGACAGATTATTTCACTTATAATTCACTGTATCACAATTCCAGTGGGTCAGACGTTTACATAAACTAAGTTGACTGGGCCTTTTAAACAGCTTGGAAAATTCCAGAAAATTATGTCACGGCTTTAGAAAATTCTGATAGGCTAATTGACATCATTTGAGTCAATTGAAGGTGTACCTGTGGATGTATTTCAAGGTCTACCTTCAAACTCAGTGCCTCTTTGCTTGAAATCAGGGGAAAATCAAAAGAAATCAGCCAAAACCTCAGATTTTGTTTTGTAGACCAAAAGCAATTTCCACATTCATCTGTAGAAACATTACGCAAGTATAAACACCATGGGACCACGTAGCCATCATACCGCTCAGGAAGGAGACGCGTTCTGTCTCCTAGAGATGAACGTACTTTGGTGTGAAAAGTACAAATCAATCCCAGAACAACAGCAAAGAACCTTGTGAAGATCCTGAAGGAAACGGGTACAAAAGTATCTATATCCACAGTAAAACGAGTCCTATATATCGACATAACCTGAAAGGCCTCTCAGCAAGGAAGAAGACACTGCTCCAAAACCGCCATAAAAAAGCCAGACTACGGTTTGCAACTGCACATGGGGACAAAGATCGTACTTTTTAGAAAAATGTCCTGTGGTCTGATGAAACAAAAATATAAGCTTTTGGCCATAATTACCATGGTTATGTTTGGAGGATAAACGGGGAGGCTTGCAAGCCGAAGAACACCATCCCAACCATGAAGCATGGTGGTGGCAGCATCATGTTGTGGGGGTGCTTTGCTGCAGGGGGACTGGTGCACTTCACAAAATAGATGGCATCATGAGGAGGAGAATTATGTGGATATATTGAAGCAACATCTCAAGAAATCAGTCAGGAAGTTAAAGCTTGGTCACAAATGGGTCTTCCAAATGGACAATGACCCCAAGCATACTTCCAAAGTTGTGGCAAAATGGCTTAAGGACAACAAAGTCAAGGTATTGGCGTGGCAATCCCAAAGCCCTGACCTCAATCCCATAGAAAATCTGTGGGCAGAACTGAAAAAGCATGCGAGCAAGGAGGCCTACAAACCTGACTCAGTTACACCAGCTCTGTCAGGAGGATTGGGCCAATATTCACCCAACTTATTGTGGGAAGCTTGTGGAAGGCTTCCCGAAATGTTTTACCCAAGTTAAACAATTTAAAGGCAATGCTACCAAATACTAATTGAGTGTATGTACACTTCTGACCCACTGGGAATGTGATGAAAGAAATAAAAGCTGAAATAAATCATTCTCTCTACTATTATTCTGACATTTCACATTCTTAAAATAAAGTGGTGATCCTAACTGACCTAAGACAGGGAATTCTTACTCGGATTAAATGTCAAGAATTGTGTAAAACTGAGTTTAAATGTATGTAAACTACTGACTTCAACTATACAGCCAAACCTGGATGATGCTGGGCCAATTGTGCGCTGCCTATGGGACACCCAATCACAGCCGGATGTGATACAGCCTGGATTCAAACCAGGTACTGTAGTGACGCGTCTTGCACTGAGATACAGTGCCATACACCGCTGTGCCATTCCGGAGCCCACGTACTGCAGTGAGGCTGTGTTTGGAGAGAACCAGAGATTGTTCGAGAGATGTGTATGTCATGTTTAACAGGTAATCATTATTAATGCCTGTGGTATCTCCACTGTGGTTTCAAACCTGGGACTGGTGTGGTGCAGATAACAAGTAAATAGACCCTGAACGCTTGATGACAAGGTCTCTCTTCTCTTTCTTTCTCCTTATGATGTTTATCCTCTCTCTCCTGAATCTCTTTTTCTCTCCCTTTCTTTCTCTCCCTGTCTTTCTCTCTCCTTCTCTTTCTCTCTCCCTGTTTCTCTCTCTCCCTCTTCTCTCTCCTCTTTCTCCCTCCCTATTGCTCTCTCCCTCTCGTTCTCCCCCTCTCGTTCTCTCTCCCTCTCGCTATTTCTCTCCCCCGCACTTTCTATCTCTCCCTCCCTCTATCTCTCTCTCTCTCTCTCTCTCTCTCTCTCTCTCTCTCTCTCTCTTTCCCCTCTGTCTACCCTCTCTTGTTCTCTCTCCAGGTGTGTGCTGTGCCAGTCTGGAGCAGCCCAAGGCCCTGATGAAGATGGGTCAGAGTAAGGTGCTTGTAGGACACGCTAACTTCCTGATGGGGGCGCTAGTCCAAAGGGGTCTATCAGCCTAAACGCATGGGCCTGCACCATCTAATCTAATGTAGTGGCACTCACTACTGGACTAGTGGTTAGACTGATATCTAATGTAGGACCACTGGTCTAGTGGTGAGACAGAGTACCCATTTCTATAGGGTGTTGGAATCCATCTGTAATGTGTATCTGTAGGGTGTTGTAGGAATCCATCTGTAATGTGTATCTGTAGGGTGTTGTTGTAGGGTGTTGTTGTAGGAATCCATCTGTAATGTGTATCTGTAGGGTGTTGTTGTAGGGTGTTGTTGTAGGAATCCATCTGTAATGTGTATCAGTAGGGTGTTGTTGTAGGAATCCATCTGTAATGTGTATCTGTAGGGTGTTGTTGTAGGGTGTTGTTGTAGGGTGTTGTTGTAGGAATCCATCTGTAATGTGTATCAGTAGGGTGTTGTTGTAGGGTGTGGTTGTAGGAATCCATCTGTAATGTGTATCAGTAGGGTGTTGTTGTAGGGTGTTGTTGTAGGAATCCATCTGTAATGTGTATCAGTAGGGTGTTGTTGTAGGGTGTTGTTGTAGGAATCCATCTGTAATGTGTATCAGTAGGGTGTTGTTGTAGGAATCCATCTGTAATGTGTATCTGTAGGGTGTTGTTGTAGGGTGTTGTTGTAGGAATCCATCTGTAATGTGTATCAGTAGGGTGTTGTTGTAGGAATCCATCTGTAATGTGTATCTGTAGGGTGTTGTTGTAGGAATCCATCTGTAATGTGTATCTGTAGGGTGTTGAAGGAAATACAGGCCATCATCCTGTGTTGTAACAAGAAGAGCAGACTGCTGGTGAGTTCGCTACTGAAATATATGTTCATGTGCTATTTGTGCAATCACAAGTCCATTCACCGGGTGAGAATCACAAGATAAGTCCACTTACACGGGTGAGAATCACAAGATAAGTCCATTAGTATCTCTGAACTGTTCTGTATTGGAAGCTGATTGGCCCAGTAGTATCTCTGATCTGTTTCTGTATTGGAAGCTGATTGGCCCAGTAGTATCTCTGATCTGTTTCTGTATTGGAAGCTGATTGGCCCAGTAGTATCTCTGATCTGTTTCTGTATTGGTAGCTGATTGGCCCAGTAGTATTTCTGAAATGTTCTGTATTGGAAGCTGATTGGCCCAGTAGTATCTCTGAACTGTTCTGTATTGGTAGCTGATTGGCCCAGTAGTATCTCTGATCTGTTTCTGTATTGGTAGCTGATTGGCCCAGTAGTATCTCTGAACTGTTCTGTATTGGAAGCTGATTGGCCCAGTAGTATCTCTGATCTGTTTCTGTATTGGAAGCTGATTGGCCCAGTAGTATCTCTGATCTGTTTCTGTATTGGTAGCTGATTGGCCCAGTAGTATTTCTGAAATGTTCTGTATTGGAAGCTGATTGGCCCAGTAGTATCTCTGAACTGTTCTGTATTGGAAGATGATTGGCCCAGTAGTATCTCTGATCTGTTTCTGTATTGGTAGCTGATTGGCCCGGTAGTATCTCTGATCTGTTTCTGTATTGGTAGCTGATTGGCCCGGTAGTATCTCTGAACTGTTCTGTATTGGCAGCTGATTGGCCCAGTATTATGTCTGAACTGTTCTGTATTGGTAGCTGATTGGCCCAGTAGTATCTCTGATCTGTTTCAGAATCGGTAGCTGATTGGCCCGGTAGTATCTCTGAACTGTTCTGTATTGGCAGCTGATTGGCCCAGTATTATGTCTGAACTGTTCTGTATTGGTAGCTGATTGGCCCAGTAGTATCTCTGAACTGTTCTGTATTGGTAGCTGATTGGCCCAGTAGTATCTCTGAACTGTTCTGTATTGGTAGCTGATTGGCCCAGTTGTATATCTGAACTGTTCTGTATTGGTAGCTGATTGGCCCAGTAGTATATCTGAACTGTTCTGTATTGGTAGCTGATTGGCCCAGTAGTATCTCTGATCTGTTTCGGAATCAGTAGCTGATTGGCCCAGTAGTATCTCTGATCTGTTTCGGAATCAGTAGCTGATTGGCCCAGTAGTATCTCTGAACTGTTTCGGAATCAGTAGCTGATTGGCCCAGTAGTATCTCTGAACTGTTTCGGAATCAGTAGCTGATTGGCCCAGTAGTATCTCTGAACTGTTCTGTATTGGTAGCTGATTGGCCCAGTAGTATATCTGAACTGTTCTGTATTGGTAGCTGATTGGCCCAGTAGTATCTCTGAACTGTTCTGTATTGGTAGCTGATTGGCCCAGTAGTATATCTGAACTGTTCTGTATTGGTAGCTGATTGGCCCAGTAGTATCTCTGATCTGTTTCGGAATCAGTAGCTGATTGGCCCAGTAGTATCTCTGAACTGTTCTGTATTGGTAGCTGATTGGCCCAGTAGTATCTCTGAAGTGTTCTGTATTGGTAGCTGATTGGCCCAGTAGTATCTCTGAACTGTTCTGTATTGGTAGCTGATTGGCCCAGTAGTATCTCTGATCTGTTTCGGAATCAGTAGCTGATTGGCCCAGTAGTATCTCTGAACTGTTCTGTATTGGTAGCTGATTGGCCCAGTAGTATATCTGAACTGTTCTGTATTGGTAGCTGATTGGCCCAGTAGTATCTCTGATCTGTTTTGGAATCAGTAGCTGATTGGCCCAGTAGTATCTCTGAACTGTTCTGTATTGGTAGCTGATTGGCCCAGTAGTATCTCTGAAGTGTTCTGTATTGGTAGCTGATTGGCCCAGTAGTATCTCTGAACTGTTCTGTATTGGTAGCTGATTGGCCCAGTAGTATCTCTGAACTGTTCTGTATTGGTAGCTGATTGGCCCAGTAGTATCTCTGAACTGTTCTGTATTGGCAGCTGATTGGCCCAGTAGTATCTCTGAACTGTTTCGGTAGTTTATTAATCTCGTATTTATACTCCTCTTTCACGACTCAGGACGAGACCCAGATATAGACACAAGAAGCAGATAGTTCCAATCCCAGAATATTTAGTATAACAAAAGGGGCAGGTCAAGGGCACTCAGGGATAGAACAGCAGGATCAGGACAGGCAGAGGCAATCAGGGATAGAACAGCAGGATCAGGACAGGCAGAGGCAATCAGGGATAGAACAGCAGGATCAGAACAGGCAGAGACAATCAGGGATAGAACAGCAGGATCAAGACAGGCAGAGGCAATCAGGGATAGAACAGCAGGATCAGGACAGGCAGAGGCAATCAGGGATAGAACAGCAGGATCAGGACAGTCAGAGGCAATCAGGGATAGAACAGCAGGATCAGAACAGGCAGAGACAATCAGGGATAGAACAGCAGGATCAAGACAGGCAGAGGCAATCAGGGATAGAACAGCAGGATCAGGACAGGCAGAGGCAATCAGGGATAGAACAGCAGGATCAGGACAGGCAGATGCAATCAGGGATAGAACAGCAGGATCAAGACAGGCAGAGGCAATCAGGGATAGAACAGCAGGATCAGGACAGGCAGAGGCAATCAGGGATAGAACAGCAGGATCAGGACAGGCAGAGACAATCAGGGATAGAACAGCAGGATCAGGACAGGCAGAGGCAATCAGGGATAGAACAGCAGGATCAGGACAGGCAGAGACAATCAGGGATAGAACAGCAGGATCAAGACAGGCAGAGGCAATCAGGGATAGAACAGCAGGATCAAGACAGGCAGAGGCAATCAGGGATAGAACAGCAGGATCAGGACAGGCAGAGACAATCAGGGATAGAACAGCAGGATCTGGACAGGCAGAGACAATCAGGGATAGAACAGCAGGATCAGGACAGGCAGAGGCAATCAGGGATAGAACAGCAGGATCAGGACAGGCAGAGACAATCAGGGATAGAACAGCAGGATCAAGACAGGCAGAGGCAATCAGGGATAGAACAGCAGGATCAAGACAGGCAGAGGCAATCAGGGATAGAACAGCAGGATCAGGACAGGCAGAAAGATCAGAACTGAGAAGACTAGAAAACAAAGACTTGTGAACAGGCGAAACAGGGAAACGCGCTGGTAAGACCTGATACAAAACAAGACAAACTCGTAACAGACAAACCAGAAAACACAGGTATAAATACACAGGGGAGATCGGAGACAATTGGTGGGGGGCAGAAAGACAAGTGAAACAGATGCTGCTGTGACAATCTCTACATTTCAGATGCGTGGCTGTGAAGTCGTTGCTGTCGTGATGTGAGAATGCATGTCTGTCTATGGGGGAAATGTTTTAGGAGCTGCGCTGTTTGACAAAGTGAACGATTTTTGGGTTCCTATGATGTTTTACTCCTCTGTCTCCTGATGATTCGCATTTATTTCTCTCTCCATTTATTTCTCCCTCCATTTATTTCTCTCTCCATTTATTTCTCTCTCCATTTATTTCTCTCTCCATTTATTTCTCCCTCCTTTTTTTCTTTCTTAATTTCTGTTCTTTCCCTCTTGTCCTCCTGTTTCCTCTTTCCCTTCAGATGAAAGAGAATTGACTGTTCTTCTGTCACTGGAGTTATTTTTAATCACTTGAAGAAAACTCCCCCTCCTAAACAGGGAGGTAGGAAGACTGGGCAAGTGAATGCAATCTCCTCCGCTCTCTGTTCTCGCTCTCTCGCTCGTTCACTCACGCTCTCTCTCACTTTACAGTTTTTGCTCTCTTTCTCGGCAGTCTTTTCGTTCTCACACTCTCTCTCTCTCTACATCCTCTGTCTCTCTCTCTCTCCCTCTACATCCTCTGTCTCTCTCTCTTTCGCTCTCACTCTCTTTCTCTCTTGCTCTCTCTCTCTCCATCTACATCCTCTGTCTCGCTCTCTCTCTCCCTCTACATCCTCTGTCTCTCTCTCTCTCTCCCTCTACATCCTCTGTCTCTTTCTCTCTCTGTGTGTGTGTCAGACATGGTTGTTGTTTATGGTCAGCATGTTTGCTAATCTTCTGGCCACAGCTTTGGTCTGACTGTTTCCGTAGTGAGGACCATAGTTCATGGGGGCGGAGCCTCTTGAGTCACTGCTGGTTCCCAGACGCTATTGGCTATGCCAGCATCACCTACGAGTGAAGAATCAACAATAAGTGGGACACAATCATGAAGTGGAACGAAATTTATTGGATATTTCAAACTTTTTTAATCTCTTACATCTATGGGGGCGCTATTTCATTATTGGATAAAAAAACGTGCCCGTTTTAAGTGCAATATTTTGTCACAAAAAAGATGCTCGACTATGCATTTAATTGACAGCTTTGGAAAGAAAACACTCTGACGTTTCCAAAACTGCAAAGATATTGTCTGTGAGTGCCCCAGAACTGATGCTACAGGCGAAACCAAGATGAAACTTCAAACAGGAAATGAGCAGGATTTTTGAGGCTCTGTATTTCATTATCTCCTTATATGGCTGTGAATGCGCAAGGAATGAGCCTGCCCGATCTATCGTTTCCCAAGGTATCTGCAGCATTGTCACGTATTTGTAGGCATATCATTGGAAGATTGACCATAAGAGACTACATTTGCCAGGTGTCCGCCCGGTGTCCTCCGTCGAAATTGGTGCGTCATCTTCAGCTGCAAGTCTTTTTCCAAGGGATTCAGTGGAGAAAGTAGACTTCCACGAACGATATATCAATGAAGAGATATATGAAAAACACCTTGAGGATTGATTCTAAACAGCGTTTGCCGTGTTTCAGTCGATATTATGGAGTTAATTTGGAAAAAAGTTTGCCGTTTTGATGACTGAATTTTCGTTTTTTTTTGGTACCCAAACGTGATGTACAAAATGGAGCGATTTCTCCTACACAAAGAATCTTTTAGGAAAAAACTGAACATTTGCTATGTAACTGAGAGTCTCCTCATTGAAAACATCCGACGTTCTTCAAAGGTAAATGATTTTATTTGAATCCTTTTCTGGTTTTTGTGCAAATGTTGCCCGCTAAATGCTACGCTAAATGCTACTCTAGCTATCAATACTCTTACACAAATGCTTGTTTTGCTATGGTTCAAAAGCATATTTTGAAAATCTGAGATGACAGTGTTGTTAAGAAAAGGCAAAGCTTGAGATATAGCATATTTATTTCACTTCATTTGCGATTTTCATAAATATTTAACATTACGTTATGCTAATGAGCTTGAGGCTATAACTGGATACAGGTTTTTTTCATAGCCAAACGTGAACAAAACGGAGCGATTTGTCCTACACAAATAATATTTTTTGAAAAACTGAACATTTGCTATCTAACTGAGAGTCTCCTCATTGAAAACATCTGAAGTTATTCAAAGGTCAATGATTTTATTTGAATGCTTCTCTTGTTTTTGTGAAAATGTTGCTGGCTGAATTCTAGGCTTATAGCTATGCTAGCTATCAATACTCTTACACAAATGCTTGTTTAGCTATGGTTGAAAAGCATATTTTGAAAATCTGAGATGACAGTGTTGTTAACAAAAGTCTAAGCTTGAGAGCAAATATATTTATTTCATTTAATTTGCGATTCTCATGAATAGTTAACGTTGCGTTATGCTAATGAGCTTGAGGCTATAAATAGGATCGCGGATCCGGGATTGCTCGACGCAAGAAGTTTAAAAAGTTTGAAATATCCAATAAATGTCGTTCCACTTCATGATCGTGTCCCACTAGTTGTTGATTCTTCACAAAAAATACAGTTTTATATCTTTATGTTTGAGGACTGAAATGTGGCAAAAGATCGCAAAGTTCAAGGGGGCCGAATACTTTCGCAAGGCACTGTATTTACTTAAGTCACACATGGAGTGTGTGTGTTTAGTGGGTCATGTGGAGGGATGATGTGTTCATTTTATTTAACCTTCATTTAACCAGAACATTTAGTTTATGAGGGAGACCTGGTAAATGGTAGTTTACATACAACAACACAATTCCAGAGGTCAACAACAACTTCCTCTTAGTGAGATGGATGTGGGATAAAACCGTGTGTGTGTGTCAGATGGATGTGGGGTATTCTGGGTAATCTGATGTGGGGTATTCTGGAGGGTTACACTATATCATGGATAATCACCTGGGTAACCAGGTACACAGTCCCACTGGTCCTTGGGTATTTGAATGGTTATTTGTAAAAAAATAAATAATAATAATAATAGTTTGCCAAATTGTATTTCAAATACTAAAGTACACTGACTGTACTTTAGTATTTATATTTTATATTTTTTACTTCACTACATTCCTAAAGATAATAATGTAATTTTTTACTCCATATGTTTTCCCTGACTGTCACGTTCTGACCTTAGTTCTTTTATTACGTCTTTGTTTTAGTATGGTCAGGGCGTGAGTTGGGTGGGGTCTATGTTAGTTTTTCTATGATTTGCTATTTCTGTGTTTGGCCTTGTATGGTTCTCAATCAGAGGCAGCTGTCAACCGTTGTCCCTGATTGAGAACCATATTTAGGGAGCCTGTTTTCTATTGTGTTTCGTGGGTGATTATTTTCTGTTGTGTGTCTGCACCAGCCAGAGCTGTTTCCTGTTGTTTGTCTGCACCAGCTAGAACTGTTTCCTGTTGTGTGTCTGCACCAGCCAGAACTGTTTCCTGTTGTGTGTCTGCACCAGCCAGAACTGTTTTCTGTTGTGTGTCTGCACCAGCCAGAGCTGTTTCCTGTTGTGTGTCTGCACCAGCCAGAACTGGTTCCTGTTGTGTGTCTGCACCAGCCAGAACTGTTTCCTGTTGTGTGTCTGCACCAGCCAGAGCTGTTTCCTGTTGTGTGTCTGCACCAGCCAGAGCTGTTTCCTGTTGTGTGTCTGCACCAGCCAGAACTGTTTTCGGTCGTTTCTCTTTGTCATTTTGTTATTTCCGTGTTCATTTAATAAATATGGACACACACACCACGCTGCACCTTGGTCCTCACCTTCTTCCACCGATGACGACAGCAGTTACACTGACACCCAAAAGTCCTCCTTCCATTTTGAATGCTTAGCGAGACAGTAAAGTGGTCTCGTTCACACACTTATCAAGAGAACATCCCTGGTCATTCCTACTGCCTCTGATCTGGCGGAATCACTAAACACAAATGCTTTGTTTGTAAATCTTGTCTGAGTGTTGTATTGCGCCCCTTGCTCTCTGTAAATAAAAACTAGAACATGTGGCTGGTTTTCTTAATATAAGGAATTTGAAATTATTTATATTTTTATTTGTTAATTCTTAAGTATATTTTAGCAATTACGTTTACTTTTGACACTTAAGCATATTTAAAACCAAATACTTTTAGACTTTTACTGAAGTAATATTTTACTGGGTGATTCTCACTTTTACTTGAGTCATTGTCTATGAAGGAATCTATACTGTTACTCAAGTATGATGATTGGGTAGTTTCCCACCACTGCTACATAATCTAGCCAATGGCATCCAGGGAAACCAGTTGGGTCGTGCTAATTGCCTGTGAAGTGATCTGACCAATCTCACAAACACTAGTCTACAGTAGCACTCAATACTTCTGCCTAGAAGCAGACTGTGTTTGTACCAGGGGCGTATTGAAGATGTGTTTCATCATGAAAGCCAGAGACGGATCCTAGGCTTTAGTTCTCACCACAGAGACTGGTTTTGCGTTCAGAAAATCAGCATTCTGAACCTCAACGTGTCTCTCCTCTCATCTGGAAATGCTGAAGGACTTTTCTCTCTCCCTACTACTGATATTCCCTCTCCGGTGTAAATAATCTGTCTGATTTTCCTCAAAGCTGAGACTTCCTCTTCTTCCTTTTAACTTCTCACAGATCATTCTCAGTCGATAAACTCTTTTCTTGCGAACACAGCTGAGACCGCAAGAGGAACATGAGCTGCTGGAACAAGAGATCCAGCTTCTTGATATTACGATGAACAATGGACACCCAGATACAGCTCCATACCCATCTATGAAACCCCTAACCCAGATACAGCTCCATACCCATCTATGAAACCCTAACCCAGATACAGCTCCATACCCATCTATGAAACCCCTAACCCAGATACAGCTCCATACCCATCTATGAAACCCTAACCCAGATACAGCTCCATACCCATCTATGAAACCACTAACCCAGATACAGCCCCATACCCATCTATGAAACCCCTAACCCAGATACAGCTCCATACCCATCTATGAAACCCCTAACCCAGATACAGCCATCGTTCTACAACATCATAGAAAATACCACGAAATCCCAGTGTCTATAATATTGTAATATATTTAATATTGTAATATATAATATTGTAATATATAATATATAATATTGTAATTAGCATAGTTGCTGTCACAAACTCCACCCACTTGTCACTGACCTGTTGGATATACATTTCCCAGTGACCATTTCTGTACTTAACAGCGTCATATGAATTTATTTTGATCCGGTTTAAAAAAATATTTTTTTTACAATATTTTATTTGTATTGATATTTGTTGCGGTCTACTTGTAGCTATGATTTTTTGTGAAAATAAACTGTTAAAACACCTCGTTGTAAAGCTAATTATAAATATAAAGGGCTGGACATACACATCAATGGAAGTCAGATGAAAATGAAAATAGATTTTGCTGAGGTCTCAGGACTGATAGGGTTTATGAAAATGTCAACATTTGTGTGTGGTGGGGGGTCACAGTCACCATTACATCTGTTCTATATATATATATATATATATACACAGTGCATTTGGAAAGTATTCAGACCCCTTGACTTTTTCCACATTTATGTTACGTTACAGCCTTAATCTAAAATTGATTAAAACAAAATAAAATCATCATCAATCAAAAAAAAAAAAGTAAAAACAGGTTTTGAGACATTTTTGCAAATTTAGATATAAAAAAAATCAGAAATACCTTATTTACATAAGTATTCAGACACTTTGCTATGAGGCTCGAAATTGAGCTCAGGTGCATCCTGTTTCCATTGATCATCCTTGACATGTTTCTACAACTTGATTGGAGTCCACCTGCGGTAAATTAAATTGATTGGACATGATTTGGAAAAGCACATACCTGTCTATATAAGGTCCCACAGTTGACAGTGCATGTCAGAACAAATACCAAGTCATGAGGTCGAAGGAATTGTCCGTAGAGCACCGCGACAGGATTGTGTCGAGGCAAAGATCTGGGGAAAGGTACCAAAAACGTCTGCAGCATTGAAGGTCCCCAAGAACACAGTGGCCTCCATCATTCTTAAATGGAAGAAGTTTGGAACCACCAAGACTCTACCTAGAGCTGGCTGCCTGGACAAACTGAGCAATTGGGGAGAAGGGTCTTGGTCAGGAAGGTGACCAAGAACCTAATGGTCACTCTAACAGAGCTCCTGAGTTCCTTTGTGGAGATGGGAGAACCTTCCAGAAGGACAACCATCTCTGCAGCACTTCACCAATCAGGCCTTTATGGTTGAGTGGCCAGACTGAAGCCACTCCTCAGTAAAAGGCACATGACAGCCTGCTTGGAGTTTGCCAAAAGGGACCTAACAACTCTCAGCCCATAAGAAACAAGATTCTCTGGTCTGATGAAACTAAGATTGAACTCTTTGGCCTGAATGACAAGGTTCACGTCTGGAGGAAACCTGGCACCATCCCTGTTTTTCAGCGGCAGGGACTGGGAGACTAGTCTGGATCGAGGGAAAGATGAACGGAGCAAAATACATAGAGATCATTGATGAAAACCTGCTCTGGGGTGAAGGTTCACCTTCCAACAGGACCAAGACCCTAAGCACACAGCCAAGACAATGCAGGAGTGACTTCGGGACAAGTCTCTGAATGTCTTTTTTATTTATTTATATTTTACCTTTATTTAACCAGGCTAGTCAGTTAAAGAACAAATTCTTATTTTCAAATGACAGCCTAAGAACAGTGGGTTAACTGCCTTGTTCAGGGGCAGAACGACAGATTTTTTACCTTGTCAGCTCGGGGATTCGATCATGCAACCTTTCGGTTACAAGTCCAACGCTCTAACCCCTAGACTTTGAGTGGTCCTGTCAGAGCCCGGACTTGAACCTGATCAAACATCTCTGGAGAGACCTGAAAATTGCTGTGCAG
>NC_088224.1:6842298-6944798 GCF_036934945.1 Oncorhynchus masou masou
CACCAGGCTACCTGCCTCTAACCACCACTAGGCTACCTGCCTCTAACCACTAGGCTACCTGCCTCTAACCACTAGACTACCTGCCTCTAACCACTAGGCTACCTGCTCTAACCACAAGGCTACCTGCTCTAACCACTAGGCTACCCTGCTCTAACCACTAGGCTACCTGCCCTAACCAATAGGCTACCTGCCTCTAACCACTAGGCTACCTGCCTCTAACCCTAGGCTACCTGCTCTAACCACTAGGCTAGCTGCCTCTAACCACTAGGATACCTGCTCTAGCCACTAGACTACCTGCTCTAACCACTAGGCTACCTGCTCTAACCACTAGGCTACCTGCCTCTAACCACGAGGCTACCTGCTCTAACCACTAGACTACCTGCTCTAACCACTAGGCTACCCTGCTCTAACCACTAGGCTACCTGCCTCTAACCACTAGGCTACCTGCCTCTAACCACTAGACTACCTCTCTCTAACCACCAGGCTACCTGCCTCTAACCACTAGGCTACCTGCCTCTAACCACTAGGCTACCTCTCTCTAACCACTAGGCTACCTGCCTCTAACCACTAGACTACCTGCCTCTAACTCTGTTAGTTAGGTGGCTAACTCTAATGTTAGCTAGGTGGCTAACTAATGTTAGCTAGCTGGCCAAGGTTAGCTAGGTGGCTAACCCTAATGTTAGCTAGCTGGCTAAGTTTAGCTAGCTGACTAAGGTTAGCTAGGCTAGAGGTGAGGGTTAAAGGAAAAGTCCACCCAAAAACGATCTTCTGGTATTGATTTGTTAGTCCATTACTGACATAGTCCCAAAATGTTTTGCTTTTCAGCAATCAAGTTTTCAAGAAATGTAACTTTCAAAATACAGAAATCACCCGAATATGATGCGACAAACAAAAAACATCCAGTCAGCTGCAGTCTTGTGGGCAACAGCAACTTGTTGATTCGAGGTTGAAGTAGAATGGCAAGAATAGGGCAAGCTAAAAGGCAGGCCACACCCTAGGCAAATAAAGGCGCAGTATTTGCCAGTGCAAAACGGCATCTGGGAACCTCGTCACAGATGGGCTGTTGCAGCAGATCGACCACACCAGGTTCCATTCCCATCAGCTAAAAACAAGAAGAAGTGGCTCCAGCGCTATCACCAACACTCCACCATTGAGGAGTGGAAAAACCCTGCCTGGTCAGACGAATCCCAGTTCCTGTTCATGCTGATGGCAGAGTCAGGGTTTGGAGTAAGCAGCATGAGTCCATGGCCCCATCCTGTCTGGTGTCAACGGTACAGGCTGGTGGCTGTGCTGTAATGGTGTGGAGAATGTTTTCCTGGCACACGTTAGGTCCCTTGATACCAATTGAGCAACGTTTCCATGCCCCGAATAATTCAGGGTGTTCTGGGGGAAATCTGGGTCCGACCTGGTACTAGATGGGCGTACCTAATAAACTGGCCATTGTGTATGTCTTTATGTATTTTCTTCGGCATGATCCCACAGCATGAGCCCACAGCATGATCCCATATCACACACACACATACACACACACACACACCCACAGAGACACACAGACACACGTGCGCACACACACACCCACCCACAGAGACACACACACACCATTGAAATTGCCATGCAAATGCTGAAGTTGCATTTTTTTCATTCACTCTCCAACCCAACAAATCTCTCTGTCTCTTTCGACCTCTCTCAACTACACACCATTCTCATTGTTGTGGTTGGAATCAGTCTCCTTCTCTCTATGGTGAACGTTTTATAATGCTGTGTTCATAAACCAAGTGGGAGGTGAGAATTTGCCAGTTGGATGCATTCACGCGGTTTCAACTGGTTGAAAAACGCTGATTGGCTTAAAGGTCAACAAGCTGGGTCAAAATCATCAACTAAAAGTACATCTATCATGCAAACAAATTATAGTGTTGAAAAAACAAACATATTAATAGATTGCTTTTGTTTTGTTCTTGCATTTTTACCGTTGAAAATATTTGTTTTCCAAGGTCATTTCCTTAGTAGGTGACTGACATCATAGGTGGGAGAGAAGTGGGAGCTCAGGATTCTAGATGAGTTTCTCGCTAGTAATTACCAGTTGTTCAACTAGATTTTCCCCAGTCATATGCGGTAACTCTCCACTTGGTAATAAATTATCAGCCACTCCCTAATCTAGTCAAACACTAAGCTGAGGATGTCGCCGGTATGTTTACCCAGCTAGTCCACTCAGTATGAGAATGCAATACTTCCCTCCCTCGAGCTAGGTGGCACATCTGAGCGAGTTTTAGTAAAGAGACACTTTTCCTGACTTGAGTATTTTCGACCAAGGGTAGAAATCCACAGGCAATTAGAGGCAGTTGTGTCAAGAGTTACAACTTTGATAACACGTGTGTCAAGAGGCTTAGTTCCAGTTTGGGCTTAGTTCCAGTTTGGGCTTAGTTCCAGTTGTTGGTTGTTTTGGAGGCTTGAACTGAAGAAAGGCAGGCCTACTACCACTACTACTAATACAACTATACTACTACTACTACAGTTACTACTACTATTACTACTACTACTATTACTACTGTCTACTACTAATACTACTACTGTCTACTACTACTACTACTACTACTACTATTACTACTACTACTACTACTACTACTAATAATAATAATAATAATATTACTTCTGTCTACTACTAATACTACTACTACTATTACTACTACTACTACTATTACTACTACTACTACTACTACTACTAATATTACTACTGTCTACTACTAATACTACTACTGTCTACTACTACTACTACTACTACTACTACTATTACTACTACTACTACTACCACTACTACTACTACCACTACTACTACTACTACTACTACTAATATTACTACTGTCTACTACTAATACTACTACTGTCTACTACTATTACTACTACTACTATTACTACTACTACTACTATTACTACTACTACTACTACTACTAATATTACTACTGTCTACTACTAATACTACTACTGTCTACTACTACTACTACTACTACTACTACTACTACTACTACTACTACTACTACTACTACTACTACTACTATTACTACTACTACTACTACTACTACTACTACTACTACTATTACTACTACTACTACTGCTTCTGCTTTATAACTGCCGCTACGACTGCTACCTCAGGCCAGGAGGCCTGTCGAGACAGAACTTAATTTCTACAACTTTTATAACAGATTCTACAACTTTTACCTCCACTATGAACTGGGCCTTTTTTCAGGGCCAGCTTAGCAGGGTCAATATGTATTCCTCAGTGTTCGGGTTGTATCTGTCTCTCCGTGGTCTTCATCTTCAGACTCATGGTCTTCGTCGTGGCTGCTGAAAAGCTGTAGGGTTGAAAAACAGAAATACTTTTGACTGAAACCCACGCACAATGTCTGTTACTTCCTCCCTGTCTCCCATGAATCTTTGTCACCTATCACTCACTCCTGGTCGTCCTGTTCTACAGGGACGAGAGGGAGCGGAAACATCATCTGAAGTACGGCGAGGGATGCACCCGTCTTTCTATGACAATACAGGGAAGAAGCACGGTGGACCTACTTCTTTAGTCTCTTATTCAAGATGGCGGTGGACGTCGTGTTCATTTTCCTGTTGTTTTACATCTACAAGGCGACCTTCTTCCCGCTGGTGGTGAAGTGCCCAGTGAACCCTATCCCAGTGAACCCTAACCCAGTGAACCCTGTCCCAGTGACCCCTATCCCAGTGAACCCTAACCCAGTGAACCCTGTCCCAGTTGACCCCTGTCCCAGTGACCCCTATCCCAGTGAACCCTAACCCAGTGAACCCTGTCCCAGTTGACCCCTGTCCCAGTGACCCCTGTCCCAGTGAACCCTAACCCAGTGAACCCTGTCCCAGTTGACCCCTGTCCCAGTGACCCCTGTCCCAGTGAGTTGGACTACCAGGTAGGGCTATTACTAAATACAGAGCACAATATTTTGACCTGATCATTGCCATGATCCTACGTTTTCCCTGTACTAGGAAAAACTCTGAGGCCTAAGTATAACACAGCCAGCAAGACATTGGTATCGATCAGTGCATTACTTTGTCGCTATAATGTGTACATTACAATGCATTGTTGTTACAAGAATACATTGCCTTGCAAAAGTGTCCATCCCCCTTGACTTTTTTCCTATTCTGTTGCATTTCAACCTGTAATTTAACTTGATTTTTATTTTGGATTTCATGTAATGGACATACTCAAAATAGTCCAAATTGGTGAAGTGAAATTAAAAAATAAAAACTTATTTCAAAAACAAACAAATACAAAAAGGAAAAGTGTTGTGTGTATTTGTATTCACCCCCTTTGCTATGAAGCCCCTAAATAAGATCTGGTGCAACCAATTACCTACAGAAGTCACATAATTAGTTAGATTGAACACATGCGGACTTTACGTGGCACATGATCTCAGTATACAGCCGTTCTGAAAGGCCCCAGAGTCTGCAACACCACTAAGCAAGGGGCACCACCAAGCAAATGGCACCATGAAGACCAATGAGCTCTCCGAACAGGTCAGGGACAAAGTTGTGGTGAAGTACAGATCAGGGTTGGGTTATAAAAAAACATGTCTGAAACTTTGAAAATCCCACGAAGCGGAGCACCATTAAATCCATTATTAAAAAATGGAAAGAACATGGCACCACAACAAATCTGTCAAGAGTGGGCCGCCCACCAAATCTCACAGATCAGGCAAGGAGGGCATTAATCAGAGAGGCATCAAAGACACCAAAGATAATCATGAAGGAGCTGCAAAGCTCCACAGCGGAGATTGGAGTATCTGTCCATAGGACCACTTTAAGCCGTTTATTCCACAGAGCTGGGCTTTACGGAAGAGTGGCCAGAAAAAAAAAGCCATTGCTTAATTAAAGAAAAATATAGGCAAACATATTTGGTGTTCACCAAAAAGCATGTGGGAGACTCCCCAAACATATGGAAGAAGGTACTCTGGTCAGATGAGACTAAAATGTTGCCTTTTGACCATCAAGGAAAACACTATGTCTGGTGCAAACCCAACACCTCTCATCACCCTGAGAACACCATCCCCACAGCGAAGCATGGTGGTGGCAGCATCATGCTGTGGGGATATTTTTCATCGGCAAGGAGTGGGAAGCTGGTCAGAATTTAAGGAATGATGGATGGTGATAAATACAGGGAAATTCTTGAGGGAGACCTATTTCAGTCTTCCAGAGATTTGAGACTGGGACGGAGGTTCACCTTCCAGCAGGGCAATGACCCTAAGCATACTGCTAAAGCAACACTCAAGTGGTTTAAGGGGAAACATTTAAATGTCTTGGAATGGCCTAGTCAAAGCCCAAACCTCAATCCAAGAGAAGATGAAGATGGTTGGTGGGGATGGTGGAGTGACTAAGACAGAGAGCCCTGCACTGGGGTTACAGTGCTGACTGTTATCTTTATTTCTGGTTTTGCAGGTTTTTGTTCAAGCCCAGGACTAATACATGATTAGATGCATCTAATCAAGGCGTTGCTGATTAGTTGATCAGTGGTGTGTTAGTACTGGTCTGGAACAAAAGCAAATAGAAAGCCTATGGAAAGTTTGTCACTACATACCATTCTGTTATATCTGTGAAACCATTCTGTCATACCTGTGAGACCATTCTGCCATGTCTGTGAGACCATTCTGTCATATCTGTGAGACCATTCTGTCATATCTGTGAAACCATTCTGCCATGTCTGTGAGACCATTCTGTCATATCTGTGAAACCATTCTGATATATCTGTGAAACCATTCTGTCATATCTGTGAAACCATTCTGCCATGTCTGTGAGACCATTCTGTCATATCTGTGAGACCATTCTGTCATATCTGTGAAACCATTCTGCCATGTCTGTGAGACCATTCTGTCATATCTGTGAGACCATTCTGTCATATCTGTGAGACCATTCTGCCATGTCTGTGAAACCATTCTGTCATGTCTGTGAAACCATTCTGCCATGTCTGTGACACCATTCTGTCATGTCTGTGACACCATGCTGTCATGTCCTTGATATATGTCATGTTCTGTCATGTCCTTGGCACCATTCTGTCATGTCTGTGACACCATTCTGTCTTGTCCTTGACACCATTCTTCCATGTCTGTAACACCGTTCTTTCATGTTTGTGAGACCATTCTGTCATGCTTGTGACACCATTCTGTATTGTCCTTGGCACCATTCTGTCATGTCCTTGACACCATTATGTCTTGTCCTTGACATCATTCTGTCATGTCTGTGACACAATTCTGTCATGTCTGTGACACCATGCTGTCATGTCCTTGATATATGTCATGTTCTGTCATGTCCGTGACACCATTATGTCTTGTCCTTGACACCATTCTGGCATGTCCGTGTCACCATTCTGTCATGTCCGTGATACCATTCTGTATTGTCCTTGGCACCATTCTGTCATGTCCGTGACACCATTATGTCTTGTCCTTGACACCATTCTGTCATGTCTGTGACATAATTCTGTCACGTCCTTGACACCATTCTGTCATGTCTGTAACACCATTCTGTCATGTCCGTGACACCATTCTGTATTGTCCTTGGCACCATTCTGTCATGTCCGTGACACCATTATGTCTTGTCCTTGACACCATTCTGTCATGTCTGTAACACCATTCTGTCATGTCTGTGACAGCATTCTGTCTTGTCCTTGACACCATTCTGTCTTGTCCTTGACACCATTCTGCCATATCTGTGTCAAAGGCACATGTACTGTTTAGACTATAAAATATACATTTCAAGGAGTCTGATACTCCAAAATGTTGTTTGCAAAGTCACTTTTGATGTTTAGTCATTCATTATTAGAGAATGACATCTTATCTGTTATTTGGACTGGGGACAGGTGGACTGGGGACAGGTGAACTGGGGACAGGTGGACTGGGAACAGGTGGACTGGGACAACTGTCTCTAACTCTGAATGATCAGCTATGAAAAGCCAACTGACATGTACTCCTGAGGTGCTGACCTGTTGCTGACCTGTTGCACTCTCTATAACCACTGTGATTATTATTATCTGACCCTGCTGGTCATCTATGAACGTTTGAACATCTTGGCCATGTTCTGTTATAATCTCCACCCGGCACAGTCAGAAGAGGACTGGCCACCCCTCAGAGCCTGGTTCCTCTCTAGGTTTCTTCCTAGGTTTTTGTCTTTCTAGGGAGTTTTTCCTAGACACCATGCTTCTACACCTGCATTGCTTGCTGTTTGGGGGTTTTAGGCTGGGTTTCTGTACAGCACTTTGTGACATTGGCTGATGCAAAAGGGCTTCATAAATTAATTTGATTGATTGATTTGTAGTCTTCAGTTACTGATACCATGTGTAATATAATTTCAAGCATAAAAATTGTTCTAATTTGAAATAAAACATTTTAATATGACCTATGAACTATTTTTGTGTGTCTTCTGTAAATATAAATGTTTTTTTTTCTTCATTTTCAGCTAAAATATCATCATGATTTTCAACTTGTGTAATTTGGACATGGATATATTGGGCACAATAAAAAATAAAAAAAATAAAATCAGATTGGATCCAAAGCCTCATATTAATTCCAGCAACCATTTATAGGCCATTTTACAGTACACACTGTCTGCTACCACCACTGGAGGAGAAACAGTGCTCCGTTAGGTGTTGAATTGAATAGTCCGCTTTCAACGCGTTACACGATGTCATTCATTGGATCACATATTTTATGAAACAATCTCACGGACAATGATCATGCGTTGACGTATAAACTTTGAATCACGTTTGTTGAAGAGCCCCTCTAAAAAACGGCACATGGATCTTAATGAAACATGTTTCCCCCCTTTGTGCACGTGGCATGCAGCTTGCAAACACCTGCAATGAAAGAGAACCACAATATCACACACCTTGATAACGAAATGAATTAAATAATAGTTTAATGTACAGGTTGGCAGCATTAGAATGGAAGTGGTCAGTAAGCGGGGGGTGATAGAATGTACTATCTAGATTGAATGACCACTCCTAAGTGATCTGGCCAGTGCACGAAGTCTGCCCAGTCCGTGAAGTCTGCCCAGTCCGTGAAGTCTGCCAAGTCCATGAAGTCTGCCCAGTCCATGAAGTCTGCCCAGTCCGAGAAGTCTGCCCAGTCCATGAAGTCTGCCCAGTCCATGAAGTCTGCCCAGTCCGTGAAGTCTGCCAAGTCCATGAAGTCTGCCCAGTTGGAGAAGTCTGCCCAGCCCGTGAAGTCCGCCCAGTCCGTGACGTCTGCCAAGTCCACAAAGTCTGCCCAGTCCGTGAAGTCTGCCCAGTCCGTGAAGTCTGCCAAGTCCATGAAGTCTGCCCAGTCCATGAAGTCTGCCCAGTCCGAGAAGTCTGCCCAGTCCATGAAGTCTGCCCAGTCCATGAAGTCTGCCCAGTCCATGAAGTCTGCCCAGTCCATGAAGTCTGCCCAGTCCATGAAGTCTGCCAAGTCCATGAAGTCTGCCCAGTCCGTGAAGTCTGCCCAGTCCATGAAGTCTGCCCAGTCCGTGAAGTCTGCCCAGTCCATGAAGTCTGCCCAGTCCATGAAGTCTGCCCAGTCCATGACACCTTCCCTAGCTGAATGAACTGTCTCGTCAGTCTAGATAAGAGCCTGCTGAATGAAATGTCTAGTCAGTCTACAAAAGAGACGTCTTTGTCTGCTGAATGAGTCAAATGTAAATGTACAAGTGTACATTGCTGAATGGGCATGAACGCCGCTTTGGGAGGCTGACTGTACCTACAAGGCAGATTTGTTTGAGTATCAATAAAAACAAATATATAATAGAATAATATGAATCATCATAAGGGTCACCCTATCAGTTCTCTGTGGGACTGCAGTGCCCTGTGTCTACATCCTGGTACCTCCGTACCATGGCTCCAGCTGACCTGGCATTTAAAGGAGCAGCTTTCCTGTTTGGAATCACGTTTATCTCGAAATCTGTGTCAGGGCCGGATACAGGAGGGCGTCTAGGCAGACGTAGGGTGATACCAAAACCATACTCACCTGTGTGTGTGGGGGACACTTAGTCACCATGACAACTCCGATGTTGATAGTGCATTTTTGATTTGAATAGGGTATTGCATCACTAACTGGCTAGTGACAAAGAGCCGACCTGATTCCAAAGCTTGCAGACCACACCTCCAGATTGTGGTTTAAACCACAACGTCCAGGCATAGGCTGGTCCTTGGTAAGCCACGGCGTTCAATAGTCAAATCAGACTGAAGTTGGAACAGAGAGAGACGGCCGAGGCTAAGATGGACGGAACATCAGCTCAGTGATCTGAAACAACTGTAAGTAGGGCTATTAAATCAATAAGTGATATTGATACGAGTCACTTTTTTTTGTGTTTGAAGGATTTTAACATGACTTTCAAATGCCTCTAAAGGATGTGTTTTCAGCAGCAAACAAATGATCGTTGACTTGTTTTTTTGCGAATATCATTCCATGTTGTTTCCATGTCATTTCAAACCACAACCATCAATGTGATGACGTTGTGTCAACGATGAAAACGGATTGGGATTTGCAAAAAAAAAGTAATCAACATGAAAGCATTTTGTCTTTTTTTTCACTCAACTTTTAACCTAAATCCAATGACATACTGACATTTTGTGGGATTGATTTTACTTTGACAACTCAACCAAATGTAAATCAAAACTAGGTGTTGAACTGATGTCTATGCCCAAGATGTTCTATGAAATCCTGGTAACAACAAAGTGTGATTTTCTGAGCATTAGACTCTTGATGGAAGGCAAAGAGTGTTTTGATAAAGCAGCCGTTTCTCAAAAAAAAAACACAAACAAAAGAAAGAAAAAACAGCTTCAGAAGATGGAGAGAGAGAGTCACAGGGGGATTTAGATGAAAAGCTTGATCAGAGTCTAAATAAAAGGCTGTGAACAGATCTTTTAAAATAAAAATACTTTTAGCGCCCAGAAGAAATGTATTTCTATGTGACATTGAAGAGTTGTATTATATGTTGCTCAGCCTTTTCACGCTGTTTAAAACTTTATTTAGAAAGCATTTCTACCTATCAATATGTAGCCATCCAGTAGGGCAGGCAACGGCAATGCCAGTGTTATAGGTCAGGATCGTCATTTTAGGTAGTTCCCTTTCCCTGAAATGGCTGATGGACTGGCTTAATCCATACCATGGTTGTTCACACACTTATTAATTCATCGCCTTCTCTTCGTCCCCCAGCTTTCCATTAAAAGTCCGAAGACAGAAGCTCATCCACTGTTGGTGAAAGTTCAAAGGTGAAAGAAGGGCATCCCACTACGATCTCACCATGGACTGGAAGACGTTAGAGGCCCTGCTTAGCGGGGTCAATAAGTATTCCACTGTATTTGGACGCATCTGGCTCTCCGTGGTCTTTGTGTTTCGAGTCATGGTCTTCGTCGTGGCCGCAGAACGCGTCTGGAGTGACGATCAGAAAGACTTTGATTGCAACACCCGCCAACCCGGCTGCGCCAACGCCTGTTACGACCACTTCTTCCCTGTCTCTCACACCCGGCTCTGGGCCCTTCAGCTCATCTTCATCACCTGTCCCTCTTTCATGGTCGTGTTGCACGTGGCGTACCGCGAGGAACGCGAGCGCAAGTACCGCATCACGCACGGCGAGAACGCCCGTCTCTACGACAACACAGGACAGAAGCACGGAGGACTCTGGTGGACGTATCTCCTCAGCCTCTTCTTCAAGACGGCCATCGAGGTGGCGTTCCTCTACCTCCTGCATCTCATCTACAACAACTTTGACCTGCCGCGACGCGTCATGTGCGACCTCTGGCCTTGTCCTAACCAGGTGGATTGCTACAACAGCCGGCCCACAGAGAAAAGGGTGTTTACCTACTTCATGGTAGGGGCGTCGGCTGTGTGTATAGTGCTCAACGTGTGTGAGATCTTTTACCTGATAGCCATCCGGGTGCTGAGGATCAGTCATCGGGGAAGCCTCCATGCCTCCCCCAAGAAGAGGTGCTCTGAGCCGGACTGGGGTGGGTGTCAGACACCGGAGGCAGACTACCAGAAGGGCAACGAGGAGAAGAGTAGATCTATCTTTTAAGTCAGACAAACTTTTTTGACTAAATGTTGTGAATTGAATTCGACTGTATGATCTATGTATTTTTTTAGCCAAATTCATTGTAAAATAAATGTAATTGTTTTTTCAGAATATTTTTTATCAAGGCCAGTGGGTCTGTACACTCTTCTGCCAGGGTGTAAGAAGATAACAGAAACAAGTTGCTCTGCCTTTTATACCAAAGAGAAACCGTCCCCTGAGCCCCAGTTTTTAAGAACATTTAATCCAGATCAAAATTGTCCTGTGTTGTGTTAAATTCTGCTCCCACTTGATGTGGTCCCTCATTGTTTTTGGATGAAAACTAATGCTGAGCGATAAGTTCGGTTTTTAATCTGCATCTCAAAAAACTATGTCAGTGAATCCAATCTCTCGCCTCCTGTGCTACGTATCAACAGCCACTGTCAGCCAATCCAGTAGGGGATGGAAGCTATGGTGAGCTACGATTGGTCACGGGGATTTTAATAAAGTTCAGTTTTTCCCAGTTTTAGCCCCGCCCCCGCTTACGATTGGTTTGGTTTATTATGAAATAAAGCTTTTCAATGTAAATTCCAAAGCAAAAAAATTGAGATCATTCTAAACATTGAAAATATTCCCTTGTCTCTGTCAGGTCCACATTGGGTAGAAATAAATGGGAAATTACTACAAAATAATAGAATATTTCAAATGGTTTTTTATTTGTTTGTTTGTATATTTATTTATTATTTTTCATTTCATAAAGGCATCATCTCATCTCTGCTCAAGCAGAAGCTGTGTGCCAGCCAAACCTAACGGGGCGGCAGGGTAGCCTAGTGGTTAGAGCGTTGGACTAGTAACCGAAAGGTTGCAAGTTCGTAATCCCCGAGCTGACAAGGTACAAATCTGTTGTTCTGCTCCTGAACAGGCAGTTAACCCACTGTTCCTAGGCCGTCATTGAAAATAAGAATTTGTTCTTAACTGACTGGCCTGGTAAAATATATATATATATACACACACACGACATGACCAAAAGTATGTGGACACCTGCTTATCAAACATCTAATTCCAAAATCATGGGCATTAATATGGAGTTGGTCCCCCCCTTTGCTGCTATAACAGCCTCCACTCTTCTGGGAAGGCTTTCCACTAGATGTTGGAACATTGCTGCTACAACAGCCTCCACTCTTCTGGGAAGGCTTTCCTCTAGATGTAGGAACATTGCATACATAAAGAGCATAGTGTATCTACTGATATGTCAGACTACAGTATACAGTACATACATAAAGAGCGTAGTGTATCTACTGATATGTCAGACTACAGTACATACATAAAGAGCATAGTGTATCTACTGATATGTCAGACTACAGTACATACATAAAGAGCATAGTGTATCTACTGATATGTCAGACTACAGTACATACATAAAGAGCATAGTGTATCTACTGACTACAGTACACAGTACATACATAAAGAGCATAGTTTATCTACTGATATGTCAGACTACAGTACATACATAAAGAGCATAGTGTATCTACTGATATGTCAGACTACAGTATACATACATAAAGAGCATAGTTTATCTACTGATATGTCAGACTACAGTACATACATAAAGAGCATAGTTTATCTACTGATATGTCAGACTACAGTACATACATAAAGAGCATAGTTTATCTACTGATATGTCAGACTACAGTACATACATAAAGAGCATAGTGTATCTACTGATATGTCAGACTACAGTATACATACATAAAGAGCATAGTGTATCCACTGATATGTCAGACTACAGTACATACATAAAGAGCATAGTGTATCTACTGATATGTCAGACTACAGTATACAGTACATACATAAAGAGCATAGTGTATCCACTGATATGTCAGACTACAGTACATACATAAAGAGCATAGTGTATCTACTGATATGTCAGACTACAGTATACAGTACATACATAAAGAGCATAGTGTATCTACTGACTACAGTACACAGTACATACATAAAGAGCGTAGTGTATCTACTGATATGTCAGCCTACAGTACATACATAAAGAGCATAGTGTATCTACTGATATGTCAGACTACAGTATACAGTACATACATAAAGAGCATAGTGTATCTACTGATATGTCAGACTACAGTATACAGTACATACATAAAGAGCGTAGTGTAGATGAGATCTTACCGGTTCTCATTTCTGAATGTACGGATGACAGCCGTGTAGCGGCTCAGGTTGGGCTGAACTCTCTGCCCAGCCTCCCTCATACTCAACCCATGGCTCAGGTTGGGCTGAACTCTCTGCCCAGCCTCCCTCATACTCAACCCATGACTCAGGTTGGGCTGAGCTCTCTGCCCAGCCTCCCTCATACTCAACCCATGGCTCAGGTTGGGCTGAACTCTCTGTCCAGCCTCCATCATACTCAACCCATGGCTCAGGTTGGGCTGAACTCTCTGCCCAGCCTCCCTCATACTCAACCCATGGCTCAGGTTGGGCTGAACTCTCTGCCCAGCCTCCCTCATACTCAACCCATGGCTCAGGTTGGGCTGAACTCTCTGTCCAGCCTCCCTCATACTCAACCCATGGCTCAGGTTGGGCTGAACTCTCTGTCCAGCCTCCCTCATACTCAACCCATGGCTCAGGTTGGGCTGAACTCTCTGCCCAGCCTCCCTCATACTCAACCCATGGCTCAGGTTGGGCTGAACTCTCTGCCCAGCCTCCCTCATACTCAACCCATGGCTCAGGTTGGGCTGAACTCTCTGTCCGGCCTCCCTCATACTCAACCCATGGCTCAGGTTGGGCTGAACTCTCTGCCCAGCCTCCCTCATACTCAACCCATGGCTCAGGTTGGGCTGAACTCTCTGCCCAGCCTCCCTCATACTCAACCCATGACTCAGGTTGGGCTGAGCTCTCTGCCCAGCCTCCCTCATACTCAACCCATGGCTCAGGTTGGGCTGAACTCTCTGCCCAGCCTCCCTCATACTCAACCCATGGCTCAGGTTGGGCTGAACTCTCTGCCCAGCCTCCCTCATACTCAACCCATGGCTCAGGTTGGGCTGAACTCTCTGCCCAGCCTCCCTCATACTCAACCCATGGCTCAGGTTGGGCTGAACTCTCTGCCCAGCCTCCCTCATACTCAACCCATGGTTGAGCACATGGTCAACCAATATGGCCCTGATCTCATCTGAGACAACTGTCCTTCCTCGTCCTCCTCTTCCTCTCACTCCTTCACCTCCTCCTCCTCTTCCTCTCACTCCTCCTCCTCCTCCTCCTCCTCCTCTCACTCCTTCACCTCCTCCTCCTCCTCCTCCTCCTCTTCCTCTCAACCTCCTCCTCCTCCCCTCCTCCTCCTCTCACTCCTTCACCTCCTCCTCCTCTTCCTCTCACTCCTTCACCTCGTCCTCCTCTTCCTCTCACTCCTTCACCTCCAGCTCCTCCTCCTCTTCCTCTCACTCCTTCACCTCCTCCTCCCTCCTCTCACTCCTTCACCTCCTCCTCCTCTTCCTCTCACTCCTTCACCTCGTCCTCCTCTTCCTCTCACTCCTTCACCTCCAGCTCCTCCTCCTCTTCCTCTCACTCCTTCACCTCCTCCTCCTCTTCCTCTCACTCCTTCACCTCCTCCTCCTCTTCCTCTCACTCCTTCACCTCCTCCTCCTCTTCCTCTCCTCCTTCACCTCCTCCTCCTCCTCCTCTCACTCCTTCACCTCCTCCCTCCTCCTCCTCTTCCTCTCACTCCTCCTCCTCCTCCTCCTCCTCCTCCTCCTCTCACTCCTTCACCTCCTCCTCCTCTTCCTCTCACTCCTTCACCTCGTCCTCCTCTTCCTCTCACTCCTTCACCTCCAGCTCCTCCTCCTCTTCCTCTCACTCCTTCACCTCCTCCTCCTCTTCCTCTCACTCCTTCACCTCCTCCTCCTCTTCCTCTCACTCCTTCACCCGTCCTCCTCTTCCTCTCACTCCTTCACCTCCTCCTCCTCCTCCTCTTCCTCTCACTCCTTCACCTCCTCCTCCTCTTCCTCTCACTCCTCCACCTCCTCCTCCTCTTCCTCTCACTCCTTCACCTCCTCCTCCTCTTCCTCTCACTCCTTCACCTCCTCCTCCTCTTCCTCTCACTCCTTCACCTCCTCCTCCTCTTCCTCTCACTCCTTCACCTCCTCCTCCTCCTCCTCCTCCTCCTCTTCCTCTCACTCCTTCAACTCCTCCTCCTCCTCCTCCTCTTCCTCTCACTCCTTCACCTCCTCCTCCTCTTCCTCTCACTCCTTCACCTCCTCCTCCTCCTCCTCCTCTTCCTCTCACTCCTCCTCCTCCTCCTCTCCTCCTCTCACTCCTTCACCTCCAGCTCTTGCTTCACCATTGACTTCCATTCTCCTCCAGAACAGGAGAGCTCATCTATGGCCTTTTATAAAAGGTCTGATTTCAATTCAGCAACTAGTGAGGAGTGGGTGTTGCCAATTGATGCATAGCACTTGGCAATGTGATTGGTGTTGCTTTCCAAAGGGACTAAAGAGATTTTAATTTTGAATGTTGTGCCTAATGTAGAGAAAGGTGTGTATAATGTTTTGTAAAAAGTGTGATCTAAACTCAGCAACAAAAGAAACATCCCTTTTTCAGGACCCTGTCTTTCAAAGATAATTCGTAAAAAATCCAAATAACTTCACTGATCTTCATTGTAAAGGGTTTAAACACTGTTTCCCATGCTGGTTCAATGACAAATAAACAATTAATGAACATGCATCTGTGGAACGGTCGTTAAGACACTAACAACTTACAGACGGTAGGCAATTAAGGTCACAGCTATGAAAACTTAGGACACTAAAGAGGCCTTTCCACTAACTCTGAAAAACACCAAAAGAAAGATGCCCAGGGTCCCTGCTCATCTGCGTTAATGTGCCTTAGGCTGCAAGGAGGCATGAGGACTACAGATGTGGCCAGGGCAATAAATTGCAATGTCTGTACTGTGAGACGCCTAAGACAACGCTACAGGGAGACAGGACGGACAGCTGATCGTCCTCGCAGTGGCAGACCACGTGTAACAACACCTGCACAGGATCGGTACATCCGAACATCACACCTGCGGGACAGGTACAGATTGGCAACAACAACTGCCTGTGTTACACCAGGAACGCACAATCCCTCCATCAGTGCTCAGACTGTCCGCAATAGGCAACAATGTCGCCTATGGGCACAAACCCACCGTCACTGGACCAGACAGGACTGGCAAAAAGTGCTCTTCACTGATGAGTAGTGGTTTTGTCTCACCAGGGGTGATGGTCGGATTTACGTTTATCGTCGAAGGAATGAGCGTGACACCGAGGCCTGTACTTTGGCGCGGGATCGATTTGGAAGTGGAGGGTCCGTCATTGTCTGGGGCGGTGTGTCACAGCATCATCGGACTGAGCTTGTTGTCATTGCAGCCAATCTCAACGCTGTGCGTTACAGGGAAGACATCCTCCTCCCTCATGTGGTACCCTTCCTGCAGGCTCATCCTGACATGACCCTCCAGCATGACAAAGCAGGAATTGTGCTTGCAATTTTGCAGACTTGGTTTAGGCATTTGGTACATGAGAGTCAGGTTTCGGTGATTGCGTTTCAAGTTCAAATTTGAGTATTTAAACAATTGGGATAAACGGTATAATCTTGTTATTGAGGGATCTCTCCACTTGGTGGAGCCATAGCACCATCATATATATCCTTTTCTTTGTGTACCTTTTATCAGATCAGTTCAACAAATTTAACTTCGTTTTTAACAGCGCTCAATGTTTGCAATTACGGCTCTAGTTTTTTGTAATTTTGTTCCCAAAGTACTAATAATAATATTAATATTGTTTACAAATGTAAAATCTACATCAAATCACAGAGTCACCGTATGCCGTATGCCTTTAAATTCCAGACAGATCCTTCCCATTTTTTGGTAAATAGATGCACGTGTGGTCGGTATGGACTGACACAAAAACGTACTCACGGGGTAGGAGGGAGAATGAAAGAAGGCTGATTAAAACTGTTCAATTGTCAAAACAAAATCTGGGCGGATGATGACTAACAACAACAATACAGGTTGTCATGACGGAGGCAACTGAATTATCTGATTTAGTTACATTTAATAACTCTTAAATCAGATCAATTCACATGCAGTCCACCAAGCTACTACGTGCTAGTCCTCATTGGTTAGTCATATCCGATTATAACGATGACACGCATAACCAATCAATTAACGGAGATATCTATCAGACATCTCCTTTTCTGAGAGAAACCAAAACTATAATTCTCGAACCAAATACAAAATATTCACCCTGTGGACCGTTTCAATACAAACTATTTTGTATTTCAATAACATATATATTTTTGTTTGTCCCGTAAATGTTGTTTTTCTTTAACAACAATACACGTGTCAACTAGGACATGGGGGTAGACAGCCCGTTGTCCATAGCAACATGAGGATTATTATTATATTTTCAAACAGTTGCTGTTCCAATACCTCTTTTTCTTTCTCAAGCGTCTCTGAACCTCAGTGGTAGTTTTCCCTCTCGACCTCTGGAGGTCATTCTTACAAGTTATAAATGAGGCTGGCTGAGGTGGTGGACTGAGCGAGGGGATGGGAGGTGGAGCCTGTGTGCTGTCCTCGCTGGTAGACGGGGCGACTCTTTCCTTTTATCTGTCTCTCTGTGGTAGGTGACTCTGGAAAATCCTGAAGGTGTCGCCTGTTTCTCCGAGCGACGGTGCCGTGTTCAGTTTTTCCACAACGTAGGATCTCAATCTGTCCGGGGTGTAATTGAATGCCTCGTGGTCCTTCTGTTTAACACTGCCGTGGCTGATGCATTTTGGTTGGAGTTTCCCCATTCAGCATGGGGACCGTCTTCCGGATCTGACATCCTGTCATGTGATGAGCTTGGTCTTGTTTCGCTGATGGGGGCGTGGCTCGGTAGCACATCAGAACCATGTGTGGGTTCTGGTTGTTTAATTTGCTCTCTCCACAGCTCCATTCGCCTGTGGATAATAGGGACTGGAGGTGGTATGAGCAAAACCATACTTCTTTCTGGACTCCTTGAACTCAGCGCAGACAAACTGTGTAGCTTGTCGCTGACGAGCTCGGTAGGTATCCCCCATCTTACAAACATACCTTTGAGGCGACGGATGACCTGCTGGCTAGTGGCAGTGGGCAGGTGAGCTATTTCTATGTCCCTAGAATAGTAGTCCACCACTAGGAGGTATTTCTTGTCCTCTAGCTCACACAGGTCGGCTGTGATCTTCTGCCATGGACCCTTAGGTAAAAGTGTCATGACAAGCGGTTCTCTCTTTTGAGTTGGTTTGTTCTCTGTACAGAACTTGCATGGCTGGTGCCCGGCCACCACACCGACATCTTGGATCTTTCTCTGCACTTTGTCAGCCCACACGTGAACTGTTGAGTATCTGTAGTAGAACGTCTTCTCTCTGTGAAGCTGGGATGACAATCCTGTCTTGATATGGCACAAGCCCGTCCCGCTCCGATAAATGTGCTCTCTCTCGCTGTGCGGTATCCCTGTAGTGAGTGAGGTAGCTGCTCCATTCCCTGAGGTCTGCATCGTTGCCTTGTCACCTCTCTGATGTCACCCAGCCTGTGAGCAGACACTGGTCTGCTCTCCTCCACAGCTTCCCGCATACACTTTGAATTCGTCTTCTGTGTCTGACATTGTTTTCTTTCATTGCGATTCTTGACAGTGTGTCAGTCACCACTAACTGCTTTCCCAGGAAACACTGCTTTCACATTGACATTCGTGAGGCGCATACTGTCATGAGCAGTCGCTGAGTGGTGTTTTGTCCAGGTCCTACGTGTTGACCAATGGAATGAGTGGCTTATGATCTGTCGATGATATGATGATGTGGTACTGGACTACACTCTGCTGAACTGGAATAAAATATACTCTACTGAACTATACTGTACTGAACTATACTCTACTGAACTATACTATACTGAAATATACTCTACTGAACTATACTGGACTGGACTATACTGTACTGAACTATACTCTACTGAACTATACTGTACTGAAATATACTGTACTGAACTATACTCTACTGAACTATACTGTACTGAAAATATACTCTATACTGAACTATACTGTACTGAAATATACTGTACTGAACTATACTGTACTGAACTATACTCTACTGAACTATACTGGACTGAACTATACTCTACTGAACTATACTGTACTGAACTATACTATACTGAAATATACTCTACTGAACTATACTGGACTGAACTATACTATACTGAACTATACTGTACTGAACTATACTCTACTGAACTATACTGTACTGAAATATACTCTACTGAACTATACTGTACTGAACTATACTGTACTGAACTATACTATACTGAACTATACTGTACTGAAATATACTCTACTGAACTATACTGTACTGAACTATACTCTACTGAACTATACTGTACTGAACTATACTGTACTGAACTATACTCTACTGAACTATACTATACTGAACTATATACTACCGTACTGAACTATACTCTACTGAACTATACTCTACTGAACTATACTCTACTGAACTATACTGTACTGAAATATACTCTACTGAACTATAATCTACTGAACTATACTGTACTGAACTAACGTACTGAACTATATACTGAACTATACTGAACTATACTGTACTGAACTATACTCTATTAAACTACAGAGTACTGAACTATACTGTACTGAACTATACTGTACTGTACTGAACTATACTGTACTGAACTATACTATACTGAACTATACTGTACTATACTGTACTGTACTGAACTATACTATACTGTACTGAACTATACTGTACTGAACTATACTATACTGACTCTACTGACTGAAATATACAGTACTGAACTATACTGTACTGAACTATACTGTATTACTGAACTATACTCTACTGAACTATACTGTACTGAACTATACTATACTGAACTATACTGTACTGAAATATACTCTACTGAACTATAATCTACTGAACTATACTGTACTCTAACGTACTGAACTATACTCTACTGAACTGACGGAACTATACAGTACTGAACTGTACTCTATTAAACTACAGAGTACTGTACTGTACTATACTCTACTGTACTGAACTATACTGTGCTGAACTATACTGTACTGAACTATACTGTACTGAACTCTACTGTACTGAACTATGCTATACTGTACTGAACTCTACTGTACTGAACTATGAACTACTGAACTATATATACTGTACTGAACTATGAACTACTACTGTACTGAACTATACTGTATGAACTATACTGTACTGAACTATACTACTGAACTATACTGTACTGAACTATACTGTATACTGAACTATACTGTACTGAAATATACTCTACTGAACTATACTGTACTGAACTATACTGTACTGAACTATACTGTACTGAAATACACTCATACTGAACTATACTGTACTGAACTATACTCTACTGAACTATACTGTACTGAACTCTACTGAACTATACTGTACTGAACTATACTGAACTATACTGTACTGAACTATACTGTACTGAACTAACTATACTGTACTGAACTATACTGTACTGTACTGAAATATATACTGAACTATACTGTACTGAACTATACTCTACTGAACTATACTCTACTGAACTATACGCTATCTGAACTATACTGTACTGAACTATACTACTGAACTATACTATACTGTACTGAACTATATACTGAACTATACTATACTGAACTATACTCTACTGAACTATACTCTACTGAACTATACTGAACTATACTCTATACTGAACTATACTCTACTGAACTATACTGTATACTGAACCGTACTGAACTATACTCTACTGAACTATACTCTACTGAACTATACTCTACTGAACTATACTGTACTGAAATATACTCTACTGACTATAATCTACTGAACTATACTGAACTATACTATACTCTACTGAACTGGATGGAACTATACAGTACTGAAGTGTACTATAAACTACAGAGTACTGTACTGAACTCTACTGTACTGAACTATACTTTACTGAACTATACTCTACTGAACTATACTGTACTGAAATACTGTACTGAACTATGCTATACTGTACTGAAACTACTGAACTGCTATACTGTACTGAACTATACTATACTGTACTGATCTATACTGTACTGTACTAACTCTACTATACTGTACTGAACTATACTGTACTGAACTATACTGTACTGAAATATACTGAACTATACTGAACTATACTGTACTGAACTATACTCTACTGAACTATACTGTACTGAACTATACTGAACTATACTGAAATATACTATACTGTACTGAACTATACTGTACTGAACTCTACTGTACTGAACTATACTATAACTACTGAACTATATACTGAACGATACTGAACTATACTGCACTGAACTCTACTGTACTGAACTCTACTGTACTGAACTATACTGAACTATACTGTACTGAACTACTGAACTATACTCAACGATACTGAACTAACTTACTGTACTGAACTATACTGAACTATACTATACTGCTACTGAACTGAACTATACTATACTGAACTATACTGTACTGTACTGAACTATACTCTACTGAACTATACTCAACCAAACTTTACTGTACTGAACTATACTGAACTATACTGCACTGAACTGAACTATACTATACTGAACTATACTGTACTGTACTCTACTGAACTATACTCAACCAAACTTTACTGTGCTGAACTATACTGAACTATACTATACACTACTGAACTATACCGTACTGAATGATACTAAACTATACTGTACTGTACTGAACTATACTGTACTGAACTGTACTATACTGAACTGTACTGTACTGCACTGTACTGAACTATACTACACTGAACTATGCTGAACTGAACTATACTCTACTGAACTAAACTCTACTGAAGTATACTCCAATGAACTATACTGAACTATACTAGACTGAGCTATACTATACTGAACTATTCTATACTGTACTCTACTGAACGATACTATAATGAACTCTACTGAACTGTACTATACTGAACTATACTTTACACTTCTGAACTATGCTAAGCTACACGTAACTATACTACACTATACTGAACTATACTGTACTGATCTCTACTGAACTGTACTGTGCTGAACTATACTGTACTGTACTATATTATATTCTACTGAACTGTACTGAACTATACTGGACTGGACTGTACTGAACTATACTCAAATATACAGAACTATACTGTACCATACTGTACTGAAATATACTCTACTGAACTATACTGTACTGTACTGAACTTTACTGAACTATACTATGCTGAACTATACTGGACTGAACTATATTGTACTGAACTATACTGTACTGTACTGAACTTTACTGAACTATACTATGCTGAACTATACTGTACTGAACTATACTGTACTGAACTATACTGGACTATACTATGCTGAACTATACTACTGAACTATACTATACTGAACTATACTGTTATACTGAACTATACTGGACTTAACTATACTGAACTATACTGTACTACTGAACTATACATACTGAACTTTACTGAACTATACTATGCTGAACTATACTGGACTGAACTATACTGTACTGAACTATACTATACTGAACTATACTGTACTGAACTATACTGGACTTAACTATACTGAACTATACTGTACTGGAATATACTGGACTGTACTATACTGAACTATACTGGACTGAACTATACCATACTGTACTGGGCCATACTATACTGAACTATACTATACTGAACTATACTATACTGTACTGGACTATACGATACTGAACTATACTATACTGAACTATACTGAACTATACTGTACTGGACTATACTGGAATATACTATATTGAACTATACTATACTGAACTATACTGGACTGAAATATACAATACTGAACTATACTATACTGAACTATACTGGACTGAACTATACTATACTGAACTATACTATACTGTACTGAACTATACTGTACTATACTGAACTATACTGAACTATACTGAACTACTGGAACTATACTGTATACTGGACTATATACTATACTGAACTATACTGTACTGAACTATACTATACTTCACTATACTGTACTGAACTATACTGGACTGAACTATACTGGACTATACTGTACTGAACTATACTGTACTGAACTATACTGTACTGGACTATACTATACTGGACTATACTGCACTGAACTATACTATACTGAACTATACAGTACTGAACTATACTATACTGAACTATACTGTACTGAATCTATACTGAACTATACTGTACTGAACTATAATGTACTGAACTATACTATACTATACTGAACTATACTGTACTGAACTATACTATACGGAACTATACTATACTGACCTATACTATACTGTACTGAACTATACTGGACTGAACTATACTATACTGAACTATACTATACTGTACTGAACTATACTGAACTATACTATACTATACTGAACTATACTGTACTGAACTATACTATACTGAACTATACTATACTGACCTATACTATAATGTACTGAACTATACTATACTGAACTATACTATACTGAACTATACTATGAACTATTATACTGAACTATACTGTACTGAACTATACTATACTGAACCATACTATACTGAACTATACTGTACTGAACTATACTGTACTGAACTATACTATACTGTACTGAACTATACTATACTGAACTACTGAACTATACTATACTGAACTATATGACTGAACTAAACTCTTACTGAACTATACTGTACTGAACTATACTGTACTGAACTATACTGTACTGAACTATACTGAACTATACTATACTGTACTGAACTATACTACTGAACTATACTGTACTGAACTATACTGTACTGAACTATACTATACTGAACTATGCTATACTGTACTGAACTATACTGTACTGAACTATACTGTTATACTGAACTATACTGTTATACTGGACTATACTATACTGAACTATACTGGACTGAACTATACTGACTGAACTATACTGAACTATACTGTACTGAACTGTACTGAACCACTATACTGTACTGAACTATACTATACTGAACTATACTATACTGAACTATACTACTGAACTATACTATACTGTACTATACTGGACTGAACTATACTATACTGTACTATACTGAACTATACTGTACTGAACTATACTATACTGAACTATACTGTACTGAACTATACTGTTATACTGAAACTATACTGTACTGAACTAAACTGTACTGAACTATACTACTGAACTATACTATACTGAACTATACTATACTGAACTATACTATACTATACTGAACTATACTGTTATACTGAACTATACTGACTGAACTATACTGTACTGAACTATACTGACTGAACTATACTGTTATACTGAACTATACTATACTGAACTATATACTATACTGAACTGAACTATACTGTACTGAACTATACTGGACTGAACTATACTGAACTATACTATACTATACTGAACTATACTGTACTGAACTATACTGTACTGAAATATACTACTGAACTATACTGTACTGAACTATACTCTACTGAACTATACTATACTGAACTATACTGTACTGAACTATACTGTTATACTGAACTATACTGAACTATACTGTACTGAACTATACTGTTATACTGAACTATACTGTACTGAACTATACTCTACTGAACTATACTGTACTGAACTATACTATACTGAACTATACTATACTGAACTATACTGTACTGAACTATACTCTACTATACTGAACTATACTGTACTGAACTATACTGTACTGAAATATATACTGAACTATACTGTACTGAACTATACTATACTGAACTATACTGTACTGAACTATACTGAACTATACTGTACTGAACTATACTCTACTGAACTATACTATACTGTACTGAACTATACTGTACTGAACTATACTATACTGAACTATACTCTACTGAACTATACTATACTGAACTATATACTATACTGAACTATACTATACTGAACTATACTGTTATACTGAACTATACTGTACTGAACTATACTCTACTGAACTATACTGTTATACTGAACTATACTGTACTGAACTATACTATACTGACCTATAATCTACTGAACTATACTGTACTATACTGAACTATACTACTACTGGACGGAACTATACAGTACTGAACTATACTATAAACTACAGAGTACTGTAACTATACTGTTATACTGTACTGAACTATACTGTGCTGAACTATACTATACTGAACTATACTGTACTGAACTATACTGTTATACTGAACTATGCTATACTGTACTGAACTATACTGTACTGAACTATGCTATACTGTACTGATCTATACTATACTGAACTATACTGGACTGAACTATACTATACTGAACTATACTGTACTGAACTATACTCTACTGAACTATACTGGACTGAACTATACTATACTGAACTATACTGTACTGAAATATACTCTACTGAACTATACTGGACTGGACTATACTGTACTGAACTATACTATACTGAAATATACTCTACTGAACTATACTGGACTGAACTATACTATACTGAACTATACTGTACTGAACTATACTCTACTGAACTATACTGTACTGAACTATACTATCTGAACTATACTGTACTGAACTATACTATACTGAACTATACTATACTGTACTGAACTATACTGTACTGAACTATACTGTACTGAACTATACTATACTGAACTATACTGTACTGAACTATATACTGAACTATACTATACTGAACTATACGCTTCTGAACTATACTGTACTGAACTATACTATACTGAACTATACTATACTGTACTGAACTATACTGTACTGAACTATACTATACTGAACTATACTCTACTGAACTATACTCTACTGAACTATACTGTACTCTATACTGAACTATACTCTACTGAACTATACTGAACTACCGTACTGAACTATACTACTGAACTATACTATACTGAACTATACTCTACTGAACTATACTGTACTGAAATATACTATACTGACCTATATCTACTGAACTATACTGTACTCTAACGTACTGAACTATACTATACTGAACTATAGTACTGAAGTGTACTCTATTAAACTGAAGATACTGTACTGAACTATACTGCTACTGTACTGAACTATACTGAACTATACTGTACTGAACTATACTGTACTGTACTGAACTACTATATACTGAACTCTACTGTACTGAACTATGCTATACTGTACTGAACTATACTATACTGTACTGACTATACTGTACTGAAACTATACTGAACTCTACTATACTGTACTGAACTATACTGTACTGAACTATACTGTACTGAACTATACTGAACTATACTGTACTGAACTATACTATACTGAACTATACTGTACTGAACTATACTGAACTATACTATACTATACTGTACTGAACTATACTGTACTGAACTATACTGTACTGAACTATACTATATACTGAACTATACCGTACTGAACTAACGATACTGAACTATACTACTGAACTCTACTGTACTGAACTATACTGTACTGAACTATACTGAACTATACTGTACTGAACTATACTGAACTATACGTACTGAACTATACTATACTGTACTGTACTGAACTCTACTGTACTGAACTATACTGTACTGAATACTGTACTGAACTATAGTACTATACTGAACTATACTATACTGTACTGAACTATACTATACTGAACTATACTGAACTATACTGTACTGAACTATACTGAACTATACTGAACTATACTGAACTATACTATACTGAACTATATACTGTATACTGAACTATATTAACCAAACTATACTGAACTATACTGAACTATACTATACACTACTGAACTATACTATACTGATACTAAACTATACTGTACTGTACTGAACTATACTATACTGTACTATACTGAACTATACTATACTGAACTATACTGTTATACTGAACTACTACTACTATACTGTTATACTGAACTAAACTCTACTGAACTATACTGAACTATACTGAACTATATACTGTAGCTATACTGAACTGAATACTATACTGTACTCTACTGAACGATACTATAACTGAACTATACTGAACTGTACTACTGAACTATACTTTATACTGAACTACTGTTAACTATTTACATTACATTTACATTTACTGAACTGTTTATGAACTATACTGTTCACCTTCTACTGAACTATACTACACTATACTGAACTATACTGTACTGAACTATACTGTGCTGAACTATACTATACTGTACTATATTATACTACTGAACTGTACTGAACTATATACTACTGTACTGAACTATACTGTTATACTGAACTATACTGTACCATACTGTACTGAACTATACTGTACTGAACTATACTGTACTGTACTGAACTTTACTGAACTATATATGCTGAACTATACTGGACTGAACTATATTGTACTGAACTATACTGTACTGTACTGAACTATACTGAACTATACTATGCTGAACTATACTGGACTGAACTATACTGTACTGAACTATACTGGACTATACTATGCTGAACTATACTGGACTGAACTATACTATACTGAACTATACTGGACTGAACTATACTGACTTAACTATACTGAACTATACTGTACTACTGAACTATACATATGAACTTTACTGAACTATACTATGCTGAACTATACTGACTGAACTATACTGAACTATACTATACTGAACTATACTGTACTGAACTATACTGGACTTAACTATACTGAACTATACTGTACTGGAATATACTGGACTGTACTATACTGAACTATACTGGACTGAACTATACCATACTGTACTGGGCCATACTATACTGAACTATACTATACTGTACTGAACTATACTGAACTATACTATACTATACTGAACTATACTGTACTGAACTATACTATACTGAACTATACTGAACTATACTGAACTATACTATATACTGAACTATACTATACTGAACTATACTCTACTGAACTATATACTGAACTATACTATACTGAACTATACTGTACTGAACTATACTATACTGAACCATACTATACTATACTGAACAATACGTACTGAACTATACTGTACTGAACTATACTATACTGTACTGAACTATACTGTACTGAACTATATTATACTGAACTATACTGTACTGAACTATACTGGACTGAACTAAACTCTTCTGAACTATACTGTACTGAACTATACGTACTGAACTATACTGTACTGAACTATACTACACTGAACTATACTATACTGTACTGAACTATACTGGACTGAACTATACGTACTGAACTATACTGTACTGAACTATACTATACTGAACTATGCTATACTGTACTGAACTAAACTGTACTGAACTATACTGTTATACTGAACTATACTGGACTGGACTATACTATACTGAACTATACTGACTGAACTATACTGACTGAACTATACTGACTATACTGTACTGAACTATACTGTACTGAACCATGCTATACTATACTGAACTATACGTACTGAACTATACTATACTGAACTATACTGCTATACTGAACTATACTATACTGTACTATACTGGACTGAACTATACTATACTGAACTATACTGGACTGAACTACACTACTGAACTATACTGACTGAACTATACTGTACTGAACTATACTGAACTGAACTATGCTATACTGTACTGAACTATACTGTACTGAACTATACTGGACTGAACTATACTGACTGAACTATACTGGACTGAACTATACTATACTGAACTATACTGACTGAACTACACTGGACTGAACTATACTGGACTGAACTATACTGTACTGAACTATACTGAACTACACTGGACTGAACTATACTATACTGAACTATACTATACTGAACTACACTGTACTGAACTATACTGTACTGAACTATACTACTGAACTATACTGAATGAACTATACTGACTGACTATACTATACTGAACTATACTGTTATACTGAACTATACTGTACTGAACTATACTATACTGAACTATACTGTACTGAACTATACTCTACTGAACTATACTGTACTGAACTATACTATACTGAACTATACTCTATGAACTATAATGTACTGAACTATACTATACTGAACTATACTGTACTGAACTATACTCTACTGAACTATACTGTACTGAACTATACTGTTCTGAACTATACTGTACTGAACTATACTATACTGAACTATACTCTACTGTACTGAACTATACTGTACTGAACTATACTGTACTGAAATATATACTGAACTATACTGTACTGAACTATACTCTATACTGAACTATACTGTACTGAACTATACTCTTACTGAACTATACTGTACTGAACTATACTGTTATACTGAACTATACTATACTGTACTGAACTATACTGTGCTGAACTATATATACTGAACTATACTCTACTGAACTATATACTGAACTATACTGTACTGTACTGAACTATATACTGAACTATACTGTACTCTATACTGAACTATACTACTGAACTATACTATACTGAACTATATACTGAACTATACTGTACTGAAATATACTCTACTGACTATAATCTACTGAACTATACTGTACTCTACGTACTGAACTATACTATACTGAACTATACTGAACTATACAGTACTGAACTGTAACTATACTACAGAGTACTGTACTGTACTATACTGTACTGAACTATACTGTACTGAACTATACTATACTGAACTATACTGTACTGAACTATACTGTACTGAACTATGCTATACTGTACTGAACTCTACTGTACTGAACTAACTATACTGTACTGATCTATACTCTACTGAACTATACTGGACTGAACTATACTATACTGAACTATACTGTACTGAAATATACTGTACTGAAATATACTCTACTGAACTATACTGTACTGAACTATACTGTACTGAACTATACTGTACTGAAATACACTCTACTGAACTATACTGAAGTATACTCTACTGAACTATACTGTACTGAACTATACTACTGAACTATACTGTACTGAACTATACTATCTGAACTATACTGTACTGAACTATACTCTACTGAACTATACTATACTGTACTGAACTATACTATACTGAACTATACTGTACTGAACTATACTATACTGAACTATACTGTACTGAACTATACTCTACTGAACTATACTCTATACTGAACTATACGCTACTGAACTATACTGTACTGAACTATACTCTACTGAACTATATATACTGTACTGAACTATACTGTACTGAACTATACTATACTGAACTATACTATACTGAACTATACTCTACTGAACTATACTGTACTCTATACTGAACTATACTCTACTGAACTATACTGTACTCTACCGTACTGAACTATACTCTACTGAACTATACTCTACTGAACTATACTATACTGAACTATACTATACTGAACTATACTGTACTGACCTATAATCTACTGAACTATACTGTACTCTAACGTACTGAACTATACTCTACTGAACTGGATGGAACTATACAGTACTGAAGTATACTATTAAACTACAGAGTACTGTACTGTACTATACTCTACTGTACTGAACTATACTGTACTGAACTATACTCTACTGAACTATACTGTACTGAACTGAACTACTGTACTGAACTATGCTATACTGTACTGAACTCTACTGTACTGAACTATGCTATACTGTACTGAACTATACTATACTGTAACTATACTGTACTGTACTGAACTCTACTATACTGTACTGAACTATACTATACTGTACTGAACTATACTGTACTGAACTATACTGTACTGAACTATACTGAACTATACTGTACTGAACTATACTCTACTGAACTATACTGTACTGAACTATACTGAACTATACTGAAATATACTATACTGTACTGAACTATACTGTACTGAACTCTACTGTACTGAACTATACTATACACTACTGAACTATACCGTACTGAACGATACTGAACTATACTGCACTGAACTATACTGTACTGAACTCTACTGTACTGAACTATACTGAACTATACTGTACTGAACTACTGAACTATGTACTGAACGATACTGAACTATACTGTACTGTACTGAACTATACTGTACTGAACTATACTGTACTGAACTCTACTGTACTGAACTATGCAGTACTGAACGATACTGAACTATACTGTACTGTACTGAACTATATACTGAACTATACTCAACCAAACTTATACTGTACTATACTATACTGAACTATACTGCACTGAACTGAACTATACTATACTGAACTATACTGTACTGTACTCTACTGAACTATACTCAACCAAATACTGTGCTGAACTATACTGAACTATACTATACACTATACTATGTACTGAATGATACTAAACTATACTGTACTGTACTGAACTATACTGTACTGAACTGTACTATACTGAACTATACTGCACTGTACTGAACTATACTACACTGAACTATGCTGAACTGAACTATACTCTACTGAACTAAACTCTACTATACTGAACTATACTGAACTATACTAGACTGACTATACTATACTGAACTATTCTATACTGTACTATACTGAACGATACTATAATGAACTGTACTGAACTGTACTCTATGAACTATGCTAAGCTATACTGTAACATTTACATTACATTTACATTTACTGCAGACTATACTGGTGAACTGAACTATACTGACATCCTGAACTATACTGAACTATACTGTACTATACTGAACTGTACTGTGCTGAACTATACTGTACTGTACTATATTATATTCTACTGAACTGTACTGAACTATACTGACTGGACTGTACTGAACTATACAAATATACTGAACTATACTGTACCATACTGTACTGAAATATACTCTACTGAACTATACTGTACTGTACTGAACTTTACTGAACTATACTATGCTGAACTATACTGGACTGAACTATATTGTACTGAACTATACTGTACTGTACTGAACTTTACTGAACTATATACTGAACTATACTGACTATAACTATACTGTACTGAACTATACTGGACTATACTATGCTGAACTATACTGACTGAACTATACTATACTGAACTATACTGGACTGAACTATACTGGACTTAACTATACTGAACTATACTGTACTGGACTGAACTATACATACTGAACTTTACTGAACTATACTATGCTGAACTATACTGGACTGAACTATACTGGACTGAACTATACTATACTGAACTATACTGTACTGAACTATACTGGACTTAACTATACTGAACTATACTGTACTGGAATATACTGGACTGTACTATACTGAACTATACTGGACTGAACTATACCATACTGTACTGGGCCATACTATACTGAACTATACTATACTGTACTGAACTATACTGAACTATACTATACTATACTGAACTATACTGTACTGAACTATACTATACTGAACTATACTATACTGACCTATACTATAATGTACTGAACTATACTATACTGAACTATACTCTACTGAACTATACTGCACTGAACTATACTATACTGAACTATACTGTACTGAACTATACTATACTGAACCATACTATACTGTACTGAACAATACGTACTGAACTATACTGTACTGAACTATACTATACTGTACTGAACTATACTGTACTGAACTATACGTACTGAACTATACTGTACTGAACTATACTGGACTGAACTAAACTCTTCTGAACTATACTGTACTGAACTATACGTACTGAACTATACTGTACTGAACTATACTACACTGAACTATACTATACTGTACTGAACTATACTGGACTGAACTATACGTACTGAACTATACTGTACTGAACTATACTATACTGAACTATGCTATACTGTACTGAACTATACTGTACTGAACTATACTACTATACTGGACTGGACTATACTATACTGAACTATACTGGACTGAACTATACTGGACTGAACTATACTGGACTATACTGTACTGAACTATACTGTACTGAACCATGCTATACTGTACTGAACAATACGTACTGAACTATACTATACTGAACTATACTGGACTGAACTATACTATACTGTACTATACTGGACTGAACTATACTATACTGTACTATACTGGACTGAACTATACTGGACTGAACTATACTGACTGAACTATACTGTACTGAACTATACTGAACTGAAACTATACTGTACTGAACTATACTGTACTGAACTATACTGACTGAACTATACTGGACTGAACTATACTGACTGAACTATACTATACTGAACTATACTGGACTGAACTATACTGACTGAACTACACTGACTGAACTATACTGTACTGAACTATACTGACTGAACTACACTGGACTGAACTATACTATACTGAACTATACTGGACTGAACTATACTGGACTGAACTATACTGTACTGAACTATATGGACTGAACTATACTGGAATGAACTATACTGGACTGGAACTATACTGTACTGGACTATACTGTACTGAACTATACTGTTATACTATACTGAACTATACTGGACTGAACTATACTGGAATGAACTATACTGGACTGGACTATACTATACTGGACTATACTGTACTGGACTATACTGGACTGAACTATACTGTACTGAACAATACTGTACTGAACTATACTGAACTATACTGGACTGAACTATACTGTACTGAACTATACTGGACTGGACTATACTGTACTGAACTATACTGGACTGAACTATACTGGACTATACTGGACAGAATTATACTGTACTGAACTATACTGGACTGAACTATACTGGACTGAACTATACTGACTATACTGGACAGAATTATACTGTACTGAACTATACTGTTATACTGAACTATACTGGACTGAACTATACTGGACTGAACTATACCGGACTGAACTATACTGGACTGAACTATACTATACTGAACTATACTGTACTGAACTATACTGGACTATACTGTACTGGACTATACTGTACTATACTGGACAGAATTATACTGTACTGAACTATACTGTACTGAACTATACTGTACTGAACTATACTGGACTGAACTATACTGGACTATACTGGACTGAACTATGCTGGGCTGAACTATACCGGACTGAACTATACTGGACTGAACTATTCTATACTGAACTATACTGTACTGAACTATACTGGACTGGACTATACTGTACTGGACTATACTGGACTGAACTATACTGGACTGAACTATACTATACTGAACTATACTATACTGTACTGAACTAAACTGTACTGAACTATACTATACTGAACTATACTGACTATACTACTGAACTATGCTGAACTGGACTATACTGGACTGAACTATACTGTTCTATACTGTACTGAACTATTCTATACTGAACTATACTGTACTGAACTATACTATACTGAAATATACTGTACTCAACTATAATGTACTGAACTATACTATACTGAACTATACTGTACTGAACTATACTATACTGTACTGAACTATACTGTACTGAACTATACGTACTGAACTATACTGTACTGAACTATACTGGACTGAACTAAACTCTTCTGAACTATACTGTACTGAACTATACGTACTGAACTATACTGTACTGAACTATACTACACTGAACTATACTATACTGTACTGAACTATACTGGACTGAACTATACGTACTGAACTATACTGTACTGAACTATACTATACTGAACTATGCTATACTGTACTGAACTAAACTGTACTGAACTATACTGGACTGAACTACACTGGACTGGACTATACTATACTGAACTGTACTGGACTGAACTATACTGGACTGAACTATACTGGACTATACTGTACTGAACTATACTGTACTGAACCATGCTATACTGTACTGAACAATACGTACTGAACTATACTATACTGAACTATACTGGACTGAACTATACTATACTGTACTATACTGGACTGAACTATACTATACTGTACTATACTGGACTGAACTACACTGGACTGAACTATACTGGACTGAACTATACTGTACTGAACTATACTGAACTGAACTATGCTATACTGTACTGAACTAAACTGTACTGAACTATACTGGACTGAACTACACTGGACTGAACTATACTGGACTGAACTATACTATACTGAACTATACTGGACTGAACTACACTGGACTGAACTACACTGGACTGAACTATACTGTACTGAACTATACTGGACTGAACTACACTGGACTGAACTATACTATACTGAACTATACTGGACTGAACTACACTGGACTGAACTATACTGTACTGAACTATACTGGACTGAACTATACTGGAATGAACTATACTGGACTGGACTATACTATACTGGACTATACTGTACTGGACTATACTGGACTGAACTATACTGCACTGAACTATACTGGACTGAACTACACTGGAATGAACTATACTGGACTGGACTATACTATACTGGACTATACTGTACTGGACTATACTGGACTGAACTATACTGTACTGAACAATACTGTACTGAACTACACTGAACTATACTGGACTGAACTATACTGTACTGAGCTATACTGGACTATACTGGACTGGACTATACTGTACTGAACTATACTGGACTGAACTATACTGGACTATACTGGACAGAATTATACTGTACTGAACTATACTGGACTGAACTATACTGGACTGAACTATACTGGACTATACTGGACAGAATTATACTGTACTGAACTATACTGGACTGAACTATACTGGACTGAACTATACTGGACTGAACTATACCGGACTGAACTATACTGGACTGAACTATTCTATACTGAACTATACTGTACTGAACTATACTGGACTATACTGTACTGGACTATACTGTACTATACTGGACAGAATTATACTGTACTGAACTATACTGTACTGAACTATACTGTACTGAACTATACTGGACTGAACTATACTGGACTATACTGGACTGAACTATGCTGGGCTGAACTATACCGGACTGAACTATACCGGACTGAACTATTCTATACTGAACTATACTGTACTGAACTATACTGGACTGGACTATACTGTACTGGACTATACTGGACTGAACTATACTGGACTGAACTATACTATACTGAACTATACTATACTGTACTGAACTAAACTGTACTGAACTATACTATACTGAACTATACTGGACTATACTGGACTGAACTATGCTGAACTGGACTATACTGGACTGAACTATACTGGACTGTTCTATACTGTACTGAACTATTCTATACTGAACTATACTGTACTGAACTATACTATACTGAAATATACTGTACTCAACTATAATGTACTGAACTATACTATACTGAACTATACTGTACCATACTATACTATACTATAATGAACTATACTGTACTGAACTATACTGTACTGAACTATTCTATACTGAACTATACTGTACTGAACTATACTATACTGAAATATACTGTACTCAACTATAATGTACTGAACTATACTATACTGAACTATAATGTACTGAACTATACTATACTGAACTATACTGTACTGAACTATACTGGACTGTTCTATACTGTACTGAACTATACTGCACTGAACTATACAATACTGAACTATACTGTACTGAACTATACTATACTGAAATATACTGTACTCAACTATAATGTACTGAACTATACTATACTGAACTATACTGTACTGAACTATACTATACTATACTGAACTATACTGTACTGAACTATACTATACTGAACTATACTATACTGTACTGAACTATACTGTACTGAACTATACTATACTGAACTATACTGTACTGAACTATACTATACTGAACTATACTGTACTGAACTATACTATACTGAAATATACTGTACTGAACTATACTATACTGAACTATACTGTACTGAACTATACTATACTGAAATATACTGTACTCAACTATAATGTACTGAACTATACTATACTGAACTATACTGCACTGAACTATACTATACTGAACTATACTGTACTGAACTATACTATACTGAAATATACTGTACTCAACTATAATGTACTGAACTATACTATACTGAACTATACTGTACTGAACTATACTATACTATACTGAACTATACTGTACTGAACTATACTATACTGAACTATACTATACTGTACTGAACTATACTGTACTGAACTATACTATACTGAACTATACTGTACTGAACTATACTATACTGAACGATACTATACTGAACTATATTATACTGAACTATACTGTACTGAACTATACTATACTGAACTATACTGTACTGAACTATACTATACTGCCCTATACTATACTGTACTGAACTATACTGGACTGAACTATACTATACTGAACTATACTATACTGTACTGAACTATACTGAACTATACTATACTATACTGAACTATACTGTACTGAACTATACTATACTGAACTATGCTATACTGACCTATACTATAATGTACTGAACTATACTATACTGAACTATACTCTACTGAACTATACTGCACTGAACTATACTATACTGAACTATACTGTACTGAACTATACTATACTGAACCATACTATACTGTACTGAACAATACGTACTGAACTATACTGTACTGAACTATACTGTACTGAACTATACTGTACTGAACTATACTATACTGTACTGAACTATACTGTACTGAACTATACGTACTGAACTATACTGTACTGAACTATACTGGACTGAACTAAACTCTTACTGAACTATACTGTACTGAACTATACGTACTGAACTATACTGTACTGAACTATACTACACTGAACTATACTATACTGTACTGAACTATACTGACTGAACTATACTACTGAACTACTATACTGAACTATACTATACTGTACTGGACTATACTATACTGAACTATACTGGACTGAACTATACTGGACTGAACTATACTGGACTATACTGTACTGAACTATACTGTACTGAACCATGCTATACTGTACTGAACAATACGTACTGAACTATACTATACTGAACTATACTGGACTGAACTATACTATACTGTACTATACTGGACTGAACTATACTATACTGTACTATACTGGACTGAACTACACTGGACTGAACTATACTGGACTGAACTATACTGTACTGAACTATACTGAACTGAACTATGCTATACTGTACTGAACTAAACTGTACTGAACTATACTGACTGAACTATACTACTGAACTATACTGAACTGGACTACACTGACTGAAATATACTGAACTATACTGACTGAACTATACTGACTGAACTATACTGACCTATACTGTACTGAACTATACTGTACTGAACTATACTGTACTGAACTATACTGGACTGAGCTATACTGGACTATACTGGACTGAACTATACTGGACTGAACTATACTATACTGAACTATACTATACTAGACTATACTGGACTGAACTATACTGGACTATACTGGACAGAATTATACTGGACTATACTGGACTGAACTATACTGTACTGAACTATACTGTACTGAACTATACTATACAAGACTATACTGGACTGAACTATACTGGACTATACTGGACAGAATTATACTGTACTGAACTATACTGGACTGAACTATACTGGACTGAACTATACTGGACTGAACTATACCGGACTGAACTATACTGGACTGAATTATACTGGACTGAACTATACTGGACTGAACTATACCGGACTGAACTACACTGTACTGAACTATACTGGACTATACTGTACTGTACTATACTGTACTATACTGGACAGAATTATACTGTACTGAACTATACTGTACTGAACTATACTGGACTATACTGTACTGAACTATACTGGACTGAACTATACTGGACTATACTGGACTGAACTATACTGGACTATACTGGACTGAACTATGCTGGGCTGAACTATACTGGACTGAACTATACTGGACTGAACTATACTGTACTGAACTATACTATACTGTACTGAACTAAACTGTACTGAACTATACTATACTGAACTATACTGGACTATACTGGACTGAACTATGCTGGGCTGAACTATACTGTACTGAACTATACTATACTGTACTGAACTAAACTGTACTGAACTATACTATTCTGAACTATACTGACTATACTGACTGAACTATACTGGACTGAACTATACTGAACTGACTATACTGTACTGAACTATGCTGGGCTGAACTATACTGTACTGAACTATACTATACTGAACTATACTGTACTGAAATATACTGTACTGAACTATACTGTACTGAACTATACTATACTGAAATATACTATACTGAACTATACTATACTGAACTATACTATACTGAACTATACTGTACTGAACTATACTGCACTGAACTATACTATACTGAACTATACTGTACTGAACTATACTATACTGAAATATACTGTACTCAACTATAATGTACTGAACTATACTATACTGAACTATACTGTACTGAACTATACTATACTATACTGAACTATACTGTACTGAACTATACTATACTATACTGAACTATACTGTACTGAACTATACTATACTGACCTATACTATACTGTACTGAACTATACTGTACTGAACTATACTATACTGAACTATACTGTACTGAACTATACTATACTGAACGATACTATACTGAACTATATTATACTGAACTATACTGTACTGAACTATACTATACTGAACTATACTGTACTGAACTATACCGTACTGAACTATACTGTACTGAACTATACTGCACTGAACTATACTGTACTGAACTATACTATACTGAACTCTACTGCACTGAACTATACTGTACTGAACTATACTATACTGAACGATACTATACTGAACTATATTATACTGAACTATACTGTACTGAACTATACTGCACTGAACTATACTGTACTGAACTATACTATACTGAACTATACTGCACTGAACTATACTATACTGAACTATACTATACTGAACTATACTGCACTGAACTATACTGTACTGAACTATACTATACTGAACTATACATAGAACTATACTGTACTGAACTATACTATACTGAACTATACTGTACTGCACTATACTGTACTGTACTGAACTATACTGTACTGAACTATACTATACTGTACTATACTATACTGTACTGAACTATACTATACTGAACTATACTATACTATACTGTACTGAACTATACTGTACTGAACTATACTATACTGAACTATACTGTACTGAACTATACTGTACTGAACTATACTGTAACTGAACTATGCTATACTGTACTGAACTAAACTGTACTGAACTATACTATACTGTACTGAACTATACTGTACTGAACTATACTATACTGTACTATACTGTACTGAACTAGACTGTACTATACTGTACTGAACTATACAATACTGAACTATACTATACTAGACTATACTGGACTGAACTATACTGGACTATACTGGACAGAATTATACTGTACTGAACTATAGGACTGAACTCTACTGGACTGAACTATACTGTACTGAACTATACTGTACTGAACTATACTATACAAGACTATACTGGACTGAACTATACTGGACTATACTGGACAGAATTATACTGTACTGAACTATACTGGACTGAACTATACTGGACTGAACTATACTGGACTGAACTATACCGGACTGAACTATACTGGACTGAATTATACTGGACTGAACTATACTGGACTGAACTATACCGGACTGAACTACACTGTACTGAACTATACTGGACTATACTGTACTGTACTATACTGTACTATACTGGACAGAATTATACTGTACTGAACTATACTGTACTGAACTATACTGGACTGAACTATACTGGACTATACTGTACTGAACTATACTGGACTGAACTATACTGACTATACTGGACTGAACTATACTGGACTATACTGACTGAACTATGCTGGGCTGAACTATACTGGACTGAACTATACTGGACTGAACTATACTGTACTGAACTATACTATACTGTACTGAACTAAACTGTACTGAACTATACTATACTGAACTATACTGGACTATACTGGACTGAACTATGCTGGGCTGAACTATACTGTACTGAACTATACTATACTGTACTGAACTAAACTGTACTGAACTATACTATTCTGAACTATACTGGACTATACTGGACTGAACTATACTGGACTGAACTATACTGAACTGGACTATACTGTACTGAACTATGCTGGGCTGAACTATACTGTACTGAACTATACTATACTGAACTATACTGTACTGAAATATACTGTACTGAACTATACTGTACTGAACTATACTATACTGAAATATACTATACTGAACTATACTCTACTGAACTATACTATACTGAACTATACTGTACTGAACTATACTGCACTGAACTATACTATACTGAACTATACTGTACTGAACTATACTATACTGAAATATACTGTACTCAACTATAATGTACTGAACTATACTATACTGAACTATACTGTACTGAACTATACTATACTATACTGAACTATACTGTACTGAACTATACTATACTATACTGAACTATACTGTACTGAACTATACTATACTGACCTATACTATACTGTACTGAACTATACTGTACTGAACTATACTATACTGAACTATACTGTACTGAACTATACTATACTGAACGATACTATACTGAACTATATTATACTGAACTATACTGTACTGAACTATACTATACTGAACTATACTGTACTGAACTATACCGTACTGAACTATACTGTACTGAACTATACTATACTGAATTATACTATACCGAACTATACTGTACCGAACTATACTATACTGAACTATACTGCACTGAACTATACTGTACTGAACTATACTATACTGAACTATACTGTACTGAACTATACTATACTGAACGATACTATACTGAACTATATTATACTGAACTATACTGTACTGAACTATACTGCACTGAACTATACTGTACTGAACTATACTATACTGAACTATACTGCACTGAACTATACTATACTGAACTATACTATACTGAACTATACTGCACTGAACTATACTGTACTGAACTATACTATTGAACTATACTGTACTGAACTATACTATACTGAACTATACTGTACTGCACTATACTGTACTGAACTATACTGTACTGAACTATACTATTCTGTACTATACTATACTGTACTGAACTATACTATACTGAACTATACTATACTATACTGTACTGAACTATACTGTACTGAACTATACTATACTGAACTATACTGTACTGAACTATACTGTACTGAACTATACTGTACTGAACTATGCTATACTGTACTGAACTAAACTGTACTGAACTATACTATACTGTACTGAACTATACTGTACTGAACTATACTATACTGTACTATACTGTACTGAACTAGACTGTACTATACTGTACTGAACTATACTATACTGAACTATACTATACTGAACTATACTGTACTGAACTATACTGTACTGAACTATACTATACTGTACTATACTATACTGTACTGAACTAGACTGTACTATACTGTACTTAACTATACTATACTGAACTATACTATACTGAACTATACTGTACTGAACTATACTATACTGAACTATGCTATACTGTACTGAACTAAACTGTACTGAACTATACTATACTGTACTGAACTATACTGTACTGAACTATACTATACTGAACTATGCTATACTGTACTGAACTAAACTGTACTGAACTATACTGGACTGAACTACACTGGACTGAACTATACTGGACTGAACTACACTGGACTGAACTATACTGGACTTAACTATACTTTACTGAACTATACTGGACTGAACTACACTGGACTGAACTATACTAAACTGAACTATACTTTACTGAACTATACTGTACTGAACTATACTGTACTGAACTATTGGACTAAACTACTGTGCCTGCAGTACTGTGCTGTGATGTATAAACTTGTGAAACAAGCAGAGAATGACATTCATATCCATAATTATTTATTTCTGTGTAGAACACATCAGGGACCCATGATGTAATTACGCTACCATGGGACACGCTTTCCATCACCACGATTTCCAGCTACACGCTTCCACGCTTTCCACGTTACCACATTTCCACCTACTGTTTCCACGCTTCCGCTCTCTGGCACGCTTCCTGACATCACGCTTCCCTCTCTCGCTACCGTTACCGCGTTTCCACGCTTTCCACGCTTCCACTCGCGTTACCACGCTACCACGTTTCCGTACTCGTTAATCCTACATTTACTGTAGTTCAATAACCAAAACAGGGTGTTTTCAAACTCAAGGTGTTGTCGTAACTGACACCCCATTCTCCCTGCAGACGTCTTTCAATCATCTATCGGAGCAGATATTTACGAGTCTCTGGAAAACATGATTGCAGAAAAACCCTGAGGGAGATTTTTTTAACGTGGTTCCGTTTAAAGTTTGCATCGGACTTGATTTACTACTTGAAATTACTTGTGAACGTTTGCTTCAACCTGCCTGGAGGACCAGTTGGCCATTTTAGTCCATTTCAACCGGCAAGCTCAATCAAGAGCATCTTAATTATTTTAAATGATTTACAATAGTATAACAGTAATATTAATAGTATAGGACCCTGGTCTGGTTCACATATGTGAAGCTCATTGATGCAGATTTATTTTTAATTATCTATATAATAATAATAATAATAAATATAATATTATATAAATAATTATTTTATCTAGGCAAGTCAGTTCAGAACAAATTCTTATTTACATTCAAAGTCGGACGTTTACATACACTTAGGTTGGAGTCATTAAAACTAGTTTACATACACTTAGGTTGGAGTCATTAAAACTAGTTTACATACACTTAGGTTGTAGTCATTAAAACTAGTTTACATACACTTAGGTTGGAGTCATTAAAACTAGTTTACATACACTTAGGTTGGAGTCATTAAAACTAGTTTACATACACTTAGGTTGGAGTCATTAAAACTAGTTTACATACACTTAGGTTGGAGTCATTAAAACTAGTTTACATACACTTAGGTTGGAGTCATTAAAACGAGTTTACATACACTTAGGTTGGAGTCATTAAAACGAGTTTACATACACTTAGGTTGGAGTCATTAAAACTAGTTTACATACACTTAGGTTGGAGTCATTAAAACTAGTTTACATACACTTAGGTTGGAGTCATTAAAACTAGTTTACATACACTTAGGTTGGAGTCATTAAATCTAGTTTACATACACTTAGGTTGGAGTCATTAAAACTAGTTTACATACACTTATGTTGGAGTCATTAAAACTAGTTTACATACACTTAGGTTGGAGTCATTAAAACTAGTTTGCATACACTTAGGTTGGAGTCATTAAAACTAATTTACATACACTTAGGGTGGAGTCATTAAAACTAGTTTACATACACTTAGGTTGGAGTCATTAAAACTAGTTTACATACACTTAGGTTGGAGTCATTAAAACTAGTTTGCATACACTTAGGTTGGAGTCATTAAAACTAATTTACATACACTTAGGTTGGAGTCATTAAAACTAGTTTACATACACTTAGGTTGGAGTCATTAAAACTAGTTTACATACACTTAGGTTGGAGTCATTAAAACTAGTTTACAAACACTTAGGTTGGAGTCATTAAAACTAGTTTACATACACTTAGGTTGGAGTCATTAAAACTAGTTTACATACACTTAGGTTGGAGTCATTATAACTAGTTTACATACACTTAGGTTGGAGTCATTAAAACTAGTTTACATACACTTAGGTTGGAGTCATTAAAACTAGTTTACATACACTTAGGTTGGAGTCATTAAAACTAGTTTACATATACTTAGGTTGGAGTTATTAAAACTAGTTTACATACACTTAGGTTGGAGTCATTAAAGCTAGTTTACATACACTTAGGTTGGAGTCATTGAAACTCATTTTTTTTTCAACCACTCCACTAATGGAGATCTTGTTAATGTGGGCTGTTTTATTTACTTAACAATTAAGGAACACTCAAAAACGTGCACTTATAAATCATAATAATTTGAATCAAAATACAGCTGTAGACAGAAGTCAAAGATCAAACATGACACATACAACTGATGTCTCACCTGAGTTATGTCCAATAAGGAAACGTCCATGCTGCTTTTATCATGCTTGTAGTCAACCCCTGTGATGTCACTGCATATGTCATTACCTGCTACTCATCAGACCAAGCCCGTGCATACACAGCTATACAAACTTGCAAGAGATACAGTAGTTCCAGTGTTTTCTAAGGCCTCAGCAGCAAATGTCCACTCCCCAAGTTGATTAATACAGGTATGTCTGACTAGACTCTTATCTCTTCTACTCCTTTGCAGGGCTCTATGTTTATCTTTGAAATGCTTTCTCAAATACCATTTTCTTTACAAGAGGCAGAGACTTAGAAAAGACTGGAACAATTCTAAAACCTTACAATGTGTGTGTATATATATATATATATATTGTTAATCTGTAGTCTAGGACCCTATAAATGTAGAGGAGAGGGGTTCCATAGCCTCCCCCTTCTATTAATACAACCTCAATAATTATAATACAAAAAACATTTGGTGCAGCCCCTATCATGACCCCAATTTGATCCATCATTAAAAAAACATTGTTTTGGCTAGTCGGTTAGGACATCTACTTTGTGCATGACACAAGTAATTTTTTCCAACAATTGTTTACAGACAGATTATTTCACTTATAATTCACTGTATCACAATTCCAGTGGGTCAGAAGTTTACATAAACTAAGTTGACTGGCCTTTAATCAGCTTGGAAACTTCCAGAAAATTATGTCACGGCTTTAGAAAATTCTGATAGGCTAATTGACATCATTTGAGTCAATTGAAGGTGTACCTGTGGATGTATTTCAAGGTCTACCTTCAAACTCAGTGCCTCTTTGCTTGAAATCAGGGGAAAATCAAAAGAAATCAGCCAAAACCTCAGATTTTGTTTTGTAGACCAAAAGCAATTTCCAAATTTCCACATTCATCTGTAGAAACATTACGCAAGTATAAACACCATGGGACCACGTAGCCATCATACCGCTCAGGAAGGAGACGCGTTCTGTCTCCTAGAGATGAACGTACTTTGGTGTGAAAAGTACAAATCAATCCCAGAACAACAGCAAAGAACCTTGTGAAGATCCTGAAGGAAACGGGTACAAAAGTATCTATATCCACAGTAAAACGAGTCCTATATATCGACATAACCTGAAAGGCCTCTCAGCAAGGAAGAAGACACTGATCCAAAACCGCCATAAAAAAGACAGACTATGGTTTGCAACTGCACATGGGGACAAAGATCATACTTTTGAAAAATGTTCTGTGGTCTGATGAAACAAAAATATAAGTTTTTGGCCATAATTACCATGGTTATGTTTGGAGGATAAACGGGAGGCTTTCAAGCCGAAGAACACCATCCCAACCATGAAGCATGGTGGTAGCAGCATCATGTTGTGGGGGTGCTTTGCTGCAGGGGGGACTGGTGCACTTCACAAAATAGATGGCATCATGAGGGAGGAGAATTATGTGGATATATTGAAGCAACATCTCAAGAAATCAGTCAGGAAGTTAAAGCTTGGTCACAAATAGGTCTTCCAAATGGACAATGACCCCAAGCATACTTCCAAAGTTGTGGCAAAATGGCTTAAGGACAACAAAGTCAAGGTATTGGCGTGGCAATCCCAAAGCCCTGACCTCAATCCCATAGAAAATCTGTGGGCAGAACTGAAAAAGCATGTGCGAGCAAGGAGGCCTACAAACCTGACTCAGTTACACCAGCTCTGTCAGGAGGATTGGGCCAATATTCACCCAACTTATTGTGGGAAGCTTGTGGAAGGCTTCCCGAAACGTTTTACCCAAGTTAAACAATTTAAAGGCAATGCTACCAAATACTAATTGAGTGTATGTAAACTTCTGACCCACTGGGAATGTGATGAAAGAAATAAAAGCTGAAATAAATCATTCTCTCTGCTATTATTCTGACATTTCACATTCTTAAAATAAAGTGGTGATCCTAACTGACCTAAGACAGGGAATTCTTACTAGGATTAAATGTCAGGAATTGTGTAAAACTGAGTTTAAATGTATGTAAACTACTGACTTCAACTATACAGCCAAACCTGGATGATGCTGGGCCAATTGTGCGCTGCCTATGGGACACCCAATCACAGCCGGATGTGATACAGCCTGGATTCAAACCAGGTACTGTAGTGACGCGTCTTGCACTGAGATACAGTGCCATACACCGCTGTGCCATTCCGGAGCCCACGTACTGCAGTGAGGCTGTGTTTGGAGAGAACCAGAGATTGTTCGAGAGATGTGTATGTCATGTTTAACAGGTAATCATTATTAATGCCTGTGGTATCTCCACTGTGGTTTCAAACCTGGGACTGGTGGTGCAGATAACAAGTAAATAGACCCTGAACGCTTGATGACAAGGTCTCTCTTCTCTTTCTTTCTCCTTATGATGTTTATCCTCTCTCTCCTGAATCTCTTTTTCTCTCCCTTTCTTTCTCTCCCTGTCTTTCTTTCTCCCTCTTTCTCTCTCCCTCTCTCTCTCTCTCCCTCTTTCTCTCTCCCTCTTTCTCCCTCCCTATTGCTCTCTCTCCCTCTCGTTCTCCCTCCCTCTCGTTCTCTCTCCCTCTCTCGCTATTTCTCTCCCCCGCACTTTCTATCTCTCGCTCCCTCTATCTCTCTCTCTCTTTTCTCTCTCTTTCCCCTCTGTCTCCCCTCTCTTGCTCTCTCTCCAGGTGTGTGCTGTGCCAGTCTGGAGCAGCCCAAGGCCCTGATGAAGATGGGTCTGAGTAAGGTGCTTGTAGGACACGCTAACTTCCTGATGGGGGCGCTAGTCCAAAGGGGTCTGTGCGGCGACACATCAGCCTAAACGCACGGGCCTGCACCATCTAATCTAATGTAGTGGCACTCACTACTGGACTAGTGGTTAGACTGATATCTAATGTAGGACCACTGGTCTAGTGGTGAGACAGAGTACCCATTTCTATAGGGTGTTGGAATCCATCTGTAATGTGTATCTGTAGGGTGTTGTAGGAATCCATCTGTAATGTGTATCTGTAGGGTGTTGTTGTAGGAATCCATCTGTAATGTGTATCTGTAGGGTGTTGTAGGAATCCATCTGTAATGTGTATCTGTAGGGTGTTGTTGTAGGAATCCATCTGTAATGTGTATCTGTAGGGTGTTGTTGTAGGAATCCATCTGTAATGTGTATCTGTAGGGTGTTGTTGTTGGGTGTTGTTGTAGGAATCCATCTGTAATGTGTATCTGTAGGGTGTTGTTGTAGGGTGTTGTTGTAGGAATCCATCTGTAATGTGTATCTGTAGGGTGTTGTTGTAGGAATCCATCTGTAATGTGTATCTGTAGGGTGTTGTTGTAGGGTGTCTGCTAAATGACTTAAATGTAAATGTAAATGTGTTGTTGTAGGAATCCATCTGTAATGTGTATCAGTAGGGTGTTGTTGTAGGGTGTTGTTGTAGGAATCCATCTGTAATGTGTATCTGTAGGGTGTTGTTGTAGGGTGTTGTTGTAGGAATCCATCTGTAATGTGTATCTGTAGGGTGTTGTTGTAGGAATCCATCTGTAATGTGTATCAGTAGGGTGTTGTTGTAGGGTGTTGTTGTAGGAATCCATCTGTAATGTGTATCTGTAGGGTGTTGTTGTAGGGTGTTGTTGTAGGAATCCATCTGTAATGTGTATCTGTAGGGTGTTGTTGTAGGGTGTTGTTGTAGGAATCCATCTGTAATGTGTATCTGTAGGGTGTTGTTGTAGGGTGTTGTTGTAGGAATCCATCTGTAATGTGTATCTGTAGGGTGTTGTTGTAGGAATCCATCTGTAATGTGTATCAGTAGGGTGTTGTTGTAGGGTGTTGTTGTAGGAATCCATCTGTAATGTGTATCTGTAGGGTGTTGTTGTAGGGTGTTGTTGTAGGAATCCATCTGTAATGTGTATCTGTAGGGTGTTGTTGTAGGGTGTTGTTGTAGGAATCCATCTGTAATGAGTATCAGTAGGGTGTTGAAGGACATACTGGCCATCATCCTGTGTTATAACAAGAAGAGCAGACTGCTGGTGAGTTCGCTACTGAAATATATGTTCATGTGCTATTTGTGCAATCACAAGTCCATTCACCGGGTGAGAATCACAAGATAAGTCCACTTACCCGGGTGAGAATCACAAGATAAGTCCATTCACCCGGGTGAGAATCACAAGATAAGTCCATTACTATCTCTGTACTGTTCTGTATTGGTAGCTGATTGGCCCAGTAGTATCTCTGAACTGTTCTGTATTGGAAGCTGATTGGCCCAGTAGTATCTCTGATCTGTTTCTGTATTGGTAGCTGATTGGCCCAGTAGTATCTCTGATCTGTTTCTGTATTGGTAGCTGATTGGCCCAGTAGTATCTCTGATCTGTTTCTGTATTGGTAGCTGATTGGCCCAGTAGTATCTCTGATCTGTTTCTGTATTGGTAGCTGATTGGCCCAGTAGTATCTCTGAACTGTTCTGTATTGGAAGCTGATTGGCCCAGTAGTATCTCTGATCTGTTTCTGTATTGGTAGCTGATTGGCCCAGTAGTATCTCTGAACTGTTCTGTATTGGTAGCTGATTGGCCCAGTAGTATCTCTGAACTGTTCTGTATTGGAAGCTGATTGGCCCAGTAGTATCTCTGATCTGTTTCTGTATTGGTAGCTGATTGGCCCAGAAGCATCTCTGATCTGTTTCTGTATTGGTAGCTGATTGGCCCAGTAGTATCTCTGATCTGTTTCTGTATTGGTAGCTGATTGGCCCAGTATTATCTCTGAACTGTTCTGTATTGGTAGCTGATTGGCCCAGTAGTATCTATGAACTGTTCTGTATTGGTAGCTGATTGGCCCAGTAGTATCTCTGATCTGTTTCTGTATTGGTAGCTGATTGGCCCAGTAGTATCTATGAACTGTTCTGTATTGGTAGCTGATTGGCCCAGTAGTATCTATGAACTGTTCTGTATTGGTAGCTGATTGGCCCAGTAGTATCTCTGATCTGTTTCTGTATTGGTAGCTGATTGGCCCAGTTGTATCTCTGAACTGTTCTGTATTGGTAGCTGATTGGCCCAGTAGTATCTATGAACTGTTCTGTATTGGTAGCTGATTGGCCCAGTAGTATCTCTGAACTGTTCTGTATTGGTATCTGATTGGCCCAGTAGTATCTCTGATCTGTTTCTGTATTAGTAGCTGATTGGCCCAGTAGTATCTCTGAACTGTTCTGTATTGGTAGCTGATTGGCCCAGTAGTGTCTCTGAACTGTTCTGTATTGGTAGCTGATTGGCCCAGTAGTATCTCTGATCTGTTTCTGTATTGGTAGCTGATTGGCCCAGTAGTATCTCTGAACTGTTTCGGTAGTTTATTAATCTCGTATTTATACTCCTCTTTCACGACTCAGGATGAGACCCAGATATAGACACAAGAAGCAGATAGTTCCAATCCCAGAATATTTAGCATAACAAAAGGGGCAGGTCAAGGGCACTCAGGGATAGAACTGCAGGATCAGGACAGGCCGAGGCAATCAGGGATAGAACAGCAGGATCAGGACAGGCAGAGGCAATCAGGGATAGAACAGCAGGATCAGGACAGGCAGAGGCAATCAGGGATAGAACAGCAGGATCAGGACAGGCAGAGGCAATCAGGGATAGAACAGCAGGATCAGGACAGGCAGAGGCAATCAGGGATAGAACAGCAGGATCAGGACAGGCAGAGGCAATCAGGGATAGAACAGCAGGATCTGGACAGGCAGAGGCACTCAGGGATAGAACAGCAGGATCAGGACAGGCAGAGGCAATCAGGGATAGAACAGCAGGATCAGGACAGGCAGAGGCAATCAGGGATAGAACAGCAGGATCAGGACAGGCAGAGGCAATCAGGGATAGAACAGCAGGATCTGGACAGGCAGAGGCAATCAGGGATAGAACAGCAGGATCAGGACAGGCAGAGGAAATCAGGGATAGAACAGCAGGATCAGGACAGAACAGAGGCAATCAGGGATAGAACAGCAGGATCAGGACAGGCAGAGGCAATCAGGGACAGAACAGCAGGATCAGGACAAGCAGAAAGATCAGAACCGAGAAGACTAGAAAACAAAGACTTGTGAACAGGCGAAACAGGGAAACGCGCTGGTAAGACCTGATACAAAACAAGACGAACTCGTAACAGACAAACCAGAAAACACAGGTATAAATACACAGGGGAGATCGGAGACACCTGGTGGGGGGCAGAAAGACAAGTGAAACAAATGCTGCTGTGACAATCTCTACATTTCAGATGCGTGGCTGTGAAGTCGTTGCTGTCGTGATGTGAGAATGCATGTCTGTCTATGGGGGAAATGTTTTAGAGCTGCGCTGTTTGACAAAGTGAACGATTTTTGGGTTCCTATGATGTTTTACTCCTCTGTCTCCTGATGATTCGCATTTATTTCTCTCTCCATTTATTTCTCCCTCCATTTATTTCTCCCTCCATTTATTTCTCTCTCCATTTATTTCTCTCTCCATTTATTTCTCTCTCCATTTATTTCTCCCTCCATTTATTTCTCCCTCCATTTATTTCTCCCTCCATTTATTTCTCCCTCCATTTATTTCTCCCTCCATTTATTTCTCCCTCCATTTATTTCTCTCTCCATTTATTTCTCTCTCCATTTATTTCTCCCTCCATTTATTTCTCTCTCCATTTATTTCTCTCTCCATTTATTTCTCTCTCCATTTATTTCTTTCTCCATTTATTTCTCCCTCCATTTATTTCTCTCTCCATTTATTTCTCCCTCCATTTATTTCTCCCTCCATTTATTTCTCTCTCCATTTATTTCTCTCTCCATTTATTTCTCCCTCCATTTATTTCTCCCTCCATTTATTTCTCCCTCCATTTATTTCTCTCTCCATTTATTTCTCTCTCCATTTATTTCTCTCTCCATTTATTTCTCTCTCCATTTATTTCTCTCTCCATTTATTTCTCTCTCCATTTATTTCTTTCTCCATTTATTTCTCTCTCCATTTATTTCTCCCTCCTTTTTTTCTTTCTTAATTTCGTTCTTTCCCTCTGGTCCTCCTGTTCTTCTGTCACTGGAGTTATTTTTAATCACTTGAAGAAAACTCCCCCCCCCCTCATAAACAGGGAGGTAGGAAGACTGGGCAAGTGAATGCAATCTCCTCCGCTCTCTGTTTCTCGCTCTCTCGCTCGTTCACTCACACTCTCTCTCACTTTACAGTTTTTGCTCTCTTTCTCGGCAGTCTTTTCGTTCTCACACTCTCTCTCTCTCTCTTGCTCTCTCTCTCTCGCTCTCTCTCCCTCTACATCCTCTGTCTCTCTCTCTCTCCCTCTACATCCTCTGTCTCTCTCTCTCTTTCGCTCTCACTCTCTTTCTCTCTTGCTCTCTCTCTCTCCCTCTACATCCTCTGTCTCGCTCTCTCTCTCCCTCTACATCCTCTGTCTCTCTCTCTCTCTCCCTCTACATCCTCTGTCTCTTTCTCTCTCTGTGTGTGTGTCAGACATGGTTGTTGTTTATGGTCAGCATGTTTGCTAATCTTCTGGCCTCAGCTTTGGTCTGACTGTTTCCGTAGTGAGGACCATAGTTAATGGGGGGGCGGAGCCTCTTGAGACACTGCTGGTTCCCAGACGCTATTGGCTATGCCAGCATCACCTACGAGTGAAGAATCAACAACAAGTGGGACACATTCATGAAGTGGAATGAAATTTATTGGATATTTCAAACTTTTTTTAACAAATCAAAAACTGAAAAATTGGGCGTGCAAAATTATTCAGCCCCCTTAAGTTAATACTTTGTAGCGCCACCTTTTGCTGCGATTACAGCTGTAAGTCGCTTGGGGTATGTCTCTATCAGTTTTGCACATCGAGAGACTGAAATTTTTTCCCATTCCTCCTTGCAAAACAGCTCGAGCTCAGTGAGGTTGGATGGAGAGCATTTGTGAACAGCAGTTTTCAGTTCTTTCCACAGATTCTCGATTGGATTCAGGTCTGGACTTTGACTTGGCAATTCTAACACCTGGATATGTTTATTTTTGAACCATTCCATTGTAGATTTTGCTTTATGTTTTGGATCATTGTCTTGTTGGAAGACAAATCTCCGTCCCAGTCTCAGGTCTTTTGCAGACTCCATCAGGTTTTCTTCCAGAATGGTCCTGTATTTGGCTCCATCCATTAAGAAAAGCAGGCCCAAACCATGATGCTGCCACCACCATGTTTGACAGTGGGTATGGTGTGTTCAGGGTGATGAGCTGTGTTGCTTTTACGCCAAACATAACGTTTTGTATTGTTGCCAAAAAGTTCAATTTTGGTTTCATCTGACCAGAGCACCTTCTTCCACATGTTTGGTGTGTCTCCCAGGTGCTTGTGGCAAACTTTAAACAACACTTTTTATGGATATCTTTAAGAAATGGCTTTCTTTTTACCACTCTTCCATAAAGGCCAGATTTGTGCAACATATGACTGATTGTTGTCCTATGGACAGAGTCTCCCACCTCAGCTGTAGATCTCTGCAGTTCATCCAGAGTGATCATGGGCCTCTTGGCTGCATCTCTGATCAGTGTTCTCCTTGTATGAGCTGAAAGTTTAGAGGGACAGCCAGGTCTTGGTAGATTTGCAGTGGTCTGATACTCCTTCCATTTCGATATTATCGCTTGCACAGTGCTCCTTGGGATGTTTAAAGCTTGGGAAATCTTTTTGTATCCAAATCCGGCTTTAAACTTCTTCACAACAGTATCTCGGACCTGCCTGGTGTGTTCCTTGTTCTTCATGATGCTCTCTGCGCTTTTAACGGACCTCTGAGACTATCACAGTGCAGGTGCATTTATACGGAGACTTGATTACACACAGGTAGATTGTATTTATCATCATTAGTCATTTAGGTCAACATTGGATCATTCAGAGATCCTCACTGAATTTCTGGAGAGAGTTTGCTGCACTGAAAGTAAAGGGGCTGAATAATTTTGCACGCCCAATTTTTCAGTTTTTGATTTGTTAACCTCTTACATCTATGGGGGCGCTATTTCATTATTGGATAAAAAAACGTGCCCGTTTTAAGCGCAATATTTTGTCACAAAAAGATACTTGACTATGCATTTAATTGACAGCTTTGGAAAGAAAACACTCTGACGTTTCCAAAACTGCAAAGATATTGTCTGTGAGTGCCCCAGAACTGATGCTACAGGCAAAACCAAGATGAAACTTCAAACAGGAAATGAGCAATATTTTTGAGGCTCTGTATTTCATTGTCTCCTTATATGGCTGTGAATGCTCAAGGAATGAGCCTGCCCGATCTATCGTTTCCCCAAGGTATCTGCAGCATTGTCACGTATTTGTAGGCATATCATTGGAAGATTGACCATAAGAGACTACATTTGCCAGGTGTCCGACCGGTGTCCTCTGTCGAAATTGGTGCATCATCTTCAGCTGCAAGTATTTTTCCAAGGGATTCAGTGGAGAAAGTAGACTTCCACGAACGATATATCAATGAAGAGATATGTGAAAAACACCTTGAGGATTGATTCTAAACAGCGTTTGCCGTGTTTCAGTCGATATTATGGAGTTAATTTGGAAAAAAGTTCGCCGTTTTGATGACTGAATTTTCGTTTTTTTTTGGTACCCAAACGTGATGTACAAAATGGAGCGATTTCTCCTACACAAAGAATCTTTCAGGAAAAACTGAACATTTGCTATGTAACTGAGAGTCTCCTCATTGAAAACATCCGAAGTTCTTCAAAGGTAAATGATCTTATTTGAATCCCTTTCTGGTTTTTGTGCAAATGTTGCCCGCTAAATGCTACGCTAAATGCTACTCTAGCTATCAATACTCTTACACAAATGCTTGTTTTGCTATGGTTCAAAAGCGTATTTTGAAAATCTGAGATGACAGTGTTGTTACGAAAAGGCTAAGCTTGAGATATAGCATATTTATTTCACTTCATTTGCGATTTCCATGAATATTTAACGTTACGTTATGCTAATGAGCTTGAGGCTATAACTGGATACAGGTTTTTTTCATAGCCAAACGTGAACAAAACGGAGCGATTTGTCCTACACAAATAATATTTTTTGAAAAACTGAACATTTGCTATCTAACTGAGAGTCTCCTCATTGAAAACATCTGAAGTTATTTAAAGGTCAATGATTTGATTTGAATGCTTTTCTTGTTTTTGTGAAAATGTTGCTGGCTGAATTCTAGGCTTATAGCTATGCTAGCTACACAAATGCTTGTTTAGCTATGGTTGAAAAGCATATTTTGAAAATCTGAGATGACAGTGTTGTTAACAAAAGTCTAAGCTTGAGAGCAAATATATTTATTTCATTTCATTTGCGATTCTCATGAATAGTTAACGTTGCGTTATGCTAATGAGCTTGAGGCTATAAATAGGATCGCGTATCCGGGATTGCTCGACGCAAGAAGTTTAAAAAGTTTGAAATATCCAATAAATGTCATTCCACTTCATGATCGTGTCCCACTAGTTGTTGATTCTTCACAAAAAAATACCGTTTTATATCTTTATGTTTGAGAACTGAAATGTGGCAAAAGGTTGCAAAGTTCAAGGGGGCCGAATACTTTCGAAAGGCACTGTATTTACTTAAGTCACACATGGAGTGTGTGTGTTTAGTGGGTCATGTGGAGGGATGATGTGTTCATTTTATTTAACCTTCATTTAACCAGAACATTTAGTTTATGAGGGAGACCTGGTAAAAGGTAGTTTACCTACAACAACACAATTCCAGAGGTCAACAACAACTTCCTCTTAGTGAGATGGATGTGGGATAAAACCGTGTGTGTGTGTCAGATGGATGTGGGGTATTCTGGGTAATCTGATGTGGGGGTATTCTGGAGGGTTACACTATATCATGGATAATCACCTGGGTAACCAGGTACACAGTCCCACTGGTCCTTGGGTATTTGAATGGTTATTTGTAAAAAAAAAATAATAATAATAATAGTTTGCCAAATTGCATTTCAAATACTAAAGTACACTGACTGTACTTTAGTATTTATATTTTATATTTTTTACTTCACTACATTCCTAAAGATAATAATGTAATTTTTTACTCCATATGTTTTCCCTGACTGTCACGTTCTGACCTTAGTTCTTTTATTACGTCTTTGTTTTAGTATGGTCAGGGCGTGAGTTGGGTGGGTGGGGGGGTCTATGTTAGTTTTTCTATGATTTGCTATTTCTGTGTTTGGCCTGGTATGGTTCTTAATCAGAGGCAGCTGTCATCCGTTGTCCCTGATTGAGAACCATATTTAGGGAGCCTGTTTTCTATTGTGTTTCGTGGGTGATTATTTTCAGTTTCCTGTTGTGTGTCTGCACCAGCCAGAACTGTTTCCTGTTGTGTGTCTGCACCAGCCAGAGCTGTTTCCTGTTTGTCTGCACCAGCCAGAGCTGTTTCCTGTTGTGTGTCTGCACCAGCCAGAACTGTTTCCTGTTGTGTGTCTGCACCAGCCAGAACTGTTTCCTGTTGTGTGTCTGCACCAGCCAGAACTGTTTCCTGTTGTGTGTCTGCACCAGCCAGAGCTGTTTCCTGTTGTGTGTCTGCACCAGCCAGAACTGTTTCCTGTTGTGTGTCTGCACCAGCCAGAACTGTTTCCTGTTGTGTGTCTGCACCAGCCAGAGCTGTTTTCTGTTGTGTGTCTGCACCAGCCAGAGCTGTTTCCTGTTGTGTGTCTGCACCAGTCAGAGCTGTTTCCTGTTGTGTGTCTGCACCACCAGAACTGTTTCCTGTTGTGTGTCTGCACCAGCTAGAACTGGTTCCTGTTGTGTGTCTGCACCAGCTAGAACTGGTTCCTGTTGTGTGTCTGCACCAGCCAGAACTGTTTCCTGTTGTGTGTCTGCACCAGCCAGAGCTGTTTTCGGTCGTTTCTCTTTGTCATTTTGTTATTTCCGTGTTAATTTAATAAATATGGACACACACACCACGCTGCACCTTGGTCCTCACCTTCTTCCACCGATGACGACAGCAGTTACACTGACACCTTCCATTTTGAATGCTTAGCGAGACAGTAAAGTGGTCTCGTTCACACACTTATCAAGAGAACATCCCTGGTCATTCCTACTGCCTCTGATCTGGCGGAATCACTAAACACAAATGCTTTGTTTGTAAATCTTGTCTGAGTGTTGTATTGCGCCCCTTGCTCTCTGTAAATAAAAACTAGAACATGTGGCTGGTTTTCTTAATATAAGGAATTTGAAATTATTTATATTTTTATTTGTTAATTCTTAAGTATATTTTAGCAATTACGTTTACTTTTGACACTTAAGCATATTTAAAACCAAATACTTTTAGACTTTTACTGAAGTAATATTTTACTGGGTGACTTTCACTTTTACTTGAGTCATTGTCTATGAAGGAATCTATACTGTTACTCAAGTATGATGATTGGGTAGTTTCCCACCACTGCTACATAATCTAGCCAATGGCATCCAGGGAAAACCAGTTGGGTCGTGCTAATTGCCTGTGAAGTGATCTGACCAATCTCACAAAAACTAGTCTACAGTAGCACTCAATACTTCTGCCTAGAAGCAGACTGTGTTTGTACCAGGGGCGTATTGAAGATGTGTTTCATCATGAAAGCCAGAGACGGATCCTAGGCTTTAGTTCTCACCACAGAGACTGGCTTTGCGTTCAGAAAATCAGCATTCTGAACCTCAACGTGTCTCTCCTCTCATCTGGAAATGCTGAAGGACTTTTCTCTCTTCCTACTACTGATATTCCCTCTCCGGTGTAAATAATCTGTCTGATTTTCCTCAAAGCTGAGACTTCCTCTTCTTCCTTTTAACTTCTCACAGATCATTCTCAGTTGATAAACTCTTTTCTTGCGAACACAGCTGAGACCGCAAGAGGAACATGAGCTGCTGGAACAAGAGATCCAGCTTCTTGATATTACGATGAACAATGGACACCCAGATACAGCTCCATACCCATCTATGAAACCCCTAACCCAGATACAGCTCCATACCCATCTATGAAACCCCTAACCCAGATACAGCTCCATACCCATCTATGAAACCCCTAACCCAGATACAGCCATTGTTCTACAACATAGAAGATCATAGAAAATACCACGAAATCCCAGTGTCTATAATATTGTAATATATTTAATATTGTAATATATATAATATTGTAATATATAATATATAATATTGTAATTAGCATAGTTGCTGTCACAAACTCCACCCACTTGTCACTGACCTGTTGGATATACATTTCCCAGTGACCATTTCTGTACTTAACAGCGTCATATGAATTCATTTTGATCCAGGTTAAAAAACAAACATTTTTTGACAATATTTTATTTGTATTGATATTTGTTGCGGTCTACTTGTAGCTATGATTTTTTGTGAAAATAAACTGTTAAAACACCTCGTTGTAAAGCTAATTATAAATATAAAGGGCTGGACATACACATCAATGGAAGTCAGATGAAAATGAAAAATAGATTTTTGCTGAGGTCTCAGGACTGATAGGGTTTATGAAAATGTCAACATTGTGTGTGTGGTGGGGGGGGGTCACAGTCACCATTACATCTGTTCTATATATATATATATACACAGTGCATTTGGAAAGTATTCAGACCCCTTGACTTTTTCCACATTTATGTTACGTTACAGCCTTAATCTAAAATTGATTAAAACAAAAAAAAAATCATCATCAATCGAAAAAAAAAGTGAAAACAGGTTTTGAGACATTTTTGCAAATTTAGATATAAAAAAAATCTGAAATACCTTATTTACATAAGTATTCAGACACTTTGCTATGAGGCTCGAAATTGAGCTCAGGTGCATCCTGTTTCCATTGATCATCCTTGACGTTGATGTTTCCCCATCCAACCTGACAGAGCTTGAGAGGATCTGCAGAGAAGAATGAGAGAAACTCCCCAAATACAGGTGTGCCAAGCTTGTAGCATCATACCCAAGAAGACTTGAGGCTGTAATCGCTGCCAAAGTAAAGGGTCTGAATACTTACGTAAATGTCATATATCAGATTTTAAAAACAGATGTTGCTAAAAATTCAGAACCTGTTAAATTTGTCATTATATATTTGTATTACTTTAGCAATCTGTGTATATATATATAGTGTGTGTGTGTATGTACATATGTACGTATGTACGTTTGTATGTATGTATGTATGTATGTATGTATGTATGTATGTATGTATGTATGTATGTTTTTCAATGTTTTGGCATCAAACTGGTGGCAGTTGTGACAGAAATCAGTAGTTGGAAGAGTTGCAGAGTTCATTGAAAATAATTCCATTGTTGATTAGATGCTTTTATCATTAATTAGGCTATTTATTTTTAACCATATGGTCCATGTACTAGAAACTTACGGACAATATAGACACAGCGATAATAAATTAATAGTATATATGAATAACATTTTATTTTTTATTTTTCAAATATAATTTACCAATGTTACGATAGATTGTTTAATTATCTAAATTACTGAAGATTCCTGACATGTTACCACACACAGCAGTATCTTTCTCCACCTCCCTGAGTGGTATTAACAGTGAGCTCTGTCTTTGTCCAACACGTCAGAGAAAACAGAGAGATTTGCATTGAGTATAACTAAAATTATTTTCTGTCATACGGAACACTGAATGTCATACGGAACACTGAATGTCATACGGAACACTGAATGTCATACGGAACACTGAATGTAATACGGAACACTGAATGTCATACGGAACACTGAATGTAATACGGAACACTGAATGTGTTCTATACATTTGACACATTTTATCATCTGCACGTTTTCCTCCTAATAAATTCTTAACCAGAATCATAATATTCCTTAAAATGACTTGTTTTAATACAACCAAAAGAAAAACCCAGACACGCACATGTTTGAAACACAGAAGGTATATTTGTTATCGATTTCGGTTCAAAACAGAACAATCCATCCTCACTAGAGGTTGTCATGCAACAGAAACAAAGGAGGAAGAAAGAGTTGTTTATTTTTAATCTCGATCCAACTCAAGTTATTAGTTTGAGGCAGTTAGAACAGAAAAAGGGTAGGTAGGACGGTGTCGGGTAACTTTACCAAATTGTCCAGGTTTTTCCAGAAATCCAAATTAGAAGAATTCCTGGAATAAGCAGGAAATCTGGGAATGTTTTTTTAAAATCAGGATTCCTAGAAAACCTGGACATTTTGGGAACGTTACCATAATTTTGCAGTAGTGGAGCAGCAAATATTCCCCATCCAACCACCAGGGGGCAGTGACCCTGGAAGAACATCCAACCACCAGGGGGCAGTGATCCTGGAAGCACATCCAACCACCAGGGGGCAGTGAACTGGGAGCCCATAGTAGAGGTGCAGTGCAGTACACATTGTGGGAAACTAGGCGTGCATTTCAAATAATATCTCCTTTCTCCCGAAGTGTGCACTCGGTAACACTTTATTTTAAGGGACTGTAATAAATAATTTATAAATAATTTATAAAGTGTGCATTTACCATGTATTAATCATTAACCCAACATTTGTAAACCATTTACTAATCATCAGTAAGGTCTTTTTGCAGCCCCTAATATAAAGTGAAATACATTTATGTAATAAATACTATGTAACATGGGAGTGAGTGGTGTAATTTGTCACAGCATGATGGACATGCTGTTGCATGATGGACATGCTGTTGCATGATGGACATGCTGTTGCATGATGGACATGCTGTTGCATGATGGACATGCTGTTGCATGATGGACATGCTGTTGCTAGACATTCTAGCAGTACCTGGCGATAGAACCAATGCACAACACAGGATGTTTAAGGAACTATATATACACGTGTCTGAATAACTAGATTCCTGACAGTCATTCATATATTTTTATGTACATATTCTTATTCATTCCTTTACACTTGTGTGTGTATAAGGTAGTTGTTGTGTGAAATTGTTAGGTTAGATTTCTTGTTAGATATTACTGCGTGGTCGGAACTAGAAGCACAAGCATTTCGCTACACTCGCATTAACATCTGCTAACCGTGTGTATGTGACAAATACAATTTGAGTGGATTTGACATTTACACATGTGGGAGTCATGCTTAATACATGGCGAGAAAACGGTTTATAAATTGTTTATTAATAGTTTATTAATGGTTTATAAATGGTTTATTAATGGTTTATGAATGGTTTATTACCTACCCTTATACTAAAGTTCTACGGTGCGCTCATTCAGAGTCCTCTGGGCCTTGACTGTCACCAGTAGTGGAGTCTATAAGGTATAGGTAGTCACTTGGAATGCAACCTCTAAGTGATCTTTGCCTTAAAACAATTCCACTCTCTACTGTCTCGGTTAACACATTGAAAAGGAACGGAGAACAGCACTGGGATAGAGGTAATCAAGAACAGCACTGGGATAGAGATAATCAAGAACAGCACTGGGATAGAGATAATCAAGAACAGCACTGGGATAGAGATAATCAAGAACAGCACTGGGATAGAGATAATCAAGAACAGCACTGGGATAGAGATAATCAAGAACAGCACTGGGATAGAGATAATCAAGAACAGCACTGGGATTGAGATAATAAAGAACAGCACTGGGATAGAGATAATCAAGAACAGCACTGGGATAGAGATAATTAAGACCAGCAGGGATAGAGATAATTAAGACCAGCAGGGATAGAGATAATCAAGACCAGCAGGGATAGAGATAATCAAGACCAGCAGGGATAGAGATAATCAAGACCAGCAGGGATAGAGATAATCAAGACCAGCAGGGATATAGATAATCAAGACCAGCAGGGATAGAGATAATCAAGGTTAGCTGGGATAGAGATAATCAAGCCCTTAGTGTGTTGTGCTCTGTGTCTGGCAGAAGGCGGGAGGGAGGGGGTTTGTCCCAAAGTGACACACACGCACAAGAGTGCGCAAAGACGGCATGTCCGTGTGTCTTCTGTGTGCGGTCTGGTAGGCTGCTGAAGAAAGTAGAGCTGTGAAATGGAACTGTTTTGTGATGGGGGTTTTCGTGTGTTGTTTTGTGCGCCATGCAGTGAGGCGTGTGACGACGTGGCTACTGTACTTCACCGCTCAGTGATGCGATAAAGTGTTAAAATAACTAACTTTAAATACTGATATGACGTATTAATAATAAACAACACCAATGTATAATACTGTTGAAGTTTAAAGCCTGGACATGCACACAAACTGTACACATGCATACTGTACACGCATGCACACAACAAAACATACACACACTCAGACACACACACACACACACACACACATACATACATGCGTGCATACACTCGTGGAGGCTCAAATTATATGATGTGTTGCTACTGGTTTCATTGATCAAATGCATTATGGAATCACCTGATATAAATATTCTAGAATATTCAAATTTTTCCCTTCCAATGCAGAATTTTGGAATCTCAACATTCCATCTTGGACAGAGACGGACGGTTTCCAAAGACAAGTCAATGTCCATATGAGAAGGAACAGTCATCATTTCTTTCTTTCAATGGATTCCTCTCCAGTACTGTGTTATAATCATCTTCAATGTCAAATCAAATTAAAAACCACAACAATGAAAATAAATAAATAAATACAAGTAAACAACATGAGGAAAACAATATTATGTACAAAAAAAAGTATAACAATAAAACATTTAAATGAATCAATAATAACAATACATTTATAAGATCAGTAATAAAAACCCAATAGCTTTCTTTGCCGCAGTGAAAGATCATATATCAGAAACATCACAACTTCTTTCCCTGTCGCTGTCCCCGGTTCCCTCTGTGAACAAACGATTAGGCAAATCCCATATTGGATCAGAGCAAACAAAACATCTACATGACACTGCCTTCTGAACGCAACAGGAGTTATAAAGACAGATAGATATACTTGCCTATTCATTTCGTATAATGTCATATACACATGTATATACACATAAATATGGATATACAAGTGGAAGAGGATTGGAGGAGCTGTGCCTTAATGGGAGGGGAACGGAATCTTTTGAACAGAATGATTAGAACACAGATGGCTCATGCATGGTTCTCAGGATGGAATGTTCCCTTCATTATCTTCCCCAAAATAAACACACTTTGTAAAAATGGCAGACGGACTTTCTGACGTTGTGAGGCAGCGGAGCTCAGCGGAATTCCATCCCATTCTTCCGGAATTCCATCCCATTCTTCCGGAATTCCATCCCATTCTTCCGGAATTCCATCCCATTCTTCTGGAATTCCATCCCATTCTTCTGGAATTCCATCCCATTATTCCGGAATTCCATCCCATTCTTCCGGAATTCCATCCCATTCTTCCGGAATTCCATCCCATTCTTCCGGAATTCCATCCCATTCTTCCAGAATTCCATCCCATTCTTCCAGAATTCCATCCCATTCTTCCAGAATTCCATCCTTCCGGATCCAGAGAGAGACAGTAAAACACATCGGACAACGGCTTGGTTTTTGTATTCTCAGTTGTCGTATCATCTTCTGAATAATAATGTATGCATGTCCCTTATTTCCTTAAAAAAAGTAAAGTAAAATGATCATGATTTTTGCTTTCTCCATCTTGTACACCAGAAATATATGAGTGATGAGAACAATCATAAACTAATTGGAGTTACTATTTCCATAGCAATCAGGGTGGGCGTGGGTTAGAACTGGGAGGCGGAGCTGGGGTCACACTGGAGTAGCCGCACGATAGAGGGATCACTTTTGGCACCTTTAATGAACTCTTCCAGTGACAGTTTACCTGGGGGGATGGAGAGAAAAGGGGAAGAGGGAAGTGTGTGAGAGAGAGAGAGAGAGAGAGAGAGAGAGAGAGAGAGAGAGAGAGAGAGAGAGAGAGAAAGGAAAAACGATACAGGGAGGGGAATGTTAAAATGAGAACAGAGAGGAAGAAGAGAAAGCGATAGGAGAACAGGAATTGAAAGAGAGTAAACGGAAGAATTGAAATACTGACACAAATACTGCTCAGACACTCTCAAAACTGTAACATGACAGTGATCCTCACCAATTCTCCCCCATCCCTTGTCCCCCCCCTCTCTCACCATCATTATTGAGGTCCATCTGTCTGAAGATCTTGTCTGTTCTCTTCTCCGGCGTGGCCTCATCCTCCGGCATCTTCATCACAGATGACACCATCTTATAAATGGCCTGAGGAGAGAGGGAGGGCGCAAGTAAGCGAGGGAGGTAGGGAGAGGGATGGAGGTAGGGAGAGGAAGAGAGAGAGGTAGGGAGAGGGATGGAGGTAGGGAGAGGGATGGAGGTAGGGAGAGGGATGGAGGTAGGGAGAGGGATGGAGGTAGGGAGAGGGAGAGAGAGAGGTAGGGAGAGGGATGGAGGTAGGGAGAGGGATGGAGGTAGGAGAGATGGAGGTAGGGAGAGGGATGGAGGTAGGGAGAGGGAGAGAGAGAGGTAGGGAGAGGGATGGAGGTAGGGAGAAGGATGGAGAGAGGTAGGGAGAGGGATGGAGGTAGGGAGAGGGAGAGGTAGGGAGAGGGATGGAGGTAGGGAGAGGGGATGGAGGTAGGGAGAGGGAGGGAGAGAGAGGTAGGGAGAGGGATGGAGGTAGGGAGAGGGATGGAGAGAGGTAGGGAGATGGGATGGAGGAGGGATGGAGGAGGGATGGAGGTAGGGAGAGGGATGTAGAGAGGTAGGGAGAGGGATGGAGGTAGGGAGAGGGATGGAGGTAGGGAGAGGGATGGAGAGAGGTAAGGAGAGGGATGGAGGTAGGGAGAGGGGATGGAGGAGAGGGAGAGGTAGGGGAGGGATGGAGGTGGAGGGGTAGGGAGAGGGATGGAGGTAGAGGGAGGGAGAGGGATGGAGGAGAGGGATGGAGGTAGGGAGAGGGATGGAGGGAGAGGGATGGGAGTAGGGGATGAGAGGTAGGGAGAGGGATGGAGGTAGGAGGGAGAGGAGGGAGAGGGATGGAGGTAGGGAGAGAGAGAGGTAGGGAGAGGGATGGAGGTAGGGAGAGGGAGGGTAGAGAGGGAGGGAGAGGGAGGGAGGGGGAGACAGATGGAGGTAGGGAGGGATGGAGAGAGGGATGGAGGGATGGGTAGGGGAGAGGGATGGAGGTAGGGGGAGAGGGTAGGGAGAGGGATGGAGGTAGGGGATGGAGGTAGGGAGAGGGATGGAGGTAGAGAGGTAGGAGAGGATGGAGGTAGGGAAAGGGATGGAGGTAGGTAGGTAGGTAGGGAGAGGGAGAGAGAGGTAGAGAGGGAGGTAGAGAGGGATGGAGAGGGAGGGAGGTAGAGTGGGAGGGAGAGGGAGGGGGGTAGGAAGATGGAGAGAGGTAGGTAGGGGGAGGGAGGTAGGTAGGGAGAGGTAGAGAGTTAGGGAGAGGGAGGGAGGTAGGGAGAGGGATGGAGGTAGGGAGAGAGTGGTAGGGAGAGGGACGGAGGTAGAGAGGTAGGGAGAGGGAGATGTAGGGAGAGGGATGGAGGTAGGGAGAGGGAGAGAGGTAGAGCGGGAGGGAGAGGGAGGGAGTAGGGAGAGGGATGGAGGTAGAGCGGGAGGGAGAGGGAGGGAGGTAGGGAGAGAAAGGTAGGTAGGGAGAGGGAGGGAGGTAGGTAGGGAGAGGGAGAGAGAGAGGGAGGTAGAGAGGGATGGAGAGGGAGGGAGGTTGGAGGAGGGGGGAGGGAAATAGGGAGGGAGAGGGAGGTAGGGAGAGGGAAAGAGGGAGGTAGGTAGGGGGGGAGAGAGGTAGGGAGAGGGAGGTAGGGAGAGGGAAAGAGGGAGGGACATAGGGGGAGAGGTAGGGAGAGGGAGGTAGGGAGAGGGAAAGAGGAGGGACATAGGGAGAGAGGGAGGGAGAGGGAGGTAGGTAGGGAGAGGGAGGGAGGGAGGGAGGTCAGGAGGGAGAGGTAGAGAGCCACTTCTTGTTTTTATCTGATAGGAGTAGAACCCGGTGTGGTCTTCTGCTGCAACAGCCCGTCTGTGACAAGGATCGATGAGTTGTGCGTTCCCGAGATGCCGTTCTGCACACCACTGTTGTACTGCGCTGTTATTTTTCTGTTTGTGGCCCATCTGTTAGCTTGCCCTATTCATGCCATTCTTGCCAATTAGCTGTTTTCGCCCACAGCACTGCTGCTGACTGGATGTTGTTTTGTTTGTCGCACCGAAACAGGAAACCCAAGACAGTGCCGTGCGTGAAAAGTCCAGGAAGTCGTTGTTTCAGTTGTTTCTGAGATCCTGGATCCGACATGCCCGGCACCGAACGAACCTACCACGCTCAAAAGTCGCTTAGGTCACTAGCTTTGCCCCATTCTAACATTCGCATGCCTGTCTACCTGTTTTAATAAGCAACTACGGACATGTGACTCACTGTCTGTAGGAGTGATCATTGTTCAGTGAACGGGGTGGGGTACCTGATAAGCCAGTGTAGGATAATAATAGCAATAGTTAAACAGGCCTTGACTAGAATGCAGTATATACATATGAATTGGGTAAAACCGGTGTTACATAACTATGTAGTTAGATTACTTGTTGGTTATTACTGCATTGTCGGAACTGGAAGCACAAGCATTTCGCTACACTCGCATTAACATCCGCTAACCATGTGTATGTGACCAATACCATTTGATTTGATTTGATTTGATGTACATAGGGCAGCAGTCTCTAAGGTACAGGGCAGGATACTGGGCGGATGCCGGCTGGTGGAGACTGTTTAACAGTCTGATGGCCTGGAGATAGAAGCTGTTTCTCAGTCTCTTTGTCCCAGCCTTGATGAATCTGTACTGTCTCCATCTTCTAGATGTCAGCGGGTTGAACAGGCAGTGGCTCGGGTGGCTGAGGTCCTTAATGATCTTCTAGATGTCAGCGGGTTGAACAGGCAGTGGCTCGGGTGGCTGAGGTCCTTAATGATCTACTAGATGTCAGCGGGTTGAACAGGCAGTGGCTCGGGTGGCTGACGTCCTTAATGACCTTCTAGATGGTAGCAGGGTGAACAGGCAGTGGCTCGGGTGGCTGAGGTCCTTAATGACCTTCTAGATGTCAGCGGGATGAACAGGCTGTGGCTCGGGTGGCTGAGGTCCTTAATGACCTTCTAGATGTCAGCGGGATGAACAGGCAGTGGCTCGGGTGGCTGACGTCCTTAATGACCTTCTAGATGGTAGCAGGGTGAACAGGCAGTGGCTCGGGTGGCTGAGGTCCTTAATGACCTTCTAGATGTCAGCGGGATGAACAGGCAGTGGCTCGGGTGGCTGAGGTCCTTAATGATCTTCTAGATGTCAGCGGGTTGAACAGGCAGTGGCTCGGGTGGCTGACGTCCTTAATGACCTTCTAGATGGTAGCAGGGTGAACAGGCAGTGGCTCGGGTGGCTGAGGTCCTTAATGATCTACTAGATGTCAGCGGGTTGAACAGGCAGTGGCTCGGGTGGCTGAGGTCCTTAATGACCTTCTAGATGTCAGCGGGATGAACAGGCAGTGGCTCGGGTGGCTGACGTCCTTAATGACCTTCTAGATGTCAGCGGGTTGAACAGGCAGTGGCTCGGGTGGCTGAGGTCCTTAATGATCTTTTAGATGGTAGCGGGGTGAAGAGGCAGTGGCTCGGGTGGCTGAGGTCCTTAATGATCTACTTCCTTCCTGTGACACCGAGTGCTGTAGATGTTCCTGGAGGGCAGGCAGTGTGCCCCCGGTGATGAGTTGGGCTGATCACACCACCCTCTGGAGAGCAGACGGTGCAGGTGCCGTACCAGGCGGTGTTACAGCCCAACAGGATGCTCTCGATGGTGCTTCTATAGAAGTTTCTGAGGGTCTTGGGGGGCCAAGCATAATTTCGTCTGCCTCCTGAGGTTGAAGAGGAGCCGTTGCGCCTTCTTCAACACACTGTCTGCGTGAATGGAACATTTCAGATTGTCCAGTGATTTGCACTTGAAGCTTTTCACCCTCTCTTCTGTTTACAGTGGACCTCCCTTCTCCCTCTCTCTCTATAGCTAGCTCTCTCTCCACCCCCTTCATCACCCCACATCCATCTCCCTCTCTCTCTATAGCTAGCACTCTCTCTCCACCCCCTTCATCACCCCTTATCCATCTCCCTCTCTCTCTATAGCTAGCTCTCTCTCCATCCCCTTCATCACCCCACATCCATCTCTCTCTCTCTCATTCCCGCCACCTACAGTGATAATATATTGGCCTCTCCCTCTCCTTGCCTCCCCCTCCCTTCTCCTCTCTCCTTTTCTTATTTCCTCTTCCTCTCCCCCTCTCCTCCCTCTCCTCTCCTCTGTCTCTCCTCCTCTCATTCAGCAAAGCAGAACCTCAGTGAGCCCGGGGATAATCCCAGTATTCTGCACACTCAGGGATAAACCCTGGTTAAATTTAACTCTCTAATCCTGGAGCACACAGCGCTTGCAACCATACTGCTCTCAGTACAATACAGAACCATCTCTCTCTTTCTTTTCCCCATTTTAATCTATTCTCTCCACCCGTTTTCCTTCTCTTTCTCAAACTTTCCCCAATCTGTCTCTTTCTCACTGTCTCTTGTAACGGTCTCCTCAACTGGTAACGACTTCCCAGTTCCAACAAATACCTTAAAGAACCACACAACACCGTAATCCCCGACCCAAAATATTCATGACCAACCCCCTACCCTCTTCGCTGGCTAGCTAACGGAACAATGCTGATGTCACAGGTGTGGCTAATTGCCTTCCCACTGATTGAATTGATGTTGTTTACACGTCATTTAAATGAAATTTAGTTGAATCAATGCAGAATAGACTTTGAATTGACTGTCTGTGCCCAGTGGGCTATAATCAAGCCAGAAATTTAATTGGTTCATTGACAAATTAGTTTTTTTGTTGTTGTTGTTGTTGTTGTTGTTGTTGTTGTGTCCCTCTGTTTGAGGTGTGGCCACCCACAGGAGGGGCTGCAGTTCGGAGGCGTGGTTGTTTCCGGGGAGCATTTGAGGAAAATGGATTGATGAGGGAGACAATATGGATGTCACGACTTCTGCCGAGGTTGGCTCTCCTGCCCGTTCAGGCGGTGCTCGGCGGTCGTCGTCACCATCCTACTAGTCACTACCGATCCCTTTTCGTGTATCTGTTGGTTTTGTCTGATTGGTTTCACCTGTGTGTTGTTTAGTTAATTAGTGTCTGTATATAATGTAGGTTGTCCCGCCCTTGTTTTGTGCGCGATTGTTTATTTGTCATCTATGTCTGTCGGTGTATCTTGTGTTCTTATTCTCCGGTTCGTCTTTTATCCTGTATTGGATTATTTCACCCTGTGTGTATTGGGTTGACCGTGTTTCTTGTTCACCGGAGAATAAAACTTTAATATCGCTATCTGCTCTCAGCGCCTGATTCCACCCACCTTGATTAGACGTGACAATGGATGCCTGCCTTTCTGGCATGGAACATGAAACACCTCCCCTGACGTTTTTAGCACCTTTGATTGGTTGTGTTAGTGTCATTTTAAATGGAAAATGTTCCTTCGAGCCATCTGAAGAATGACTCCTGCCGTAAAAAAAGGTGAACTAAAACCCACATTCTGTATTAAATCCTGATCCCGTTGTGTTTCCACTTCACTCGGTCTGCTCAACTTAGATCCTAAGAATCTGTCACTTGACACTAGCATCTCCAACAACCACGCTGACAGCAAACTATGTAACAGTCAGCCGTTCCTTCTATTGGATTGTGCAGCAAAAAATCTCCCCACTAGGGGGCGGACTTCTTCACTTCTATCTGTACATCTGAGAATCCTTTGCATTATTTATTAGCATTATTGTCACCAAAGCCCCATATACTATCCACCATTGGGACTTGTATGCTCTCGACCGATAGTGTACATTAAACAGATTACGTTTACAATGGTTGCAGCTGATAAACTAGTTGTTGACATGCTTTTGGGTTCATTTTAAGGTTAAAGGTTTTAATACAATAGGATAGTAGTATATTTAAGCAATATGGCCTGAAGGGGTGTGGTATATGGCCTGAAGGGGTGTGGTATATGGCCTGAAGGGGTGTGGTATATGGCCTGAAGGGGTGTGGTATATGGCCTGAAGGGGTGTGGTATAAGGCCTGAAGGGGTGTGGTATATGGCCTGAAGGGGTGTGGTATATGGCCTGAAGGGGTGTGGTAAGGCCTATATAAGGCCTGAAGGGGTGTGGGGCCTGTGGTATATGGCCTGAAGGGGTGTGGTATAAGGCCTGAAGGGTGTGGTATAAGGCCTGAAGGGGTGTGGTATATGGCCTGAAGGGGTGTGGTATATGGCCTGAAGGGGGGTGTGGTATACGGCCTGAAGGGGTGTGGTATAAGGCCTGAAGGGGTGTGGTATATGGCCTGAATGGCCTGGGGTGTGGTATATGGCCTGAAGGGGTGTGGTATATGCCTGAAGGGGTGTGGTATACGGCCTCAAGGGGTGTGGTATACGGCCTCAAGGGGTGTGGCCTATAAGGCCTGAAGGGGTGTGGTATAAGGCCTGAATGGCCTGGGGTGTGGTATATGGCCTGAAGGGGTGTGGTATATGGCCTGAAGGGGTGTGGTATATGGCCTGAAGGGATGAGGTATAGGGGTGTGGTATACGGCCTGAGGGGGTGTGGTATACGGCCTCAAGGGGTGTGGTATATGGCCTGAAGGGGTGTGGTATATGGCCTAAAGGGGTGTGGTATATGGCCTGAAGGGGTGTATATGGTATATATGGCCTTAAGGGGTGTGATATATGGCCTTAAGTTGGGGTGTAAGGGGTGTATATATGGCCTTAAGGGGTGTGGTATATGGCCTTAAGGGGTGTGGTATATGGCCTTAAGGGGTGTGGTATATGGCCTTAAGGGGTGTGGTATATGGCCTGAAGGGGTGTGGTATATGGCCTGAAGGGGTGTGGTATATGGCCTGAAGGGGTGTGGTATATGGCCTTAAGGGGTGTGGTATATGGCCTTAAGGGGTGTGGTATACGGCCTCAAGGGGTGTGGTATATGGCCTGAAGGGGTGTGGTATATGGCCTGAAGGGGTGTGGTATATGGCCTGAAGGGGTGTGGTATATGGCCTGAAGGGGTGTGGTATATGGCCTGAAGGGGTGTGGTATATGGACTGAAGGGGTGTGGTATATGGCCTGAAGGGGTGTGGTATACGGCCTGAAGGGGTGTGGTATATGGTCTGATACACCACGGCTAAGGGATGGTCTTAGGTACGAGGTGACGCGGAGTGCCTGGATAGTCCTTCGCCGTGGTATATTGTCCATATATCACAAACCCCAGAGGTGCCTTATTGCTGTTATAAACTGGTTACCAAGGTAATTAGAGCAGTAATAAAGTATGTTTTTTTGTCACACTCGTGGTACATGGTCTGATATACCACTGCTTTCAGCCAATCAGCATTCAGGGTTCGAACCACACAGTTTATAATCCAAATATATAACGCTTTACTGTTGTATTGTATATTTTCAGGATGTCCATATGGTCAATGACCGGTAATTCTCACGGTAAAAGGGACAATACTAGTCTCACGCCACACGACAGAGGGTTGAACGCATCATTCTGTTAACACTCTCACTTCCTGAATGGCGACATTGCAAAGATGCAACTTTTATTTTCTATGTAAATACAAAGCTGGAATCACCCAGGTCATGGTTTAGAAAGGCTGATTTTTTTTTAGGAAAGTTACTTTTTTTTTTCTCTTCGCGTGATAATCTGGCCAATGACACATAGAGCGGGTGGTGATGACGGTCCAGTACATCACTGGGACCGTGCTGCCAACCATCCAGGACATCTACTACTTGGAAGTACGAGATGTTTTCTCACTGTCTGGCCGACAGTAAGGGAGTGAACAGCTCGTGGCTGGGGGGTGTGGGGTCCTTGATTATGTGTGGGGTCTGTCACCCTATGGGCCCTAGTGAAATTCTCCTGTAGGATCTCCATCATGACTGGTGTGTCTATTGTCCTGTAGGATTGTCCTGTGAAATTCTCCTGTAGGATCTCCATCATGACTGGTGTGTCTATTGTCCTGTAGGATCTCCATCATGACTGGTGTGTCTATTGTCCTGTAGGATCTCCATCATGACTGGTGTGTCTATTGTCCTGTAGGATCTCCATCATGACTGTCTATTGTGTGATCTCCATTGACTGGTTGTCCTGTAGGACCTCCATCATGACTGGTGTGTCTATTGTCCTGTAGGATCTCCATCATGACTGGTGTGTCTATTGTCCTGTAGGATCTCCATCATGACTGGTGTGTCTATTGTCCTGTAGGACCTCCATCATGACTGGTGTGTCTATTGTCCTGTAGGATCTCCATCATGAGGTCTATTGTCCCTCCATGACTGGTATGTCTATTGTCCTGTGATCTCCATCATGATGAGGATCTCCATCATGACTGGTATGTCTATTGTCCTGTAGGATCTCCATCATGACTGGTATGATCTCCATCATGACTGGTGTGTCTATTGTCCTTAGGTCATGACTGGTGTGTCTATTGTCCTGTAGGATCTCCATCATGACTGGTGTGTCTATTGTCCTGTAGGATCTCCATCATGACTGGTATGTCTATTGTCCTGTAGGATCTCCATCATGACTGATATGTCTATTGTCCTGTAGGATCTCCATCATGACTGGTGTGTCTATTAATCAATCAATCAAATTCAAATGTAATTCATAAATCCCTATTTTACATCAGCAGTGCTTTACAGAAACCCGGCCTAAAACCCCAAAGAGCAAGCAATGCAGAGGAAGAAGCACGATGGCTAAGAACAACTACCTAGAAGGCAGGAACCTAGGAAGAAACCTAGAGAGGAAGCAGGAGGAAGTATTTAACCACGTTTAAATGAGAAACATTGATTACTAAAACGAGCTGGGCAAGCTGGAGCAGAAACTGAAGTGGACCTCCTCACCTGTACGACCTCCACCAGGACTACAAATCCCATGTCTCACCTGTACGATCTCCAACATCTCATCACGGCTGATGTACCCATTCCCATCCAGGTCATACATGCTGAAGGCCCACTTCAGTTTCTGCTCCAGCTTTCCCCGTGACGTGACACTCAGCGCGATGATGAACTCCCGGAAGTCGATGGTGCCATCGTTGTTGGTGTCGAACGTTCGGAAGACGTGCTCGGCGAACTTGGAGGCATCTCCGTACGGGAAGAAGTTGGCGTAGATCTTCTTGAACTCCTCCACGTTCAGGTTGCCGCTGGGACAGTCCTTCAGAAAGCCCTAAGGAGAGAGAGAGAGAGAGAGTGAGAAAGAGAGAACAAAGAGAGAGAGAGAAAGAGAGAACAGAGAGAGAGAGAGAGAGAAAGAGAGAGTGTGAGAAAGAGAGAACAGAGAGAGAGAGAGAGAGAGAGAGAGAGTGTGAGAAAGAGAGAACACAGAGAGAGAGAGAGATAGAGAGAGACAGAGAGAGTGTGAGAAAGAGAGAACAGAGAGAGAGACAGAGAGAGTGTCAGAAAGAGAGAACAGAGAGAGACAGAGACAGATAGAGAGAGACAGAGAGAGAGTGTGAGAAAGAGAGAACAGAGAGAGAGACAGAGAGAGAGAGCGAGAGAGTGTGAGAAAGAGAGAACAGAGAGAGAGACAGCGAGAGAGAGTGTGAGAAAGATAGAACAGAGAGAGAGAGAGAGACAGAGAGAGTGTGAGAAAGAGAGAACACAGAGAGAGAGAGACAGAGAGAGAGTGTGAGAAAGAGAGAACAGAGAGAGACAGAGACAGATAGAAAGATAGACAGAGAGAGAGAGAGAGAGAGAACAGAGAGAGAGTGTGAGAAGAGAGAGAACACAGAGAAAGAGAGAACAGAGAGAGAGAGACAGAGAGAGAGTGTGAGAAAGAGAGAACACAGAGAGAGAGAGACAGAGAGAGAGTGTGAGAAAGAGAGAACAGAGAGAGAGAGACAGAGAGAGAGAGAGAGTGTGAGAAAGTCAGAACAGAGAGAGAGAGAGAGAGATAACAGAGATAGGGAACTAGAGAAAGAGAGAACAGAGAGAGAGAGAAGCGAGAGAGAGACCTTCTGTAGCCCTCGGTCCATTGCCAACCCCAGCAGAGAGTACATCATTCTCTGAAAACAGACTTTATGTCCAGCATCCATCAAGTTCCAGGTTTTTATTAGTCATATTTACAGTATACACATAGTACACACCATCCAACCCAATGTTTACTTGCATGTTCCTTCTTAACAGCTAAACAACAATAAGAAAATATAAAATATAAGAAGAGGAACTTAAAGTAAATGGCTCAGTAGAATAGAACATTTTTATTATAAATACAATAAAATAATAAACAGTCGAGCACAAGTATAAATCAAATCAAATGTGATTTGTCACATACAGGTGTAGACTAACAGTGAAATGCTTCTTAAACTTATGGATCCTTTTCCAACAATACAGAGTTAAGATAAAGATGATTTTTTTAAATACATAAACAAATGAATATGGTGACATGAGAAATAAATACACAGTGAAAAATGAATAATAATAACAAATAAAAGTAACATGTGGAACACAAATCAAATCAAATATTTCTTACATACGCCTCATACAACATGCTGTAGACCTGTACTCCCTGACCAAGGCCATGCAGCTAAAACGCGGCGGAGCTTTTAAACTTCGTTTCTATTGAACGTGCCATACAAATAAAGATATTTTTTTAATTGATTATATGAAGAGTGCCTTGGTCCTCCTTTCTTTCTGATGACCGTGAAATGCTTCCTTAAGAGACCTGACAAGCACCAACAGGAAGTAGAAAGTACAATGGCTATAGACAGGAAGTAGAAAGTACCATGGCTATAGACAGGAAGTAGAAAGTACCATGGCTATAGACAGGAAGTAGAAAGTACCATGGCAAAATACAGGAAGTAGAAAGTACCATGGCTATATACAGGAAGTAGAAAGTACCATGGCTATATACAGGAAGTAGAAAGTACCATGGCTATATACAGGAAGTAGAAAGTACCATGGGTATATACAGGAAGTAGAAAGTACCATGGCTATAGACAGGAAGTAGAAAGTACCATGGCTATATACAGGAAGTAGAAAGTACCATGGCTATAGACAGGAAGTAGAAAGTACCATGGCTATAGACAGGAAGTAGAAAGTACCATGGCTATAGACAGGAAGTAGAAAGTACCATGGCTATAGACAGGAAGTAGAAAGTACCATGGCTATATACAGGAAGTAGAAAGTACCATGGCTATAGACAGGAAGTAGAAAGTACCATGGCTATATACAGGAAGTAGAAAGTACCATGGCTATATACAGGAAGTAGAAAGTACCATGGGTATATACAGGAAGTAGAAAGTACCATGGCTATAGACAGGAAGTAGAAAGTACCATGGCCAGATACAGGAAGTAAAAAGTACCATGGCTATAGACAGGAAGTAGAAAGTACCATGGCCAGATACAGGAAGTAGAAAGTACCATGGCTTTATACATGGAGTACCAGCACCGAGTCGATGTGCAGGGGTACGCTAAAATTGAGGTAGCTTTGAACATATATACAGCGCCTTCAGAAAGTATTCAGACCCCTTGACTTTTTCCACATTTTCTTACATTACAGCCTTATTCTAAAATGGATGAAAAAAATTAATAAATCCTCATCAATCTACACACAATTCCCCATTTTTGCAAATGTATCAAAAATAAAAACAGAAATACTTTATTTCATAAGCATTTAGACCCTTTGCTATGAGACTCAAGTGCATCCTGTTTCCATTGATCATCCTTGACATGTTTCTACAACTTGATTGGAGTCCACCTGTGGAAAATTCAATTGGTTGGACATGATTTGGAAAGGCACATACCTGTCTATATAAGGTCCCACAGTTGACAGTGCAAGTCAGAGCAAATACAAAGTCATGAGGTCGAAATAATTGTCCGTAGAGCACCGAGACAGGATTGTGACGAGGCACAGATCTGGGGAAGGGTACCAACAATGTCTACAGCATTGAAGGTCCCCAAGAACACAGTGGCCTCCATAATTCTTAAATGGAAGAAGTTTGGAACAACCAAGACTCATCCTAGAACTGCCCACCCAGCCAAACTGACCAATCAGGGGGAGAAGGGCCTTGGTCAGGGAGGTCACCAATAACCTGATGGTCACTCTGACAGAACAAAGTTTGTGGTCATACGCACATCCTTAAAGACATAGGTGCTGGGCTAATGAAGAATACTAGTATAGAACAACTCCCTGACAGAGCTCCAGAGTTCCTCTGTGGAGATGGGAGAACCTTCCAGAAGGACAACCATCTCTCTACCAATCAGGCCTTTATGGTAGAGTGGCCAAGCAGAAGCCACTCCTCAGTAAAAGGCACATGACAGCCCGCTTGGAGTTTGCCAAAAGGGACCTAAAGGACTCTCAGACCATGAGAAACAAGATTCTCTGGTCTGATGAAACCAAGATTGAACTCTTTGCCCTGAATGCCAAGCATCATGTTTGTAGGAAACCTGACACCATCCCTACGGTGAAGCATGGTGGTGGCAGCATCATGCTGTGGGGATGTGTTTCAGTGGCAGGGACTGGGAGACTAGTCAGGATCGAGGCAAAGGGAAACAGAGCAAAGCACAGAGAGATCCTTGGTGAAAACCTGCTTTGGAGCTGCTCAGGACCGCAGACGGGTTCACCTTCCAACAGGACAACGACCCTAAACACACAGCCAAGAAAACGCAGGAGTGGCTTCGGGACAAGTCTCTGAATGTCCTTGAGTGGCCCAGCCAGAGACCGGACATGAACCTGATCGAGCATCTCTGGAGAGACCTGAAAATCAATCAAATCAAATGTATTTATAAAGCCCTTCGTACATCAGCGGACGTCACAAAGTGCTGTACAGAAACCCAGCCTAAAACCCCAAACAGCAAGCAATGCAGATGTAGAAGCATGGTGGCTAGGAAAAACTCCCTAGAAAGGCCAGAACCTAGGAAGAAACCTAGAGAGGAACCAGGCTCTGAGGGGTGGCCAGTCCTCTTCTGGCTGTGCCGGGTGGAGATTATAACAGAACATGGCCAAGATGTTCAGATGTTCATAAATAACCAGCATGGTCAAATAATAATAATCACAGTAGTTGTCAAGGGTGCAACTGGTTAGCACCTCAGGTGTAAATGTCAGTTGGCTGATCGCTGATCAATAGCTATGCAGCAACGCTCTACGTCCAACCTGACAGAGCTTGAGAGAATCTGCCGAAAAGAATGGGAGAAACTCCCCAAATACAGGTGTGCCAAGTTTGTAGCATCATACCCAAGAAGACTCAATGCTGTAATCACTGCCAAAGGTGCTTCAACAAAGTTCTGAGTAAAGGGTCTGAATACTTATACAAATGTGATATTTATGTTTTTTTTTTTAAATAATAAATTAGCATGTTTTTGCTTCGTCATTATGGGTTTTATTGTGTTCAGATTTATTAGGATTTTTTTTCTCTCCAGATATTATAGAATAAGCCTTTAAAATAAACAATGTTGAACAAGTCAATGGGTCTGAATACTCTCTGAAGGCACCGTAGGTAAAGGATAGACAGTAACAGCAGTATACTGTAGGTAGGGGTAAAGGATAGATAATTTACAGTAACAGCAGTATACTGTAGGTAGGGGTAAAGGATAGATAATAGACAGTAACAGCAGTATACTGTAGGTAGGGGTAAAGGATAGATAATAGACAGTAACAGCACTATACTGTAGGTAGGGGTAAAGGATAGATAATAGACAGTAACAGCAGTATACTGTAGGTAGGGGTAAAGGATAGATAATAGACAGTAACAGCAGTATACTGTAGGTAGGGGTAAAGGATAGATAATAGACAGTAACAGCAGTATACTGTAGGTAGGGGTAAAGGATAGATAATAGACAGTAACAGCAGTATACTGTAGGTATGGGTAAAGGATAGATAATAGACAGTAACAGCAGTATACTGTAGGTAGGGGTAAAGGATAGATAATAGACAGTAACAGCACTATACTGTAGGTAGGGGTAAAGGATAGATAATAGACAGTAACAGCAGTATACTGTAGGTAGGGGTAAAGGATAGATAATAGACAGTAACAGCACTATACTGTAGGTAGGGAAAGGATAGATAATAGACAGTAACAGCAGTATACTGTAGGTGGTAAAGGATATATAATAGACAGTAACAGCAGTATACAGTGTGTAGGTTGGGGGTAAAGTGTGTTGGACAACAGGGTAGATCATAGACAGTAACAGCAGTATGTGTTGGTAGGTGTAAATGTGATAGATAATAGACAGTAACAGCAGTATACTGTAGGTGGTGTGTAAAGTGATAGATAATAGACAGTAGCAGCAGTATACTGTAGTGTTGGGTAGAGTCTAGTGTGATAGATAGACAGTAACAGCAGTATACTGTAGGTCAGTGTGTTGGGTAGATAATAGACAGTAACAGCAGTATACTGTAGGTAGGGGTCAGTGGATAGATAGTGTAGACAGTAACAGCAGTATACTGTAGGTAGGTCAGTGTAAAGGATAGATAATAGACAGTAACAGCAGTATACTGTAGGTAGGGGTGAAGGATAGATAATAGACAGTAACAGCAGTGTTATACTGTAGGTTGGGGTAAAGGATAGTGATAATAGACAGTGTGTTAACAGCAGTATACTGTAGGTAGTGTGTTGGGATAGACAGTAACAGCACTATACTGTAGGTAGGGGTAAAGGATAGATAATAGACAGTAGCAGCAGTATACTGTAGATTAGAGTAATGTCACACCCTGGGACCATTGTTTACTTTGTATGTTTCTATGTTTTGGTTGGTCAGGGTGTGATCTGGTGGGCATTCTATGTTGGATGTCTTGTTTGTCTATTTCTATGTCAGTGTGATATGGTTCTCAATCAGAGGCAGGTGTTAGTCAGTGTCTCTGATTGGGAACCATATTTAGGTGGGCCTGGGTTTCACTGTGTGTTGGGTAGAGTGATTGTTCCTGTCTCTGTGTTTTGCACTAGATAGGCTGTTTTTGGTTTTCAGTGTAGACGTTTGTTGTTATTTTGTTAGTTTCATCATGTATAGTTTTGTTATTAAATTAAATTAATCACAACTACGCTGCATTTGAGTCACTCCTCCTTCACCAGACGAAAGCCGTGACAGGTAAAGGATAGATCAGACAGTAACAGCAGTATACTGTAGGTAGAGTCCAGTGGTAAAGGATAGAGTCCAATGTGGGTAAAGTCCAGTATACTGTAGAGTCCAGTGTGTTGGGTAAAGTGATGGGATAATAGACAGTAACAGTTGGGTAGAGTACTGTGTGTGGGGTAGAAGGATGGGTAGAGTAGACAGTAACAGCAGTATACTGGGGTAGGTAGTGTGTGGGTAGAAAAGGATAGATAATAGACAGTAACAGGGGTATACTGTGTGTGGGGTAAAGGATAGATGTGTTGGGTAACAGCACTATACTGTAGGTAGGGGTAAAGTGATAGATAATAGTGTGTGGGCAGTATACTGTAGGTAGGGTAAAGTGACCAGGCAATCTGGGGTAGATCATAGACAGTAACAGCAGTGTATTTGGTGTCTGAATGTGTGTGTTGAGTGTGTGTGCAAGTGTGTGTGTTGGGTGAGTCCAGTGTGTGTGTTGGTGTGTGGGGTAGAGTCCAGTGTGTGGGGTAGAGTCAGTGTGTGGGTAGAGTCAGTGTGTGGGGTAGAGTCAGTGTGTGGGGTAGAGTCAGTGTGTGGGGTAGAGTCCAGTGTGTGGGTAGAGTCCAGTGTGTTGGGTAGAGTCCGTGCAAGAGAGTTAGTGGGTCAATGCAGGTAGTTCGTGGGTAGAGCCATTTGATTGGCTATGTAGCAGCTGTGTTGGGTAGAGTCTTATGGCTTGGGTAGAGTAAAAGTGTGTTCAGGTCAGTGTGTTTTCAGAGTTGGTGCACTGGTAGAGTCCAGTGTGTGTCTGTCCAGTGTGTGGGTAGAGGTGGGTGGGTAGAGTGTGTGTCTGTAGAGTCTTGTGTGTGTGTGTCTGTGTGCGTGGGTGTGTGTGTTGGGTGTGTGTGTGGTGTGAGTCAGTGTGTGTGTGTAGTGTCTGTAGCATGTGTGTGTCTGTGTGTGTGTGTGTGTGTGTGTGTCTGTGGTCAGTCCAGTTGTGTTCAGCAGTCTGAGCCCAGAGCCCAGAAGGGACCAGGGTGCCATTTGGGATGCAATCCCAGCCTGTTGATGAAGAGGTGGGTAGAGGAAGAGGACAGTCAGGTGTGTGTGGGTCCATAGCTTGTGTGTTGGGTTGTGTCAGTGGCACCATGATGAGTCCAGTGTTTCCATCATGAGAAGATTTGGGGTAAGTCCAGTGTGTTAGGTAGAGTCCAGTGTGGGTTAGGGGTAGTGTGTTGGGGAGTCAGTGTGTGGGTAGAGTCAGTGGGTAGCCTAGTGCAGTGTGTTGGACTAGTAACCAGTGTGTTGCAAGTTCAAACCCCAAGCTGACAAGGTACAAGTCTGTCGTGTCTGGGTGAACAGTGTGTTAACCCACTGTTCCCAGGCCGTCAGTGTGTGTAAGTGTGTGGGGTAACAGTGTACTTGACTGGTTAAATAAAAGTGAAAAAAAAAAAAAAAAAAAAAAAGTGTGGGGTAGAGGTTAGTGGTACGGGGTTAGGGTAAGGTCACAAAACATTCTGTCGTAGAGTCCCTACCACTAGAATGGGTATGCATCAGTCTAGCAATCTACTGTAGGACAGTGCACCTGTCAGTCACAAAGCAACCAATGACATGGTAGAGTCCAGTCTGGGGTGATAGTCTGTGTGTCTGTAGAGTCCTGGTGCCTGTTGGCAGTGTGATTGGTAGAGTCCATTTGGGTAGAGTCCAGTGCTGGGGTCCTCCTCTCTCAGTGAATTTCAGGGCTTTACAGTGCCACCATTTAGAGTCCAGCCCCCCAAAAAAATATAAAAAATAAAATAAATTAGACGTCCATAACTGAAAATGTATAGCCATTAAGTATTTCCACTGTTTTGTTTCATAGCTGGTAGCTAATCAACACAAAGAGTCATAGAAATAATAATAATGTCCTATTTCTAAGCAAAGAAGTACATATCGAGTCCCATATATCCAACAGACACAGTGCTATAGCCCAAAGGCAGTGTGTTGGGATAAAGTCACATCCCCGAGGAGGTTGGGTAGAGTCCAGTACCTAAAACATCCTCCATCCAGGCTGCAAAGGCGGTGATTTCCTCCTCAACCACGTTTAAACCACGTTTAATTCCCCTGCTGAATTCATTGGTGGTCAGAGATTCTGTCACTATTGTGTGTAGAGTAGGTGGCAGGGAAGTCAGTGCAGGAGAATTAAACTTGGTAAAATGGAATAATTTAATAAAACAAAACATAACTCCGAAACCATAAATAGAAATTAAACAAATTGGGTACGAGGAGTCACGCACCAAATACAAAACAACACGAACTGGACATAAAACAATCTTTGACGAAGACATGATGGGAAACAGAGGGTAAATACACAACAGGTAATGAATGGGATTGAAACCAGGTGTGTAGGAAGACAAGACAAAACCAATGGAAAATGAAAAATGGATCAATGATGGCTATAAGAATGGTGACGTCGAGTCCGTGAGCACCGCCCGAACAAGGAGAGGCATTGACTTCGGTAGAAGTCATGACAAGCAGTGAATTTCAAACATAGATTTAACCACAAAGAGGTTTTTCAAGGCCTCGCAAAGAAGGGCACCTATTGGAAGATGGGTAAAATAAAATAAAAAAGCAGACATTGAATATACCTTTGATTATGGTGAAGTTATGAATTACACTTTGGATGGTGAATCAGTACACCCAGTCACTACAAAGATACAGGAGTCTTTCCTAACTCAGTTGCCGGAGAGGAAGGAAACTGCGTTTCATGGCTGTGTTGGAGAAAACTGAGGATGGATCAACAACATTGTAGTTGTCACAATAATAACCTAAATGACAGAGTGAAAATAAGGTTGCCTGTAAAGAATGAAAATATACCAAAACATTTATCCTATTTGCAACAAGGCACTAAAGTAATACTGCAGAAATGTGGCAAAATAAATACATTTATGTTCTGAATACAAAGAGTTATGTTTAAGGCAAATCCAACACAACACCTCACTGAGTCCCACTCTTCATATTTTCAAGCATGGTGGTGGCTGCCTCATGTTATGGGTATGTTTGTCATCGGCAAGGACAAGGGAGTTTTTTTTAGGATGAAATTGAACGGAATAGAGCAAAGCACAGGCAAAATCCTAGAGGAAAACCTGGTTCAGATACTGGGAAACAAATTCAGCTTTCAGCAGGACAATAGCCTAAAACAGAAGGCCAAATATACACTGGTGTTGCTTACCAAGATGACATTGAATGTTCCTGAGTGGCTTATTTACAGTTTTGACTTAAATTGGCTTGAATATCTATGACAAGGCTTTAAATTCTAGAAATGATCAACAACCAACTTAACAGAGCTTCAAGCTTTTTCTAAAAGAATAATGTGCAAATATTCAACAATCCAGGTGTGCAAAACTGAAACCATATCATGACTAAGACTTGGCATCTATAAGGTCTTATTTATGCATACATCTAAGCAATGACATGAGATAAATATATACATTAGATACACACACAAAACTAGTCAAAAGTTTGGACATCCAAAAAGACTCACAGCCGTAATCGGTGCCAAAGGGTGTGAATACTTATGTAAATTAGATATTTCTATAATTAATTTGGAATAAACGTTCGCTATCTTCATTATGGGGTAGATGGGTGAGATAAAAAAAAAACGGATCCATTTTGAATTCAGGCTGTAAAACAAAATGTGAAATAAGTCAAGAGGTATGAATATTTTCTGAAGGCCCTGTCGTTAAGGCATTTGGATAAATAATGCAATTCAGATATTATAATCATATTAGGACGAGCTACAAAGTGACCACTGATTCCATGTCTATATACATTAGGCCAGCAGCCTCTAAGGTGCAGGGGTGAGTAACCGGGTGGAGGCCGACTAGTGACAGTGACGAAGTTCAGGGCAGTGTACCGGGTTGAAGCCTGACTAGTGACAGTGACTAAATTCAGGGCAGGGTACTGGGTGGAGGCCTGCTAGTGATGGCATTTGCCTGGGGCGCTGTGCGCACTGTGAGTGAAGTGCTAAAATATTCATTTTTAGAAGAGTACAGGCATAGAAGTTGGTCTAATTTACCCAAAAAACCCTACTAAAGTGTGACTTTGTCCTTCTGTTTCCTGGCTATTTAAATTGTTTTGTTCACACACTCGGTTGTTAATCAATGATAGTTTGAGTTTGCTTAACTGCTACGAGCATAGGGATAATGTAATCTCCGGTAGACAGAACCTGTGTGAAGCCACAATAAGAATTACCCACAATAGTCCTATGCAGTTGCCATACCGGTGATGCAACCGGTCAGGATGTGTAATGGCGTAGAGGTCTGTTGAAGGAGAAGCGGACCAAAATGCAGCGTGGTGTTTACTCATGTTCTTTAATGAAAAATGACTCGACATGAAATAACTTGAAAATACAAAAACAACAAACGGACCGTGAAAACCTAATACAGCCTATCTGGTGATAACAGAGACAGGAACAATCACCCACGAAATACCAAAAGAATATGGCTGCCTAAATATGGTTCCCAATCAGAGACAACGATAATCACCTGACTCTGATTGAGAACCTCCTCAGGCAGCCATAGACTATGCTATACACCCCCAAGACAAAACACACCACAATAAACCCATGTCACACCCTGGCCTGACCAAATACATGAAGACAAACACAATATAAAGAGACCAGGGCGTGACAGGATGCTCTCGATGGTGCAGCAGTATAACTTGCTTGAGGATCTTGCTTGGGAACCATGCCAAATCTTCAGTCTACTAAGGGGGAAACCATTTTTGTTGTACCCTCTTCACAACAGTCTTGGTGTGTTTGGACCATGATAGTTTGTTGGTGATGTGGACACCAAGGAACTTGAACAGGTAATGAATGGGACCCGCTCCACTACAGCCCCGTTGATGTTAATGGGGCCTGTTCGGCCCGCCTTTTCCTGTAGTTTACGATCAGCTCCTTTGTCTTGTTCCCATTGAGGGAGAGGTTGTTGTCCTGGCACCACACTGCCAGTTACCTGACCTCCTCCCTATAGGCTGTCATCATTGTCAGTGATCAGGCCATCCACTGTCGTGTCGTCAGCAAACGTAATGATGGTGTTGTAGTCGTGTTTGGCCATGCAGTCGTGGGTGAACAGAGAGTACAGGAGGGGACTAGGTGCCCCAGTGTTGAGGATCAGTGTGCCAGATGTGTTGTTGCCAACCCTTACCAAAACCCATCAGGAAGTCCAGGATCCAGTTGCAGAGGGATGATGAATTCGTGGGCACTATGGTATTGAACGCTGAGCTGTAGTCAATGACCAGAATTTTCACATAGCTGTTCCTGTCCAGGTGGGAAAGGGCAGTGTGGAGTGCAATTGAGATTGTGTCATCTGTGGATCTGTTGGGCGGTATAATTGGACTGGGTCTAGGGTATCCGGGAGGATGCTGTTGATGTGAGCCATAACCAGCCTTTCAAAGCACTTCATGGCTACAGACGTGAGTGCTGTTCTGAATACAAAGAGTTATGGGCGCTAATCATTTAGACAGGTTACCTTCGCTTTCTTGGACACAGGGACAAGGGAGTATGGTGGTCTGCTTGGAACATGTTGGTATTCCAGACTCGGTCAGGGAGAGGTTGGTCCGCGCATGCTTAGATTACACCTCCTGGTAATCCATCTGACCCCGCGGCTTTTTGAATGTTGACCTAAAGGTTTTGCTCACATTGGCTACCGAGAGCATTATCACACAGTCATCCAGAACAGCTGGTGCTCTCATGCATGTTTCATGCTTCAGGCATTTAGCCTAAAACTGGTAGGCTCGCATCACTGGGCAGCTCGATGTCTGGGTTTCCCTTTGTAGTCTGTAATAGTTTTGCAAGCCCTGCCACATCCGATGAGTGTCAGAGCCGGTGTTGTAGGATTCAATCTTAATCCTGTTTTGACTCTTTGCTTGTTTGATGGTGTCTGAGGGCATATCATGACGATTTCTTATAAGCGTCATTAGTCTCGCAATGAAATTGGTAGCTCTAGCCATTAGCTAAATGTAGCTGTTGCCTGTAATCCATGGCTTCTGGTTGGGATATGGGGTATGTACGTACAGTCACTGTGGGGATGACATCATTGATGCACTTATTGATGAAGCCGATGACTGAGGTGGTGTATTCCTCAATGGCATTGCATTGGATGAATCCTGGAACATATTCCAGTCTGTGCTAGCAACAGTCCTTGTAGTGTAGCATCCCCTGTCGTTAAGGCATTTGGATAAATTCCACTGGTATTCCTGCTTGTATTGTTTCAAGTTGACCCTGGTTATTCCATGTTTCTTATTAGTAGTGGCCCTGGGTTCCAGTATGTTTCTTATTAGTAGTGGCCGACTGGTTATTCCAGTATGTTTCTTATTAGTAGTGGTTTCCCTGGTTATTCCAGTATGTTTCTTATTAGTAGTGGTTTCCCCGGTCTGAAAAGGCCAGGGATGAACACCTGTTGGAGATTAGGAATAATATTCTAGCTGTCTGTCTGCTGTCACCTTCTACCACTATATTAGGAATAAGGTCTAGCTGTCTGTCTGCTGTCACCTTCTACCACTATATTAGGAATAAGGTCTAGCTGTCTGTCTGCTGTCACCTTCTACCACTATATTAGGAATAAGGTCTATCTGTCTGTCTGCTGTCACCTTCTACCACTATATTAGGAATAAGGTCTAGCTGTCTGTCTGCTGTCACCTTCTACCACTATATTAGGAATAAGGTCTAGCTGTCTGTCTGCTATCACCTTCTACCACTATATTAGGAATAATGTCTAGCTGTCTGTCTGCTGTCACCTTCTACCACTATATTAGGAATAAGGTCTAGCAGCCTGTCTGCTGTCACCTTCTACCACTATATTAGGAATAAGGTCTGGCTGACCTGTCTGCTGTCACAAACTTCTACCACTATATTAGGAATAAGGTCTAGCTGTCTGTCTGCTGATCACCTTCTACCACTATATTAGGAATAAGGTCATCTGTCTGTCTGCTGTCACCTTCTACCACTATATTAGGAATAAGGTCTATCTTCTGTCTGTCTGCTGTCACCTTCTACCACTATATTAGGAATAAGGTCTAGCTGTCTGTCTGCTGTCACCTTCTACCACTATATTAGGAATGAGGTTTGTTGCTGTCTGACACCAAGGAACTTGTCACCTTCTCCACTATATTAGGAATAAGGTCTAGCTGTCTGTCTGCTGTCACCTTCTACCACTATATTAGGAATCAGGTCTAGCTGTCTTTGTCTTGTTCTACCACTATATTAGGGAATAAGGTCTAGTTGTTGTCCTGGCTGTCACCTGCCAGTTACCACTATATTAGGAATAGGCTGTCTCATCATTGTCAGTGATCAGGCCATCCACCTTCTACCACTATATTGATGGTGTTGTCTGTCTGTTTGTCATACCACTATATTAGAATAAGGTCTAGCTGTCTGCTGTCACCTTGAGGTACCACCAGTATTGAGGAATAAGTGTCAGCTGTCTGTCTGCTGTCACCTTTACCACTATATTAGGAATCCAGGATCAGTTGCAGAGGGATAGCTGTCTGTCTGCTGTCACCTTCTACCACTATATTAGGAATAAGGTCTAGCTGTCTGTCTGCTGTCACCTTCTACCACTATATTTTCATCTGTCTGTCTGGTAGGAATAAGCCAGTCTATCTGTCTGTCTGCTGTCATCTGTGGATCTGTTGTCTGCGAATTGGACTGTCAGGATGCTGTTGATTGAGCCTACCACTATCAAAGAATAATGGTCATCTGTCTGTCCGGGCTGTAATCATTTAGACAGGTTACCACTATATTAGGAATAGGGACTATGGTGTCTCTGTCATGTTGTATTACCACTATATTAGGAATAAGGTCTATCTGTCTGTCCCTGTCACCATCTACCACTTATTAGTTGAATAAGGTTTCTGTCTGTCTGCTGTCATTATCCACTATCATCCAGAATAAGGTCTATCTGTCTGTCTGCTGTCACCTTTACCACTATATTAGGAATAGGTCTATCTGGTCAGCTGTCACCTTCTACCACTATATTAGGAATAAGGTCTAGCTGTCTGTCCAAGCCCTGTCACCTTCTACCACTATATTAGAATAAGGTATAGTTGTAGGTCAATCTGTAATCCTGTTTTGACTCACTATATTAGGAATAAGGTCTAGCTGAGGTCTGCTGTCACCTTCTACCACTATATTAGGAATAAGGTCTAGCTCTGTCTGTCTAACTGTCACCTTGCCTGTAATCCACTTCATTGGGAATAAGGTCTAGTCACTGTCTGGGGATGACATCATTGACCACTATATTAGGAATATGACTGAGGTGGTGTTCACCTTCACCATGGCATTAGGAATAAGGTCTATTCTGTCTGCTGTCACCTTCTACCACTATATTAGGAATAAGGTCTATCTGTCTGTTGCTGTCACCTTCTACCACTATATTAGGAATAAGTATCATTTCAGTCATGGTTTCTACCCTGGTTATTAGGAATATGTATCATTTCAGTTGTGGTTTCACCTTCTACCACTATATTAGGAATAATTTCAGCTGTTGTCTGTTGTCACCTTGTTTCTTATTAGGAATAAGGTCTATCTGTCTGTTATTCCAGTATGTTTACCACTATATTAGGAATGGTTTCTGTCTGTCTGCAGGGATCACCTTCTACCACTATATTAGGAATAAGGTCTATCTGTCTGTCTGCTGTCACCTTCTACCACTATATTAGGAATAAGGTCTAGCTGTCTGTCTGCTGTCACCTTCTACCACTATATTAGGAATAAGGTCTAGCTGTCTGTCTGCTGTCACCTTCTACCACTATATTAGGAATAAGGTATAGCTGTCTGTCTGCTGTCACCTTCTACCACTATATTAGGAATAAGGTCTAGCTGTCTGTCTGCTGTCACCTTCTACCACTATATTAGGAATAAGGTCTATCTGTCTGTCTGCTGTCACCTTCTACCACTATATTAGGAATAAGGTCTAGCTGTCTGTCTGCTGTCACCTTCTACCACTATATTAGGAATAAGGTCTAGCTGTCTGTCGCTGTCACCTTCTACCACGATGTTAGAGTTATGATTACGTTGTCGTTGGGTCACCTTTGTCGATGTTAGAGTTTGCATTGCGTGCATCTGTGTGTGTTTGTCTGTGAGTTTGTGTGTGTGTGTGTGTGTGTGTGTGTGTGTGTGTGTGTCTGTGTCTGTGTCTGTGTCTGTGTCTGTGTGTGTGTGTGTGTGTGTGTGTGTGTGTGTGTGTGTGTGTGTGTGTGTGTGTGTGTGTACACTGACCTTGTACCACTCCTGTAGTTCGTGGTCGGAGAACTCAGTGTTCTCTCTCAGGTCCTGAAGCATCTCCGGCCTCAGCTTGCTGTTCTGTTTCCCCATGGCAACGACGCAACACCGTGGCGACACACACTCGGTCTCTGAGACAACCTCAGCGATGGACTACAGCGGCAACAACACCGACCAGGTCCCAACCTGCCAATCACAGAGCAGAGAAGAGAGGGAGAGGGCGTGAGCAACCAATTACAGACTAGAGAGAAAAGGGCGGCAATCAGTTAAATCAGGAAGCAATCAGAAACCAAATAATAAATAATTAGAGAAGTGTCTATGGGCTGTAGCCATGACGACTGGTGTATGCCGTCCAATCAAAGGTCAGCCCTACAGTTGTAGAGAGAAAGCCAAAGATCAGTGACCAATGCAAGACCACCTACCTCCTAGTATGTAATGTCATCCATTACAACTGAAGTCAGTCAAATAAAATAATCTGACACTTTGAGCCTAGGATTTGAACTGTGTAGCAACATCATGTAGTGTTTTACACAAAATGCAATGGTATTACAATCGCCGGGCGAAAAGGTTCAATATCAGGGGATATCTTTATCGATATAATTCCAGATTTCTGACATGTTATTAGATATATGGAGTAGACATGCTCTAGATATGCATGTTCTTAGTTTCATCAACGGAGCTAAGATATTCTACATAAATGGGAAAGTTTCTACATGTATCCAATGTGGACCACAGAAAAATCCCTGCTACTTTACGAGTCATCATTTAAATTATATTACAATATTACAATTATTATAATATTAACATATTATATTATATTATATTAGAAGGCATAGAAAGGCAAATATCATCATAATTTAATCCAAGTTTCCATCTCTGATATTTCTGTTTTTTATTTTATTTTAAATGCAGCATAGCATATCCAGAGCTCCAATCACAACACCTGTTTTCTGTAGAGATGCAAACGTAGGACAATCTTGCAAAAAAATATATGCCCTGCCCTGTTTGTTACGGACGGTGGATGCCGATTGGGTGCCGATTGGGTCGTCATCAACGGTCCCTCACAATACAGATCCAATGTGGTGACAGTGTTGTTGTCACGACTTCTGCCGAAGTCGTTGCCTCTCCTTGTTCGGGCGGTGCTCGGCGTTCGACGTCACCGGTCTTCTAGCCATCATTGATCCTTTTTTTCATTTTTCCATTGGTTTTGTCTTGTCTTCCCACACCTCTGTTTTCAATCCCATTCATTACCTGTTGTGTATTTAACCCTCTGTTTCCCCTCATGTCTTTGTCAGAGATTGTTTTATTGTCAGTGTAGTGTTGTTGTTGTATAGGTGCGCGTCGGGTCTTCGTACCCATATTTGTTTTGTTTTTCCTGTTTAGTGTTATGGAGCATGTTACGTGGACATTATTAAAAGACTCCATTTTACACTCCGTTTGACTCTCCTGCGCCTGACTTCCCTGCCACCTATTACACCTATGCATGACAGTTGTTGCATAAATGCATAAATCATGAATCAAAATTGTGTCGATATTGCAAGAAAACATTGTTATTTTACAAGGTAGCTACTCTGCTTCATTCCTGATGAGAAAATGAACTGGGACAAGCTAGCTAGCCAGCCAAGTTGGTAGTTAGCTAGCGAGCTAAGTTAGTTAGATAGCTTAAAGTAGCCAGTATTACAAAATATGCCTAAACGTTTTAAAATGTTAGCTGTCACCTTAAAGCTTGATAGGGAGTAAAAATAAAGAATACCTCAACCACGCCCACACATTGGGGAAGACAAACATTCCATTCACCCCCATTGTAAAACAGTGGCTGAAAGCAGTGGAGCAGGGAGTCTAGTGGTTAGAGACAGGTAGCCTAGTGGTTAGAGACAGGACAGGTAGCCTAGTGGTTAGAGGAGGTAGTCTAGTGGTTAGAGGCAGGTAGCCTAGTGGTTAGAGGAGGTAGTCTAGTGGTTAGAGACAGGTAGCCTAGTGGTTAGAGACAGGTAGCCTAGTGGTTAGAGGCAGGTAGTCTAGTGGTTAGAGCAGTTAGCCTAGTGGTTAGCAGGTACAGTGGATAGAGCAGGCCCAGTGGTTAGAGACAGGTAGCCTAGTGGTTAGAGCAGTGGTTAGGTAGTCTAGTGGTTAGAGGCAGGTAGCCTAGTGGTTAGAGGAGGTAGCTTGTGGTTAGAGACAGGTAGCCTAGTGGTTAGAGACAGGTAGCCTAGTGGTTAGAGGCAGGTAGCCTAGTGGTTAGAGCAGGTAGCCTAGTGGTTAGAGACAGGTAGCCTAGTGGTTAGAGGCAGGTAGTCTAGTGGTTAGAGGCAGGTAGACTAGTGGTTAGAGACAGGTAGCCTAGTGGTTAGGAGGCAGGTAGCCTAGTGGTCAGAGCAGGTAGTCTAGTGGTTAGAGTCATCAGTGGTTAGAGACAGGTCTAGTGGTTAGAGCAGGTAGTCTAGTGGTTAGAGGTAGGTAGTCTAGTGGTTAGAGGCAGGTAGTCTAGTGGTTAGGAGGTAGCTAGTGGTTAGCCTAGTGGTTAGTGGTTAGGCAGGTAGTCTAGTGGTTAGAGGAGGCAGGTAGCCTAGTGGTTAGAGGAGGTAGTCTAGTGGTTAGAGCAGGTAGCCTAGTGGTTAGAGACAGGTAGCCTAGTGGTTAGAGGCAGGTAGTCTAGTGGTTAGGTTGTCTAGTGGTTAGAGCAGGTTGTCTAGTGGTTAGAGACAGGTAGCCTAGTGGTTAGAGGCAGGTAGCCTAGTGGTTAGAGCAGGTAGCAGGTAGCCTAGTGGTTAGAGCAGGTAGCCTAGTGGTTAGAGGAGGCAGGTAGCCTAGTGGTTAGAGGCAGGTAGTTAGGCAAGTAGCCTTGTGGTTAGAGGCAGGTAGCCTAGTGGTTAGAGGCAGCAGGTAGCCTAGTGGTTAGAGACAGGTAGCCTAGTGGTTAGTGGTTAGAGACAGGTAGGTAGTGGTTAGAGGAGGTAGCCTAGTGGTAGGCAGGGTAGTGGTTAGAGGAGGTAGTCTAGTGGTTAGAGGCAGGTAGCCATTGTGGTTAGAGGCAGGTAGTCTAGTGGTTAGAGGAGGTAGTCTAGTGGTTAGAGGAGGTAGTCTAGTGGTTTGAGGAGGTAGTCTAGTGGTTAGAGCAGGTAGTCTAGTGGTTAGAGCAGGTAGCCTAGTCAAGTGGTTAGATCAGGTAGCCTAGTGGTTAGAGGCAGGTAGGTAGTGGCAGCAGGTTGTGGTTAGAGCAGGTAGAGTCAGGTAGCCTAGTGGTTAGAGCAGGTAGCCTGGTGTTTAGAGGCAGGTAGCCTAGTGGTTAGGAGGCAGCAGGTAGCCTAGTGGTTAGAGACAGGTAGCCTAGTGGTTAGAGGAGGCAGGTAGGTAGTGGTTAGAGGAGGTAGGTAGGTAGTGGTTAGGAGGCAGGTAGTCTAGTGGTTAGAGCAGGTAGTCAAGTGGTTAGAGGAGGTAGTCTAGTGGTTAGAGGCAGGTAGTCTAGTGGTTAGAGACAGGTAGCCTAGTGGTTAGAGGAGGTAGTCTAGTGGTTAGAGACAGGTAGCCTAGTGGTTAGAGGAGGTAGTCTTGTGGTTAGAGACAGGTAGCCTAGTGGTTAGAGCAGGTAGCCTAGTGGTTGCAGGTAGCATGGTTAGTAGTCTAGTGGTTAGAGACAGGTAGCCTGGTTAGTGGTTAGAGACAGGTAGCCTAGTGGTTAGAGCAGGTAGTCTAGTGGTTAGAGGCAGGTAGCCTAGTGGTTAGAGCAGGTAGTCTAGTGGTTAGAGCAGGTAGTCAAGTGGTCAGAGGACAGGTAGCCTAGTGGTTAGAGGCAGGTAGCCTAGTGGTTAGAGGCAGGTAGTCTAGTGGTTAGAGGCAGGTAGCCTAGTGGTTAGAGCAGGTAGTCTAGTGGTTAGAGCAGGTAGTAGTGGTTAGAAGGTAGTCTTGTGGTTAGAGCAGGTAGCCTAGTGGTTAGAGCAGGTAGCCAGTGGTTAGAGGCAGGTAGCCTAGTGGTTAGAGGAGGTAGCTAGTGGTTAGAGACAGGTAGCCTAGTGGTTAGAGGCAGGTAGTCTAGTGGTTAGAGGTAGCCAGGTAGCAGGTAGTCTAGTGGTTAGAGACAGGTAGCCAGGTAGTCTAGTGGTTAGAGGCAGGTAGCCTAGTGGTTAGAGGCAGGTAGCCTAGTGGTTAGAGGAGGTAGTCTAGTGGTTAGAGGCAGGTAGTCTAGTGGTTAGAGCAGGTAGTCTAGTGGTAGAGACAGGTAGCCTAGTGGTTAGAGGCAGGTAGCCTAGTGGTTAGAGGCAGGTAGTCTAGTGGTTAGAGGCAGGTAGCCTAGTGGTTAGAGGCAGGTAGCCTAGTGGTTAGAGGCAGGTAGCCTAGTGGTTAGAGGCAGTAGTCTAGTGGTTAGAGCAGGTAGCCTAGTGGTTAGAGGCAGGTAGTCTAGAGCAGGTAGTCTAGTGGTTAGAGGAGGTAGCTAGTGGTTAGAGCAGGTAGCCTAGTGGTTAGAGGCAAGTAGCCTTGTGGTTAGAGGCAGGTAGTCGTAGTGGTTAGAGGCAGGTAGCCTAGTGGTTAGAGGCAGGTATCCTAGTGGTTAGAGGCAGGTAGCCTAGTGGTTAGAGGCAGGTAGCCTAGTGTTTAGAGCCAGTTAGCCTAGTGGTTAGAGGCAGGTAGCTTCGTGGTTAGAGCAGGTAGCCTAGTGGTTAGAGCAGGTAGCCTAGTGGTTAGAGGCAGGCAGCCTGGTGGTTAGAGGTAGTTAGCCTATTGGTTAGAGGCAGTTAGTCTAGTGGTTAGAGCAGGTAGCCTAGTGGTTAGAGCAGGGAGCCTAGTGGTTAGAGGCAGGTAGCCTATTGGTTAGAGGCAGGTAGCCTAGTTGTTAGAGGCAGGTAGCCTAGAGGTTAGAGGCAGGTAGTCTAGTGGTTAGAGACAGGTAGTCTAGTGGTTAGAGGCAGGTAGCCTAGTGGTTAGAGCAGGTAGCCTAGTGGTTAGAGGCTAGTGGTTAGAGGAATCCTAGTGGTTAGAGGCAGGTAGCCTAGTGGTTAGAGGCAGGTAGCCTAGTGGTTAGAGGAGGTAGGTAGTGGTTAGAGGCAGGTAGCCTAGTGGTTAGAGGAGGCAGGTAAGTAGTGGTTAGAGCAGGTAGTCCAGTGGTTAGATCAGGTAGCCTAGTGGTTAGAGGCAAGTAGCCTAGTGGTTAGAGGCAGGTAGCCTAGTGGTTAGAGGCAAGTAGCCTTGTGGTTAGAGGCAGGTAGCCTAGTGGTTAGAGCAGGTAGCCTAGTGGTTAGAGTTCGCAAACCACAATCTAAAAGCTCCTTTATCCAGACGGATTTATTCCGTGTCTGAAAGAATTATATGGAATTAATATTTGTACATTTATTGAGCATGTCCTCTAAACCCAAGTAAGCATCAGAAACGGTGCCCATTTAATATTAGGGAGGACAATGCTTTGTTTTTAATAAAGCATGGCCATATTTCTATTATATTGGATGACTGTCATTCATATTCCGTTCACCAAAGTTCAATGTAACATCAATAGGTTTAGGCTCCTACACGATACTCACGTTTTCCCTATAACCTTCACGAGGTTCCCACAACCTAGCCTATGAATTTACAACTTATGTGCACAGGTCGAGATATATGACAGACAGTGATACATTCAATACCGCCTTGCACACTCTTGCCTGCGTCTAGCTGATCTAAGGTGTAATCATTAGTCCAACAGTTGCAAACAAGAGTTTCTATTGGACAAAATTCACATATGTTGCAGCCCCATTTCATTCCGTTCTTTTTCGTTATATTTAAGAAAGGTTTTTCAACAGAATCGGCGGAATGAATACGCCCCTAATCACATACAAACACAGTTCACTTTCATAGCAGCCACATACAGACACAGTTCACTTTCATAGCAGCCACATACAGACAGCACTTTGCTCATTGTAATTCCTTCTTGCATCTACAAGCTCTTCTCCTCTCTCATCTTTTCCCATCATTTGTGGACTTCAGTGCACAAGACATTAGCTGTCTGTTACCAGGCGAAAAAAAACCTTTCCAAGTCAAATCTTCATACCATAACCGCTACACACAGCATACATCGTTGTCACCATGTAATATTATAGTCAACATAGCCAATAGAACTAATGCATTAGTAAACCCGCTACAATCGTGCCGTACAGTGATCAGTTTAGCAGTTACACCGGCGGGTGCCATTGGCAATCAATTCATTCAACCAAAAGCTTACTTTGACTTGGAAGGGTCCCAGCGTTGGATAGCCATAGCCAGCTAGCTAACACAGCATCCCTCTCTGTTGGATAGCCATAGCCAGCTAGCTAACATAGCATCCCTCTCTGTTGGATAGCCATAGCCAGCTAGCTAACATGGCATCCCTTTCTGTTGGATAGCCATAGCCAACGAGATAACATAGCATCCCTCTCTGTTGGATAGCCATAGCCAGCTAGCTAACATGGCATCCCTCTCTGTTGGATAGCCACAGCCAGCTAGCTAACATGGCATCCCTCTCTGTTGGATAGCCATAGCCAGCTAGCTAACATAGCATCCCTCTCTGTTGGATAGCCATAGCCAGCTAGCTAACATAGCATCCCTCTCTGTTGGATAGCCATAGCCAGCTAGCTAACATAGCATCCCTCTCTGTTGGATAGCCATAGCTAGCTAGCTAACATAGCATCCCTCTCTGTTTGATTACCATAGCCAGCTAGCTAACATAGCATCCTTCTCTGTTGGATAGCCATAGCCAGCTAGCTAACTTAGCATCCCTCTCTGTTTGAGCCGGGTGTTTGAGTAGGCTAAACTAGCTAGCTGCATTCACTAGCTAACAAGCTACAGAGTGCTGTTGAGGCTACTGTAGACCTTCACTGCAAAACAGTGTGTTTTAATCAATTATTTGATGAACTGAATATATTTAATACGATTTTATCCACTGAGGAGGCTGGTCCTCCCATTCGTCCTCTGATCAAATAGCATATCAAGATCCAGATACGGACCTCAGCCAGGAGAAGCACATCTGGAATCAATATAGCAACACATCTTGAATGTGCTGAGAAAACACACATATATTTTTTTATCAAGGCAAGTCAGTTAAGAACAAACTCTTATTTTCAATGACGGCCTAGGAACAGTGGGTTAACTGCCTGTACAGGAGCAGAACGACAGATTTGTACTTTGTCAGCTCGGGGGTTTGAACCTGCAACCTTCCGGTTACTAGTCCAACGATCTAACCACTAGGCTATAGGACGTGACGTAGCTCAGGACATCGAATGAGTCCATATTTCGGCCAATGGAAGAGTTATCCCAATATCACATCTGTCTAAAAGACTCATCTGAGTTCATACTGTCATGATCCACAAAACTCTAAACGTACATTTAGGACATGGCCTGTGCTCTGTAGAATATCAAACACATGTCATGTAAAGATATCCACTGATATGGACCCTTTTATACTCCGTGAAATGTATTGTGCATTCATGTTTAGCAGTGTTTTATCTCATGTGCAAGAGTTCATTTTCTGTTCCGTCCTATTTAACTTATAACTATTTAGTATGTAGGGCTTTCCAACGCTCACGACAGGACCCGAAACAATTCACAACCGTTCGATAATCCTAAACGTCAACGTTAGCCTCCATCCACTATGACGTCAATGAGACAGACTGGGTTTATCTTCGGTCAGCTGTGTGTTTAATATGAGTCAGTTCAGAGACGAGAAGAGGAGATCCACTAATCTCTACCTCGTCGGAACCATACAATACCAGACAGTAGCCTATATCACCAGCTATTAGATATATAGTCTATATCTCTTTTAACGAGCTATTAGATATATAGTCTATATCTGGAGCAGTCTTTCAAAAAGCTATTAGATATATAGTCTATATCTGGAGCAGTCTTTCAACCAGCTATTATATATATAGTCTATATCTCTAGCAGTCTTTAAACGAGCTATAAGATATATAGTCTATATCTCTTTTAATGAGCAATAAGATATATAGTTCTGGTCTAATGTAGTGCACTATATAGGGAATAGGGTTCCATAGGGCTCTGGTCTAAAGTAGTGCACTATATAGGGAATAGGGTTCCATAGGGCTCTGGTCTAAAGTAGTGCACTATATAGGGAATAGGGTTCCATAGGGCTCTGGTCTAAAGTAGTGCACTATATAGGGAATAGGGTTCCATAGGGCTCTGGTCTAAAGTAGTGCACTATATAGGGAATAGATTTCCATAGGGCTCTGGTCTAAAGTAGTGCACTATATAGGGAATAGGGTTCCATAGGGCTCTGGTCTAAAGTAGTGCACTATATAGGGAATAGGGTTCCATAGGGCTCTGGTCTAAAGTAGTGCACTATATAGGGAATAGGGCTCTGGTCTAAAGTAGTGCACTATATAGGGAATAGGGTTCCATAGGGCTCTGGTCTAAAGTAGTGTACTATATAGGGAATAGGGTTCTGGTCTAAAGTAGTGCACTATATAGGGAATAGGGTTCTGGTCTAAAGTAGTGCACTATATAGGGAATAGGGCTCTGGTCTAAAGTAGTGTACTATATAGGGAATAGGGTTCTGGTCTAAAGTAGTGCACTATATAGGGAATAGGGTTCCATTTGGAACGGCATCATCTCAGCTACTGACAGCATTACCTTGATGTATATAGCTCTACAGCAGACTCCCGCCTTTCCATTGAGACTTAGAAAGAAGTGTTTGCAGTACAATCCTAAAACACTGAACAGTACAGGGGTCTATTATGTACTGGTAGCTCCAAACATACTGCATGCCAGCACAGAGAGACAGGGTGTTCTGAGATTCAGTTCTTTAGACTTTTATCTGTGCACAATAGGAAGCAGTAAGGTCTATAATCATCTCATTTATTTGCTTTGAAAGAGCATAGGATGGTGTGATTTCAGTGCCAACTGAAAGCGGTCCTTCCCGAACAGCAGGGGAGTGTTTGGAGAACACACAGGCATTCACACACAGGCCTTCACACACGCACACACACACACACACACGCACACACACACACACACACACACACACACACACACACACACACACACACACACACACACACACACACACACACACACACACACACACACACACACACACACACACACACACACACACACACACACACACACAGGCATTCACACACACACGCACACACGCACACGCGCACACACGCACACACACACACACACACACACACACACACACACACACACACACACACACACACACACACACACACACACACACACATACATGTTGGAGAGAGTCAGTACCTGCTGTAATTAATAACCGAGCCGCCCAGGCCGTCTTAGTGTCAGCAAGCAACATACATGGCTCTTTTTTCGGGACTCGCGTGGGCAATTTTGTTAAAGCAAGTGTCTTATATACCAGCTCCTTTGCGCTCAAATGGAAATAATCTAGGTGTGTCCTTAAAAACTGTGATCCATAATGATAATTTCAGCAACCAGCTCTCACAGTCTCATGTCAGAATTAGACGTTCATCCATGTTTCTCAAATTTCAAAGTTGTGGCAAACGTCACATTTTCAAGGTTAGGGTTCAGTTTCGGCATCAACTCTGAATGGTTAAGGTAAGAGTTAAGGTTCGGAATAGACTTAAAACAAAAATCTAAAAAACATATTTCTATCACTTGATTTAAAAAGTTGCAACCTTTGGAATCAGAGGCAGACGCTTACACCCATCTGCCATCCCTGTCCACAATGACCTCGCAAAAAAAACGAAACCTAGTTGAAGGTAGCAGAGCTCACTGTTGCCCCCTAGTGGCCGGTTTCCACGTCATCTCCTGACGTACTCAGACATGGATGGACGTTGAATCCTGACTTGTATCACGGGGGACCTGGCTGAACTTCAGACAGCGATGGAAGGGATATTTAAGACCAAACAGCAGGAATGCAGCCTATTTAGCTGTGCCGCACACTGCCCATATGAGCATTGAACAAGAGAAATGTGCTTTTCGTGCCTGTATACTTCCTATTCAGAAACATAATAAACCATTTTCCCCCCCATTCCATAACCAACCTACTCTCAATTAAGGATTATTTTTTGGGGGCTCCAGCCCAATACAACAGCGAAGTAATCAAGACTGCCGATAAAAGGTTTGGCTCGTGAGACAGATTGTAAATCTGAATCACCAAAGCTTTATTTAAAAGATCAAGTTCAAGCCACGCTCAAGGTCCTAAACCATATCTTAACCGCCATCGATAAGAAACATTACTGTGCAGCCGTGTTCATTGATCTGGCCAAGGCTTTCGACTCTGTCAATCACCACATCCTCATCGGCAGACTCGACAGCCTTGGTTTCTCAAATGATTGCCTCGCCTGGTTCACCAACTACTTCTCTGATAGAGTTCAGTGTGTCAAATCGGAGGGTCTGATGTCCGGACCTCTGGCAGTCTCTATGGGGGTGCCACAGGGTTCAATTCTTGGACCGACTCTCTTCTCTGTATACATCAATGAGGTCGCTCTTGCTGCTGGTGAGTCTCCGATCCATCTCTATGCAGACGACACCATTCTGTATACTTCTGGCCCTTCTTTGGACACTGTGTTAACAACTCTCCAGGCAAGCTTCAATGCCATACAACTCTCCTTCCCTGGCCTGCAATTGCTCTTAAATACAAGTAAAACTAAATGCATGCTCTTCAACCGATCGCTACCCGCACCTGCCCACCTGTCCAACATCACTACTCCGGACGGCTCTGACTTAGAATACAGTTATGTCTTAGAATATGTGGACAACTACAAACACTTAGGTGTCTGGTTAGACTGTAAACTCTCCTTCCAGACCCATATCAAATATCTCCAATCCACAGTTAAATCTCGAATTGGCTTCCTATTTCGCAACAAAGCATCCTTCACTCATGCTGCCAAACATACCCTTGTAAAACTGACCATCCTACCAATCCTCGACTTTGGCGATGTCATTTACAAAATAGCCTCCAATACCCTACTCAACAAATTGGATGCAGTCTATCACAGTGCAATCCGTTTTGTCACCAAAGCCCCATATACTACCCACCATTGCGACCTGTACGCTCTCGTTGGCTGGCCCTCGCTTCATAGTCGTCGCCAAACCCACTGGCTCCATGTCATCTACAAGACCCTGCTAGGTAAAGGCCCCCCTTATGTCAGCTCGCTGGTCACCATAGCATCTCCCACCTGTAGCACACGCTCCAGTAGGTATATCTCTCTAGTCACCCCGAAAACCAATTCTTTCTTTGGCCGCCTCTCCTTCCAGTTCTCTGCTGCCAATGACTGGAACGAACTACAAAAAGCACTGAAACTTGAAACAATTACCTCTTTCCCTACTGTATTTAATTTATTTATTTATTTTGCTCCTTTGCACCCCATTATTTTTATTTCTACTTTGCACATTCTTCCATTGCAAATCTACCATTCCAGTGTTTTACTTGCTATATTGTATTTACTTTGCCACCATGGCCTTTTTTTGCCTTTACCTCCCTTATCTCACCTTATTTGCTCACATCGTATATCGACTTGTTTATACTGTATTATTGACTGTATGTTTGTTTTACTCCATGTGTAACTCTGTGTCGTTGTATGTGTCGAACTGCTTTGCTTTATCTTGGCCAGGTCGCAGTTGTAAATGAGAACTTGTTCTCAACTTGCCTACCTGGTTAAATAAAGGTGAAATAAAAAAAATAAAAAAATAAAAAGTCAGTGAGCTGACATTCTCTTTATATCTATTGTATGTATTGTAGGTGTACAAAAACCGCTCTACACTCTAAAAAGAAAAGGTTCCAGGGGTTCTTCAAATTGAACCTGTGGGGGAACCCCTATACGTTCCTCTAAAAACCCTTTCCTCTTAGGGACAGGGTCTATTTTCCTGGATTTCCGCCTGACTGACGTGCCCAAAGTAAACGGCCTGTTACTCAGGCCCAGATGCCAGGATATGCATATAATTGGTAGCATTAGATAGAAAACACTTTGAAGTTTGTATTAATGTTAAGATAATGTATAACACAATTGATGTGGTAGGCAAAAATCCAAGGAAATACCAACCAGAACCACCAGAGAACAATCACAGAACAATCACAGAACCACCAGAGAACAATCACAGAACCATCACAGAACCATCACAGAACCACCAGAGAAACAACACAGAACCACCACAGAACCACCAGAGAAACAACACAGAACCATCACAGAACAATCACAGAACAATCACAGAACCATCAGAGAACCATCACAGAACCACCAGAGAACAATCACAGAACCATCAGAGAACCATCACAGAACCACCAGAGAACCATCACAGAACCACCAGAGAAACAACACAGAACCATTACAGAACCACCACAGAACCACCAGAGAACCATCACAGAACCACCAGAGAAACAACACAGAACCATTACAGAACCACCACAGAACCACCAGAGAACCATCACAGAACCACCAGAGAAACAACACAGAACCATTACAGAACCACCACAGAACCACCAGAGAACCATCACAGAACCACCAGAGAAACAACACATCTCTCAACCAAATCAATCAATCACGTGTATTTTTATCAAGCCCTTTTTCATCAGATATGCCGATACAGATACCCAGACTAAAACCCCAACGAGCAAGAGGGCAGGAAACAATCCCTGGAAGGAAGAAACCTAAAGAGGAACCAGGCTCCGAAGGGAGGAACTAGGCTTCCCTAACAGAGCTATGGGCTAAGTGCAAACAACTTACCTGCATGTCATGTTTGATACCAACAAAAATCATTATAAAAATCCTAATCAGAACGCTATTGTCATGGAACACTTGGTGCCAACTTGGAGGATAGTTTGCCCAATATTGATGTCCATGTGTTTGGAGTTGGAAATATTTATGAGAGAGAGAGAGAGAGAGAGAGAGAGAGAGAGAGAGAGAGAGAGAGAGAGAGAGAGAGAGAGAGATAGAAAATAAAATGACAACAAATGGATCATGGTGTTTCAGTTTGTGAGTTTGGGGTTCTAATAACAGCATGACACACACACACACACACACACACACACACACACACACACACACACACACACACACACACACACACACACACACACACACACACACACACACACACACACACACAGCCACAGAATTCTGCTTACATGGTGATGACTACATCACATTCTGTGAAAGATGACCTTTCCACTCTCTACTCTCCACTCTCTACTCTCTACGCTCCACTTGTGTTTCCTTCATGTTTCTCTCTCCAGTCTAATGAACTGGTCAATGCACAGCATTCCTCATAGTACTCAGACCGGGAAGATACATAAAAACACCTCTCTTTCTCTTCTCACCACACTCATTTTCAATTCCCTGTTGCCTCTATTCAATCTGTTCATCTCTTCATCTCTCCATGCCTCTCTTCATTTCTCCATCCCTCCCTCCATTTCTCCATCTTGGTACTTAAAGAACAAACCGCCCTCCTGGGACAGGCACATGCACATATAATAGCAGGCAGGCAGGCAGGCAGGCAGGCAGGCAGGCAGGCAGGCAGGCAGGCAGGCAGGCAGGCAGGCAGGCAGGCAGGCAGGCAGACAGACAGACAGACAGACAGACAGACAGACAGACAGACAGACAGACCCTACATCAAACATCTGTTCCTGGGTCTAACTGGGTCACCAACATCTGCTGATCCTATAGAGAGAAAGGGATGGAGGACAGAGGGAGGAGAGAAAGAGGAAGAGAAAGAGAGAGGGAGGAAAGAGGGAGGGAGAGAGAGAGGAGGGAAAGAGGGAGGGAGAGAGAAAGGAAATTGGGAGGAGAGAGGAGGGAGAGAGGGGGGAGAGAGAGGAAAGCGGGAGGAGAGAGGAGGGAAAAAGAGAGGAGGGAGAGAGAAGGAGGGAGTAAGGAGAGATGGGGAGATGGGGAGGAGAGAGGAGGGAGAGAGGAATGGAATAGAAGGCTAGAGGTGAGAAAGAGGGAAGGAGGAGAGAGGAATGGAATAGAAGGCTAGAGGTGAGAAAGAGGGAAGAAGGGAGAGAGGAATGGAATAGAAGGCTAGAGGTGAGAAAGAGGAAAGGGGGGGAGAGAGGAATGGAATAGAAGGCTAGAGGTGAGAAAGAGGGAAGAAGGGAGGGAGGAATGGAATAGAAGGCTAGAGGTGAGAAAGAGGAAAGGGGGGGAGAGAGGAATGGAATAGAAGGCTAGAGGTGAGAAAGAGGGAAGGAGGGGGAGCAGGGACGTCACACTACTCCGTAATAAAGGAAAACACCCCCAAACCCTCTTTTGGTATTTGTTGGATTAGTCCATTCTTGATATCGTCTCAAAATGTTTGTATGTCAGCAATGAAGTTGTCAAGATACAATATGTTGAAGCTCATTCACTGCCTTTCTATACAATTTAAATAACGTTAAAAAGTTGTTTGGAGAACATCAAAAACAAGCCAAAATGACCCCAGCCATTATCCCCTTGGCTGCTGATGCTTC
>NC_088224.1:6947298-6957298 GCF_036934945.1 Oncorhynchus masou masou
GGGGGTTAGAAATGATATGATATTTCTATGATTAGAAAAAAACCACACGAAAAAAAGGCATAGTTTCTTGCCTTTCAAAAGTGATAATACAGTATATCATTCACAGGTGATAGGCTAATATTGTCACCATCAGACTATTCTTGTTTTAATCTTGTCTTTTCGTATACTAAATAATATATGTGTGAAATGTGTTTTGGTTTAGAATGGACCATTATCATGCACCTGTATCAAAACAGGGGCAGCGAAAAGAAATATATGAAATATATGACATCTATACACTTAAAATAGAGAAGGGAGGACGCTTTTCTTTTTTTCTCTTTCTCACCTTCTATTCCATTCTCTCCTCCCTCCTCCCCATCTCCTCCTCTTTTTTTTTTTTTTCTTTTTTCATTTTCATACCAGCCAGGTAGACTCCTGTGGTCAAGAGAAGCAATGTGCTTAACATTAGGAAAGTTGAGAAATCAATATAGTAGGCCTAGCTGATGGGAACTTCCTCTCTCTTTTTAATAGAGGCCATCACATTTTCTCACGCAATTGCAAAGCGTATAGAAATGTTGCGCAACATGTGCTCCTGGCCTCTCATTAAGTGTTTGATTCGATTTTTTGATTTGATTTGCATCTTGATTTACATCTTCCATTACATTTGCATTGATGTCAGAGTGTATAGGGGGACAATAGAGTGCTGAGTACCAGGCAGTTATCATGTGTGGTAGGATTCTAATGACCATCAGCAGCATCTGAGTTTGGAGAAGCCTAATTACGGTGACTAAACGGTCATGTGTAATTTGACTGTCTTCATGACTCGTGACCAGTGTGGTGTGGCGGTAATACGGTCAAAGTAACAGCCAACAAGAATTCACAAAATGGGACAAACACCCAATTGAGACTCGGCATGCAGAATTCTGCAAAAACATCCTCCGTGTACAACGTAGAACACCAAATAATGCATGCAGAGCAGAATTAGGCCGGTACCCACTAATTATCAAAATCCAGAAAAGAGCCGTTAAATTCTACAACCACCTAAAAGGAAGCAATTCACAAATCTTCCACAACAAAGCCATCACCTACAGAGAGATGAACCAAGAGAAGAGTCCCCTAAGCAAGCTGGTCCTGGGGCCCTGTTCACAAACACAAACAGACCACACAGAGCCCCAGGACAGCAACACAATTAAACCCAACCAAATCATGAGAAAACAAACATGTAATTACTTGACATATTGGAAAGAATTAACAAAAAAAACAGAGCAAACTAGAATGCTATTTGGCACTACACAGAGAGTACACAGCGGCAGAATACCTGACCACTGTGACTGACCCAAACTTAAGGAAAGCTTTGACTATGTACAGCCTTGCTATTGAGAAAGGCCGCCGTAGGCAAACATGGCTCTCAAGAGAAGACAGGCTATGTGCACACTGCCCACAAAATGAGGTGGAAACTGAGCTGCACTTCCAAATTCCTGCCAAATGTATGACCATATTAGAGACACACATTTCCCTCAGATTACACAGACCCACAAAGAATTTGAAAACAAATCCAATTTTGATAAACTCCTATTTCTATTGGGTGAAATTCCACCGTGTGACATCACAGCAGCAAGATTTGTGACCTGTTGCCACGAGAAAAGGGCAACCAGTGAAGAAGAAAAACCATTGTAAATATTTTTTATGTTTATTATCTATTTCACTTGCTTTGGCAATGTAAACACATGTTTCCTATTGAATTGAATTGAGCGGGAGGAGTGAAGAGAACGAGAGGGAGAGGGCTGAGGACTGGGCTGCAGGGTCAAAGCGTTGAGGTCGAGGGCTTAGCTTCTAATTCTTAAAAAGGCAGAGGCTGCTGCTGAGAAGATTATAACTCTGAAAGAACATATATTATCCTTTCTAAAATAACAATATGACCTCCATGACACAGCAAGCACCGTCATCTGTCCTTAGCTGCCTCTCTCTCACTCTCTCTCTCTCTGCTCTCTCTCTCTCTCTCTCTCTCTCTGTCTCTCTCTCTCTCTCTCTCTCTGTCTCTCTCTATCTCTGTCTCTCTTTCTCTCTCTCTCTGTCTCTGTCTCTCTCTCTCTCTCTCTCTCTGTCTGTCTCTCTGTCTCTCTCTCTCTCTGTCTCTCTCTCTCTCTCTCTCTTTCTCTCTCTCTCTGTCTCTCTCTCTCTCTCTCTCTCTGCCTCTCTCTGTCTCTCTCTCTCTTTCTCTCTCTCTCTGTCTCTCTGTCTCTCTGTCTCTCTCTCTCTCTGTCTGTCAATTCAATTCAAGGGGTTTTAAAGGGAAACATGTTTTATTATCACATTTTTATTTTATTTTTATTTCACCTTTATTTAACCAGGTAGGCCAGTTGTCAGTTTTTCACAATTCCTGACATTTAATCCTCGTAAAAATGCCCTGTCTTAGGTCAGTTAGGATCACCACTTTATTTTAAGAATGTGAAATTTCAGAATAATAGTAGAGAGAAAGATTTATTTCAGCTTTTATTTCCTTCATCACATTCTGTCTCTCTCTCTGTCTCTCTCTGTCTCTCTCAGTCTCTCGCTCTCTCTCTCTGTCTGTCTGTCTGTCTGTCTGTCTGTCTGTCTGTCTGTCTGTCTGTCTGTCTGTCTGTCTGTCTGTCTCTCTCTCTCTCTCTGTCTGTCTGTCTGTCTCTCTCTCTCTCTCTCCCTCTCTCTCTGTCATGTCTTATTATGTCTGTTCCTGTCCTTTCTCTTCACTCTGTCTCTCTCTGCTGGTCTTATTAGGTTACCTTCTCTGTCTCTCCTTCTTCAGCTGTTCTACATCTCCCCTAACTAGCTCATTCTTCCTTTCCCACCTGTTCTCTCTTTCTCCTCTGATTAGGTCTCTATTTCTCTCTCTGTTCCTGCTACTTTCAGTGTCAGATTCTTGTTTGTGTTTTTCATGCCAGAAGCAAGCTAGCGTCTCGTTTGCTTCCACCTTGTCCTATCCTGTCGGAGTCGGCCTGGCAGGTGCATCCTGCACTATACAACGTCGGAAGAGGATTTATGCCATTCCTGTTTTTTCATTAAAGAACTCTGTTTTCTGTTAAAACCGCTTTTGGGTTTTCACTCAAGTACATAACAGAAGAATCTGACCAAGAATGGACCCAGCGGCTCCGGACCCTTTTCACTCCGCCGTCGAGATCCAGGGAGCGATGCTAGGCAGACACGAGGAGGAATTGTCTGCTGCTCGACATGCCGTTGAGACCCTGGCCATCCAAGTCTCCGACCTCACAAGACAGGTTCACCAACTCCACCTCGATCCACCGCCCACTTCCAGGGTTTCCGAGTCTCCGGAGCCCAGGATCAACAACCCGCCGTGTTACTCTGGGGAGCCCACTGAGTGCCGCTCATTCCTCACTCAGTGTGATGTGGTGTTCTCTCTCCAGCCCAACACTTACTCCAGGAGCGCAGCCCGCATCGCCTACGTCATTTCTCTCCTTACCGGACGGGCGCGTGAGTGGGGCACGGCAATCTGGGAGGCGAGGGCTGAGTGTATTAACCAGTATCAGGACTTTAAGGAGGAGATGATACGGGTTTTTGACCGTTCTGTTTTTGGGGAGGAGGCTTCCAGGGCCCTGTCTTCCCTATGTCAGGGGAATCGATCCATAACGGATTATTCTATTGAGTTTCGCACTCTCGCTGCCTCTAGTGACTGGAACGAGCCGGCTTTGCTCGCTCGTTTTCTGGAGGGTCTCCTCGTCGAGGTTAAGGATGAGATCCTCTCCCGGGAGGATCCTTCCAGTCTGGACTCCTTAATAGCTCTCGCTATTCGCATAGAGCGACGGTTTGATCTTCGTCGCCGAGCTCGTGGAAAGGAGTTCGCGTTCTCCGTTGCTCCCCTCTCCACATCACTGCCACCTGCCGCATCACTGCCACCCTCCTCCGCCGGCTCGGATGCTGAGCCTATGCAGCTGGGGGGTATCCGCATCTCGGCCAAGGAGAAGGAACGGAGAATCACCAATCGCCTCTGTCTCTACTGCGGCTCCGCTGGTCATTTTGTCACCTCATGCCCAGTAAAAGCCAGAGCTCATCAGTAAGAGGAGGGCTACTGGTGAGCGCAACTACTCAGGTCTCTCCTTCAGGATCACGCACTACCTTTCCGGTCCATCTCCGCTGGCCCGGTTCATCTGCTTCCTGCAGTGCCTTGATAGACTCTGGGGCGGAGGGCTGTTTTATGGACGAGACCTGGGCTCGGGAACATGACATTCCTCTCAGACAGTTAGGGAGCCCACGGCCTTGTTCGCTTTAGATGGTAGTTCTCTCCCCAAGATTCAGCGTGAGACGCTGCCTTTAACCCTCACTGTCTCTGGTAATCATAGCGAAACCATTTCTTTTTTAATTTTTCGTTCACCTTTTACACCTGTTGTTTTGGGTCATCCCTGGCTAGTGCGCCATAACCCTTCTATTAATTGGTCTAGTAATACTATCCTATCCTGGAATGTTTCTTGTCATGTGACCTGTTTAATGTCTGCTATCCCTCCTGTTTCCTCTGTCTCTTCTTCACAGGAGGAGCCTGGCGATTTGACAGGGGTGCCGGAGGAGTATCACGATCTGCGCACGGTGTTCAGTCGTTCCAAGGCCACTTCTCTCCCTCCACACCGGTCGTATGACTGTAGTATTGATCTCCTTCCGGGAACTACTCCCCCCGGGGTAGATTATACTCTCTGTCGGCTCCCGAACGTAAGGCTCTCGAGGATTATTTGTCTGTTTCGCTCGACGCTGGTACCATAGTCTCCTCCTCCTCTCCCGCCGGAGCGGGGTTTTTTTTTGTTCAGAAGAAGGACGGGTCCCTGCACCCATGCGTGGATTATCGAGGGCTGAATGACATAACAGTTAAGAATCGTTATCCGCTTCCTCTTATGTCTTCAGCCTTCGAGATCCTGCAGGGAGCCAGGTTTTTCACCAAATTGGACCTTCGTAACGCCTACCATCTCGTGCGCATCAGGGAGGGGGACGAGTGGAAGACGGCGTTTAACACTCCGTTAGGTCACTTTGAATACCGGGTTCTTCCTTTCGGCCTCGTTAACGCTCCAGCTGTCTTTCAGGCACTAGTTAACGACGTCCTGAGAGACATGCTGAACATTTTTGTTTTCGTTTACATGGACGATATCCTGATTTTTTCACCGTCTCTCCCGATTCATGTTCAGCACGTGCGACGCGTCCTCCAGCGCCTTTTGGAGAACTGTCTTTATGTGAAGGCTGAGAAGTGCACTTTTCATGCCGCCTCTGTCCCTTTTCTCGGTTCCGTTATTTCCGCTGAGGGCATTAAGATGGATCCCGCTAAGGTCCAGGCTGTCATTGATTGGCCCGTTCCTAAGTCACGCGTCGAGCTGCAGCGCTTTCTGGGCTTCGCTAATTTCTATCGTCGTTTCATCCGTAATTTTGGTCAGGTGGCAGCTCCCCTCACAGCCCTTACTTCTGTTAAGACGTGCTTTAAGTGGTCCGTTTCCGCCCAGGGAGCTTTTGATCTTCTTAAGAATCGTTTTACATCCGCACCTATTCTTGTTACACCTGACATCTCTAGACAGTTTGTTGTTGAGGTTGACGCGTCAGAGGTGGGCGTGGGAGCCATTCTTTCTCAGCGCTCTCTCTCTGACGGCAAGGTCCATCCTTGCGCGTTTTTCTCTCATCGCTTATCGCCGTCAGAACGTAACTATGATGTTGGTAATCGCGAACTGCTCGCCATCCGCTTAGCCCTAGGCGAATGGCGACAGTGGTTGGAGGGGGCGACCGTTCCTTTTGTCGTTTGGACTGACCATAGGAACCTTGAGTACATCCGTTCAGCCAAACGACTTAATGCGCGTCAGGCTCGTTGGGCTCTGTTTTTCGCTCGTTTCGAGTTTGTTATTTCTTATCGTCCGGGCTCAAAAACACCAAGCCTGATGCTTTATCTCGTCTCTTCAGTTCTTCTGAGGTCTCCACCGACCCCGAGGGGATTCTCCCTGAGGGGCGTGTTGTCGGGTTGACTGTCTGGGGAATTGAGAGGCAGGTAAAGCAAGCACTCGCTCACACTCCGTCGCCGCGAGCTTGTCCTAGGAACCTTCTGTTCGTTCCCGTTCCTACTCGTCCGGCCGTTCTTCAGTGGGCCCACTCTGCCAAGTTAGCCGGCCACCCCGGCGTTCGGGTACGCTCGCTTCCATTCGCCAGCGTTTCTGGTGGCCCACTCGGGAACGTGACGCGCGTCGATTTGTCGCTGCTTGTTCGGTCTGCGCGCAGACTAAATCTGGGAACTCTCCTCCTGCCGGCCGTCTCAGACCGCTTCCCATTCCCTCTCGACCGTGGTCTCACATCGCTTTAGATTTTATCACCGGACTGCCTTCATCAGCGGGGAAGACAGTTATTCTTACGGTTGTCGATAGATTCTCTAAGGCGGCTCATTTCATTCCTCTCGCTAAGCTCCCTTCTGCTAAGGAGACGGCTCAGATCATTATCGAGAATGTTTTCCGTATTCATGGCCTTCCGTCAGACGTCGTTTCAGACAGAGGCCCGCAGTTCACGTCTCAATTTTGGAGGGAGTTTTGCCGTTTGATTGGGGCTTCCGTCAGTCTCTCGTCCGGCTTTCATCCCCAGTCTAACGGTCAAGCCGAACGGGCCAATCAGACTGTTGGTCGCATTTTACGCAGTCTTTCTTTTCGTAACCCTGCGTCTTGGTCAGAACAGCTCCCCTGGGCAGAGTACGCCCACAACTCGCTTCCTTCGTCTGCTACCGGTCTATCTCCTTTTCAGAGTAGCCTCGGGTACCAGCCTCCGCTGTTCTCATCTCAGCTCGCCGAGTCCTGCGTCCCCTCCGCTCAGGCTTTTGTCCAGCGTTGCGAGCGCACCTGGAAGGGGGTCAGGTCGGCACTTTGCCGTAATAGGGCGCAGACTGTGAGGGCCGCTAATAAGCGTAGGACCAAGAGTCCTAGATATTGTTGCGGTCAGAGAGTATGGCTCTCCACTCAGAACCTTCCCCTTAAGACAGCTTCTCGCAAGTTGGCCCCGCGGTTCATTGGTCCGTTCCGTATTTCTCAGGTCATTAATCCTGTCGCAGTGCGACTTCTTCTCCCGCGCTATCTTCGTCGCGTTCACCCGGTCTTCCATGTCTCCTGTGTTAAGCCCGTTCTTCGCGCCCCCGCTCGTCCCTCACACCCCCATCCTTGTCGAGGGCGCACCTATCTACAGGGTTCGTAAGATTTTGGACATGCGCCCTCGGGGCCGTGGTCATCAGTACCTAGTGGATTGGGAGGGGTACGGTCCTGAGGAGAGGAGTTGGGTTCCCTCTCGGGACGTGCTGGACCGTTCGCTGATCGATGATTTCCTCCGTTGCCGCCAGGTTTCCTCCTCGAGTGCGCCAGGAGGCGCTCGGTGAGTGGGGGGGGGTACTGTCATGTCTTATTATGTCTGTTCCTGTCCTTTCTCTTCACTCTGTCTCTCTCTGCTGGTCTTATTAGGTTACCTTCTCTGTCTCTCCTTCTTCAGCTGTTCTACATCTCCCCTAACTAGCTCATTCTTCCTTTCCCACCTGTTCTCGCTTTCTCCTCTGATTAGGTCTCTATTTCTCTCTCTGTTCCTGCTACTTTCAGTGTCAGATTCTTGTTTGTGTTTTTCATGCCAGAAGCAAGCTAGCGTCTCGTTTGCTTCCACCTTGTCCTATCCTGTCGGAGTCGGCCTGGCAGGTGCATCCTGCACTATACAACGTCGGAAGAGGATTTATGCCATTCCTGTTTTTTCATTAAAGAACTCTGTTTTCTGTTAAAACCGCTTTTGGGTCTTCACTCAAGTACATAACACTCTCTCTCTCTCTCTCCCTCTCTCTCTCTCTCTCTCTGTCTCTCTCTCTCTCTCTCTTTCTCTCTCTCTCTGTCTCTCTCTCTCTCTGTCTGTCAATTCAATTCAAGGGGTTTTAAAGGGAAACATGTTTTATTATCACATTTTTATTTTATTTTTATTTCACCTTTATTTAACCAGGTAGGCCAGTTGTCAGTTTTTCACAATTCCTGACATTTAATCCTCGTAAAAATGCCCTGTCTTAGGTCAGTTAGGATCACCACTTTATTTTAAGAATGTGAAATGTCAGAATAATAGTAGAGAGAAAGATTTATTTCAGCTTTTATTTCCTTCATCACATTCCCAGTGGGTCAGAAGTTCACATACACTCAAGTAGTATTTGGCAGCATTGCCTTTAAATTGTTTAACTTGGGTCAAATGTTTCAGGTAGTCTTCCACAAGCTTCCCACAATAAGTTGTGTGAATTTTGGCCCAATCCTCCTGACAGAGCTGGTTTAACTGAGTCAGGTTTGTAGGCCTCCTTGCTCGCACATGCTTTTTCAGAGGTCAGGGCTTTGTGATGGCCACTCCAATAACTTGACTTTGTTGTCCTTAACCTCTCTGGGATATGTGGGACAGTAGCGTCAAAAGCCAGAGAAAAAGCAGAGCGTGAAATTCAAATAAATTACTATAAAAATAAAACTTTCATGAAATCACACGAGATAGCAAATTAAAGCTTGTTGTGAATCCAGCCAACATGTCAGATTTCAAAAAGGCTTTTCGGCGAAAGCAAACAATGCTATAATCTGAGGATAGCACCATAGTAAACAAAGAGAGAGAAGCATATTTCAACCTTGCAGGTGCGACACAAAATGCAGGAATAAAAAAATAATTCATGCCTTACCTTTTGACGAGCTTCTTTTGTTGACACTCCAATATGTCCCATAAACATCACAAATGGTCCTTTTGTTCGATTAATTCCGTCGATATATATCCAAAATATCCATTTATTTGGGGCGTTTGATCCAGAAAAACACAGGTTCCATCGTGCGCAACGTGACTACAAAATATCTCAAAAGTTACCTATAAACTTTGCCAAAACATTTTAAACTACTTTTGTAATACAACTTTAGCTATTTTTTAACGTAAATAATCAATAAAATTGAAGATGATCTGTGTTCAATACAGGAGGAAAACAAACTGTAGCTAGCTTTCTGGTCACGCGCCTCTATCTAACAGTACACTTCAAGTTACTCCCATTCAAGATTGCTGTACTTCTTCATTACACAAAGGAAAAACCTCAACTAATTTCTAAAGACTGTTGACATCCAGTGGAAGCAGTAGGAACTGGAAAAAGGTCTCTTAGAAATCTGGATTCCCAATGAAAACCCATTGAAAAGAGAGTGACCTAAAACAAAAAAACATCTGAATGGTTTGTACTTGGGGTGTCGCCTGCTAAATAAGTTATGTTATACTCACAGACATGAGTCAAACAGTTTTAGAAACATCAGAGTGTTTTCTATCCAAGTCTACTAATAATATGCATATCTTATCTTCTGGGGATGAGTAGCAGGCAGTTGAATTTGGGCATGCATTTCATCCGGATGTGAAAATACTGCCCCCTGTCACCAAGAAGTTAAGCCATTTTGCCACAAATTTGGAAGTATCCTTGGGATCATTGTCCATTTGGAAGACCCATTTGCGACCAAGCTTTAACTTCCTAACTGATGTCTTGAGATGTTGCTTCAATATAGCCACAAAATGTTCCTGCCTCATGATGCCATCTATTTTGTGAAGTGCACCAGTCCCTCCTGCAGCAAAGCACCCCCACAACATGATGCTGCCACCCCCGTGGTTCATGGTTGGGATGGTGTTCTTCGGCTTGCAAGCCTCCCCCTTTTTCCTCCAAACAAAACCATTGTCATTATGGCCATTATGGTTCTATTTTTGTTTAATCAGACCAGAGGACATTTCTCCAAAAAGTACGATCTTTGTCCCCATGTGCAGTTGCAAACTGTAGTCTGTCTTTTTTTATGGCAGTTTTGGAGCACTGGCTTCTTCCTTGCTGAGCAGCCATTCAGGTTATGTCGAGATAGGACTTGGTTTACTGTGGATATAGATACTTTTGTACCTGTTTCCTACAGTATCTTCACAAGGTCCTTTGCTGATGTTCTGCGATTGATTTTCACTTTTCGCACCAAAGTACATTCATCTCTAGGAGACAGAACGCGTCTCCTTCCTGAGCGGTATGACGGCTGCG
>NC_088224.1:6962298-6979798 GCF_036934945.1 Oncorhynchus masou masou
AGGGAATAGGGTGCCAGTGTAGGGAATAGGGTGCCAGTGTAGGGAATAGGGTGCCAGTGTAGGGAATAGGGTGCCAGTGTAGGGAATAGGGTGCCAGTGTAGGGAATAGGGTGCCAGTGTAGGGAATAGGGTGCCAGTGTAGAGAATAGGGTGCCAGTGTAGAGAATAGGGTGACATTTGGGATTCACACTGTGTGTTGTTTATTTGAATAAGACTCCTCTGATATGCAAATGTTTAATGGATGGTTTGAATATATTTTGAAAATTCTATTTTAATAGTTAGAACTCTGGCACTAACAATAACAGCCAAGGAATCAATTATTTCCCACACAGTTTTATGGCTGTGGAGAGTGAAATGAGTATACACCCAACTCATCTAATTATGAGAACACATGCACTCAGTACATTTTCACACTGATATCGTAATGCATATTGAAATAGACAATTAGGAGAACGAGAGGGGGGAGATGGAGAGAGAAAGAGAGAGAGACAGAGGGAGAGAGAGAGAGAGACAGAGAGACAGAGAGAGACAGTGAGAGACAGAGAGAGAGAGAGTGAGAGAGAGAGAGAAAGAAATGTGCTGAGAGAGAATGTAAGTGGACAGAGGCATGAGAGACAGAGGTGAATCACTAAAACAATACAGAAATACACTACGGAAAAAGAAGGAACAGCATGTCAGAAATCAGCTCAATGTAATTGAAGAATCCATAGACTCTAACCACTTCTGGGAAAATTGGAAAACACTAAACAAACAACAACACAAATAATTATCTATCCAAAATGGAGATGTATGGGTAAACCACTTCTCCAATCTTTTTGGCTCTATAACAAAGAATAAAGAGCAAAAACATATACATGATTAAATACAGATCTTAGAATCAACTATTAAAGACTACCAGAACCCACTGGATTCTCCAATTACATTGAATGAGTTACAGGACAAAATAAAAACCCTCCAACCCAAAAAGGCCTGTGGTGTTGATGGTATCCTCAATGAAATGATCAAATATACAGACAACAAATTCCAATTGGCTATACTAAAACTCTATAACATCATCCTTAGCTCTGGCATCTTGCCCAATATTTGGAACCAAGGACTGATCACCCCAATCCACAAAAATGGAGACAAATTTGACCCCAATAACTACCGTGGAATATGCGTCAACAGTAACCTTGGGAAAATCCTCTGCATTATCATTAACATCAGACTCGTACACTTCCTCAATGAAAACAATGTACTGAGCAAATGTCAAATTGGCTTTTTACCAAATTACCATACAACAGACCATGTATTCACCCTGCACACCCTAATTGACAACCAAACAAACCAAAACAAAGGCAAAGTCTTCTCATGCTTTGTTGATTTCAAAAAAGCCTTCGACTCAATTTGGCATGAGGGTCTGCTATACAAACTGATGGAAAGTGGTGTTGGGGGTAAAACATACGACATCATAAAATCCATGTACACAAACAACAAGTGTGCGGTTAAAATTGGCAAAAACACACACATTTCTTCACACAGGGTCGTGGGGTTAGACAGGGATGCAGCTTAAGCCCCACCCTCTTCAACATATATATCAACGAATTGTCGCGGGCACTAGAAAAGTCTGCAGCACCCGGCCTCACCCTACTAGAATCCGAAGTCAAATGTCTACGGTTTGCTGATGATCTGGTGCTTCTGTCACCAACCAAGGAGGGGCTACAGCAGCACCTAGATCTTCTGCACAGATTCTGTCAGACCTGGGCCCTGACAGTAAATCTCAGTAAGACCAAAATAATGGTGTTCCAAAAAGGTCCAGTCACCAGGACCACAAATACACATTCCATCTAGACACTGTTGCCCTAGAGCACACAAAAAACTATACATACCTTGGCCTAAACATCAGCGCCACAGGTAACTTCCACAAAGCTGTGAACGATCTGAGAGACAAGGCAAGAAGGGCATTCTATGCCATCAAAAGGAACATAAATTTCAACATAAAAATTAGGATTTGGCTAAAAATACTTGAATCAGTCATAGAGCCCATTGCCCTTTATGGTTGTGAGGTCTGGGGTCCGCTCACCAATCAAGACTTCACAAAATGGGACAAACACCAAATTGAGACTCTGCATGCAGAATTCTGCAAAAATATCCTCAGTGTACAACGTAGAACACCAAATAATGCATGCAGAGCAGAATTAGGCCGATACCCACTAATTATCAAAATGCAGAAAAGAGCCGTTAAATTCTATAACCACCTAAAAGGAAGCGATTCCTAAACCTTCCACAACAAAGCCATCACCTACAGAGAGATGAACCTGGAGAAGAGTCCTCTAAGCAAGCTGGTCCTGGGGCTCTGTTCACAAACACAAACACACCCTACAGAGCCCCAGGACAGCAGCACAATTAGACCCAACCAAATTATGAGAAAACAAAAAGATAATTACTTGACACATTGGAAAGAATTAACAAAAAAACAGAGCAAACAAGAATGAATTTTGGCCCTATACAGAGAGTACACAGCGGCAGAATACCTGACCACTGTGACTGACCCAAAATTAAGGAAAGCTTTGACTATGTACAGACTCAGCGAGCATAGCCTTGCTATTGAGAAAGGCTGCCGTAGGCAGACATGGCTCTCAAGAGAAGACAGGCTATGTGCTCACTGCCCACAAAATGAGGTGGAAACTGAGCTGCACTTCCTAACCTCCTGCCCAATGTATGACCATATTAGAGAGACATATTTCCCTCAGATTACACAGATCCACAAAGAATTCGAAAACAAATCCAATTTTGAAAAACTCCCATATCTACTGGGTGAAATTCCACAGTGTGCCATCACAGCAGCAAGATTTGTGACCTGTTGCCACGAGAAAAGGGAAACCAGTGAAGAACAAACACCATTGTAAATACAACCCATATCTATGCTTATTTATTTTATCTTGTGTCCTTTAAACATTTGTACATTGTTAAAACACTGTATATATATAAGATGACATTTGTAAATGTCTTTATTGTTTTGAAACTTCTGTATGTGTGATGTTTACTGTTAATTTTTATTGTTTATTTCACTTTATATATTCACTTTATATATTATCTACCTTACTTGCTTTGGCAATGTTAACACATGTTTCCCATGCCAATAAAGCCCTTGAATTGAATTGAATTGAGAGACACACAGAGAGAGAGAGAGAGAGAGAGAGAGAGAGAGAGAGAGAGAGAGAGAGCATGTGCTGAGAGGGAATGTAAGTGGACAGAGGCATGAGAGACAGAGAGGGACACAGAGAGACACAGAGAGACACAGAGAGACAGAGAGAGAGCGAGAGAGAGAGAGACAAAGAGCATGTGCTGAGAGAGAATGTAAGTGGACAGAGGCATAGATAGAAAAAAATATGCCCATATGACGCAAACCCAGCTGTAATAACTATAGTCAACGACAATAATACCATCCCTCTATTTCTCTTTCTCTTCACCCACCATTTGCTAAAGTACAAAACACTGGGGCTTAAACACTTAAAACAGAATGGAACATTGTGGTGCGATCTACGATGGAGCTGAACGATCAACGATCAACCCATGGAACATTTAGAACGGAACATGTTTTACCAACATTCTGTTTATTAAGTTCTAGAATGATCAACAGCCTTCTGTTCTAGACCACACGGATCAGGGGTCAAGGACTCATCCTCTGCCCATCAAATTTTTAATCGGGGATGTAGTGTGCGTCCCAAACGGTATTGTAAAGTACTTTAAGTAGAAATACTTTAAAGTATTACTTAAGTAGTTTTGGGGGTTATCTGTACTTTACTATTTATATGTTTTACAACTTTTACTTTTACTTCACTACATTTCTAAAGAAAATAATGTACTTTTTTTCTCCTTGACACCCAAAAGTACTCGTTGTGTTTTGAATTCTTAGCAGGACAGGAAAATGGTTCAATTCACACACGTATAAGACGTGGTCATCCCTTCTGCCTCTGATCTGATCTGATCTGATCTGGCGGACTCAATAAACACAAATGCATCATTTGTAAATGATGTCTGAGTGTTGGAGTGTGCACCTGGCTAACCGAAAAATGTAAAAACATGAAAATGGTGCGGTCTGCTTTCCTTAATATAATGAATTAAAATGTACTTATACTTTTACTTTTATTTTTGATACTTAAGTACATTTAGAACGAAATACTTTTACTCAAGTTTTTACTGGGTGACTTCCACTTTTACTTGAGTAACTTTCCATTAAGGTATCAATACTTTTACTCAAGTATGATGATTTTACCCAAGTATGACAATGGGTAGTTTTTCCACCACTGGTCCCAAATGGCACCCTAGTCCGTATATAGTGCACTACTTTGGACCCCAAATGGCACCCTAGTCCCTATATAGTGCACTACTTTTGACCCCAAATGGCACCCTAGTCCCTACATAGTGCACTACTTTTGGCCCCAAATGGCACCCTAGTCCCTATATAGTGCACTACTTTTGGCCCCAAATGGCACCCTAGTCCCTATATAGTGCACTACTTTGACCCCAAATGGCACCCTAGTCCCTATATAGTGCACTACTTTTGACCCCAAATGGCACCCTGTTCCCTATATAGTGCACTACTTTTGACCCCAAATGGCACCCTAGTCCCTATATAGTGCACTACGTTTGACCCCAAATGGCACCCTAGTCCCTATATAGTGCACTACTTTTGACCCCAAATGGCACCCTGTTCCGTATATAGTGCACTACTTTTGACCCCAAATGGCACCCTAGTCCCTATATAGTGCACTACTTTTGTCCCCAAATGGCACCCTAGTCCCTATATAGTGCACTACTTTGACCCCAAATGGCACCCTAGTCCCTATATAGTGCACTACTTTTGGCCCCAAATGGCACCCTAGTCCCTATATAGTGCACTACTTTTGACTAGCGCCATGGTGACAATTAGGATGCAACTGTACACTCCAGTTAAACATCACCATGTGGAGGGTAATTAATCATCCAAATAGAAGACCATTTGGTGAATCTGAGAGGGACTGTGTGTCACAAATTGCACCCTATTCCCCTACGGGCCCTGGCCATAGTCCTGCATTGCTGGAGCTCAGACCTCAAGAGTTTCATTTTTACCTTGTAATTACATCTGCAACCCTGTACATATTAAACTAATATAGTCTAATCAAAAGTAGTGTATAGGGAACAGGGTGCCATTTGGGGTCAAAAGTAGTGCACTATCTAGGGAACAGGGTGTCATTTGGGGTCAAAAGTAGTGCACTATCTAGGGAACAGGGTGTCATTTTGGGGCACAAAGACGGAGAGATGTCCCTTCACATTCCCATATTTTTAATAGTCAATCACTGGACGTTTAAGAGACAAAATCATTTGATGTTTGAAAGTGGTGGCTGTTTCTGTCTGTTTGCATATGGGTGTGTTTTTAATTGATACAAGAGAAACACACTCCAGTTTCCCAATAGCATCTGAATGTATTCTAACTGGAGAGACAGAGAGAGAGACAGATAAAGACAGATAGAGGGAGACAGAGAGAGAGAGCGAGAGAGAGACAGAAAGACAGATAAAGAACGATAGAGAGAGACTGAGAGAGAGAGAGATACAGAGACAGAGAGTGAGAGAGAGCGACAGATAAAGACAGATAGAGGGAGACTGAGAGAGAGAGAGAGAGAGAGCGAGAGCGAGACAGACAGAGAGCGAGAGAGAGACAGAGAGAGAGAGATACAGAGAGACAGAGAGAGAGAGAGACAGAGAGACAGAGAGAGAGAGAGAGACAGAGAGACAGAGAGAGAGACAGACAGAGAGAGAGACAGACAGAGAGAGAGACAGAGAGAGAGACAGATAAAGAACGATAGAGAGAGACAGAGACAGATAGAGAGAGACAGAGAGAGACAGAGAGACAGATAAAGAACGATAGAGAGAGACAGAGACAGAGACTGAAAGAGAGAGTGTGAGTGTCTCTACAGTGAAGTGACCTTTAACAGGGAGTGTAATTATATCCTACAGTAGATCATATCTGGCTGAGCATAATAACCTAGAGACATCCATACAGTCTGCTATGTGTACATTGTATCGGATAATCCAGGAGACCAGATCCCTCCTGCTGACATGTCCAGTCACTGTTCACCTCTCTCTCTCAATTCAATTTAATTGAATTCAAGGAGCTTTATTGACATGGGAAACATATGTTAACACATATGGAATCATGTAGTAACCAAAAAAGTGTTAATCAAAGTAGCCACCCTTTGCGTTGATGAAAGCTTTGCACACTCTTGACATTCTCTCAACCAGCTACATGAGGTAGTCACCTGGAATGCATTTCAATTAACAGGGGTGCCTCCTTAAAAGTTAATTAGTGGAATTGCTTTCCTTCTTAATGCTTTGAAAAAAAGGTAGGGGTGTTATACAGAAGATAGTCCTGTTTGATAAAAGACCAAGTCCATATTATGGCAAGAACAGCTCAAATAAGCAAAGATAAATGACAGTCCATCATTACTTTAAGACATGAAGGTCAGTCAATCTGGAACATTTCAAGAAAGTTTCTTCAAGTTTAGTCTCAAAAACCATCAAGCACTATGATAAAACTGGCTTTCATGAGGACCGCCACAGGAAAGGAATACCCAGAGTTCCCTCTGCTGCAGAGGATAAGTTCATTAGAGTTAACTGCACCTCAGATTGAAGCCCAAATAAATGCTTCACAGAGTTCAAGTAACAGGCACATCTCAACATCAACTGTTCAAAGGAGACTGTGTGAATCAGGCCTTCATGGTCGAATTGCTGCAAAGAAACCACTACGAAAGGACACCAATAAGAAGAAGAGACTTGCTTGGGCCAAAGAACACACCCTATGGGACTCCCAATCACAGCCGGTTGTGATACAGCCTGGAATCAAACCAGGGTCTGTAGTGACACCTCTAGCTCTGAGATGCTGCGCCACTCAGCAGACTCCAAGATTCACCAGGTGAATCCAGGTGAAAGCTATGATCCCTTATTGATGTCACCTGTTAAATCCTCTTCAATCAGTGGAGATGAAGAAGAGGAGACGGGTTAAAGAACGATTTTTAAGCCTTTTGAGACAATTGAGACATGGATTGTGTATGGGTGTGATGTGATTCAGAAGCTAAATAAACAAAACAAAATATTTAAGTGCCTTTGAACAAGGTATGGTAGTAGGTGCCAGTCTCACCGGTTTGAGTGTGTCAAGAACTGCAACGCTGCTGGGTATTTCACGCTCAACAGTTTCCTCTGAGTGGTCCACTACGCCAAGGACATCCAGCCAATTTGACACAACTGTGGGAAGCGTTGGAGTCGACATGGGCCAGCATCCCTGTGGAACACCTTGTAAAGTCCATGCCCTGATGAGTTGAGGCTGTTCTGAGGGGAAAGGGGGTACAACTAAATATTTGAAAGGTTTTCCTAATGTTTTGTTCACTCCGTGTGTATATCTGTGTGTGCTGACTGAGGCAGTACTTTATCCATGGGAGAGTTGTGTGCTCTGGTCAGTCACCCCCAAGACTGAGCTTCCTGTGAAGGTATCAAATCAAATCAAATCAAATTTTAAAGGTAAATGTTTCTGTGAATGTAAAGGTTTCTGTGAAGGTAAGTGTTTCTGTGAAGGTAAAGGTTTCTGTGAAGGTAAGTGTTTCTGTGAAGGTAAAGGTTTCTGTGAAGGTAAAGGTTTCTGTGAAGGTAAGTGTTTCTGTGAAGGTAAATGTTTCTGTGAATGTAAAGGTTTCTGTGAAGGTAAGTGTTTCTGTGACCCCAAAGGTTAAGGCTTGTTTATTTCCCAACACAGAGACACAGAGGGATTATCATCTAGTCAGACAAACAGGGATTATACCTAGATTATTAGACCATTTCACCAAGCAACACGAACACACATGTACTGGCAGGAACACACACAGGAACTGGCAGGAACACACACAGGAACTGGCAGGAACACACACAGGAACTGGCAGGAACACACACATGTACTGGCAGGAACACACACATGCTACCATACACTCTCACTGTGTGATGCACACATGAATGCACACGCACACACACACACACACACACACACACACACACACACACACACACACACACACACACACACACACACACACACACACACACACACACACACACACACACACACACACACACACACACACACACGTCACACATATTTCCTCACACAGCACTGAGCAAACCGTTGGAGGAGAGATTTTGGAAGACAACATGTCCAGATTCTTTAGACACTATTTCATCTCAGAGCAGGATGATATCTATTCTCGTTCTTCACTAACATCTTTTATGTCCTATCATCTTCCTACCACCTCTTCACCCTCTTCCTCCTTTCTACATCTCCTCTTTCTCATCGCCATATCTTCTCCACCTCCCCCTCCTCTTCCCCCATTTTCCTCGTCTTCCCTTCTCCTCCTTTTCTTTCTTCATCCCATGACCTCTTTAGTCCCACCCCACCTTTCTCCTCCCCCTCTACCGCTCCATTCCCCCTACACTCTCCCTCTACTCCCAGAAGACAATGGCACCACTCCCTCTACTCTCCCAAACACTGACAACACTCCCTCTACTCCCCCAAACACTGACAACACTCCCTCTACTCCCAGAAAACAATGGCACCACTCAATCTACTCTCCCAAACACTGACAACACTCCCTCTACTCTCCCAAACACTAAGAAAACACTCCCTCTACTCCCCCAAACACTGACAACACTCCCTCTACTCTCCCAAACACTGACAACACTCCTTCTACTCCCCCAAACACTGACAAAACTCCCTCTACTCCCCCAAACACTGACAACACTCCCTCTACTCCCAGAAAACAATGGCACCACTCCCTCTACTCTCCCAAACACTGACAACACTCCCTCTACTCCCCCAAACACTGACAACACTCCCTCTACTCCCCCAAACACTGACAACACTCCTTCTACTCCCCCAAACACTGACAACACTCCCTCTACTCTCCCAAACACTGACAACACTCCCTCTACTCCCCCAAACACTGACAACACTCCCTCTACTCTCCCAAACACTGACAACACTCCCTCTACTCTCCCAAACACTGACAACACTCCTTCTACTCCCCCAAACACTGACAAAACTCCCTCTACTCTCCCAAACACTGACAACACTCCCTCTACTCCCCCAAACACTGACAACTCTCCCTCTACTCTCCCAAACACTGACAACACTCCTTCTACTCCCCCAAACACTGACAAAACTCCCTCTACTCTCCCAAACACTGACAACACTCCTTCTACTCCCCCAAACACTGACAAAACTCCCTCTACTCTCCCAAACACTGATAACACTCCCTCTACTCCCCCAAACACTGACAACACTCCCTCTACTCTCCCAAACACTGACAACACTCCCTCTACTCTCCCAAACACTGACAACCCTCCTTCTACTCCCCCAAACACTGACAAAACTCCCTCTACTCTCCCAAACACTGACAACACTCCCTCTACTCTCCCAAACACTGACAACACTCCATCTACTCCCCCAAACACTGACAAAACTCTCTCTACTCTCCCAAACACTGACAACACTCATTCTACTCTCCCAAACACTGACAAAACTCCCTCTACTCTCCCAAACACTGACAACACTCCCTCTACTCCCCCAAACACTGACCACACTCCCTCTACTCCCCCAAACACTGACAACACTCCCTCTACTCCCCCAAACCCTGACAACACTCCTTCTACTCCCCCAAACACTGACAACACTCCCTCTACTCTACCAAACACTGACAACACTCCCTCTACTCTCCCAAACACTGACAACACTCCCTCTACTCCCCCAAACACTGACAACACTCCCTCTACTCTCCCAAACACTGACAACACTCCCTCTACTCTCCCAAACACTGACAACACTCCCTCTACTCTCCCAAACACTGACAACACTCCCTCTACTCTACCAAACACTGACAACACTCCCTCTACTCTCCCAAAATACTGACAACACTTCCTCTACTCTCCCAAACACTGACAACACTCCCTCTACTCTCCGAATTTGCTGCCTCTTCAATCTTTCTCCCCATGAGTTCAGTTCCCTCCTTGTTCCCCTCCTCTTCCCCCTAAAATGCCTGCAACGCCCCTCATTGGCTCACACCACTATAACCACAACTGGCACCAACCCCCTGAGCTGAAAGCTAGAACCCTTAATTGAAGCAATTACAAAGTGTTCCCCCCCCACCTCTGTTCTGGTAAAAAGCTGAGGGATGGGCCTGGAGAAATGTAACCACTCTCAGATTCATACACAGAGCTACCGCCACAAGGACTGACTGTTATTGTCTGTACGTTTATTTATGTGTAACTCTGTGTTGTTGTTGCACACTGCTTTGCTTTATCTTGGCCAGGTCACAGTTGTAAATGAGAACTGGTTCTCAACTGGCCTCACCTGGTTAAATTAAGGTGAAATAAAATGTTTTAATAAAAATCAATGATATTCAAATTTGTGTTTTAATCATGTTTTTAAGGCTATACATTGTTTGTTTACATTTACATTGTTTACAAATATTGGGGTAACAGTAACAGTAACAGTAACAGTAACAGTAACAGTAGCAGTAACAGTAACAGTAGTAGTAGCAGTAACAGTAGTAACAGTAGCAGTAGTAGTAACAGTAACAGTAGCAGTAACAGTAGCAGTAGTAGTAACAGTAACAGTAGTAACAGTAGCAGTAGCAGTAACAGTAGTAGTAACAGTAGTAGTAACAGTAGTAGTAGCAGTAACAGTAGCAGTAACAGTAACAGTAGTAGTAGGAGTAGCAGTAACAGTAGTAGTAACAGTAACAGTAACAGTAACAGTAGTAGTAACAGTAACAGTAACAGTAGCAGTAACAGTAACAGTAACAGTAGTAGTAACAGTAACAGTAACAGTAACAGTAGTAGTAACAGTAACAGTAACAGTAGTAGTAACAGTAACAGTAACAGTAGCAGTAACAGTAGCAGTAACAGTAGCAGTAACAGTAGAAGTAACAGTAACAGTAACAGTAACAGTAGTAGTAACAGTAACAGTAACAGTAGCAGTAACAGTAGTAGTAACAGTAACAGTAACAGTAACAGTAACAGTAACAGTAACAGTAACAGTAGTAGTAACAGTAACAGTAACAGTAACAGTAGTAGTAACAGTAACAGTAACAGTAGTAGTAACAGTAACAGTAACAGTAGCAGTAACAGTAGCAGTAACAGTAGCAGTAACAGTAGTAGTAACAGTAACAGTAGCAGTAACAGTAACAGTAACAGTAGTAGTAACAGTAACAGTAACAGTAGCAGTAACAGTAGTAGTAACAGTAACAGTAACAGTAACAGTAACAGTAGTAGTAACAGTAACAGTAACAGTAACAGTAACAGTAGTAGTAACAGTAACAGTAACAGTAGCAGTAACAGTAGTAGTAACAGTAACAGTAACAGTAACAGTAACAGTAACAGTAGTAGTAGCAGTAACAGTAACAGTAGCAGTAACAGTAACAGTAACAGTAGTAGTAACAGTAACAGTAGCAGTAACAGTAGCAGTAACAGTAGCAGTAACAGTAACAGTAACAGTAGTAGTAACAGTAGCAGTAACAGTAACAGTAGTAGTAACAGTAGCAGTAACAGTAACAGTAACAGTAACAGTAGCAGTAGCAGTAACAGTAACAGTAACAGTAGCAGTAACAGTAACAGTAACAGTAGCAGTAACAGTAACAGTAACAGTAGTAGTAACAGTAGCAGTAACAGTAACAGTAACAGTAACAGTAGTAGTAACAGTAGTAACAGTAGCAGTAACAGTAGCAGTAACAGTAGCAGTAACAGTAACAGTAACAGTAACAGTAGTAGTAACAGTAGTAACAGTAGCAGTAACAGTAGCAGTAGCAGTAACAGTAACAGTAACAGTAGTAGTAACAGTAGTAACAGTAGCAGTAACAGTAGCAGTAACAGTAGTAGTAACAGTAGTAACAGTAGCAGTAACAGTAGCAGTAGCAGTAACAGTAACAGTAGCAACAGTAACAGTAGTAGTAACAGTAACAGTAGCAGTAACAGTAGTAACAGTAACAGTAGTAGTAACAGTAACAGTAGCAGTAGCAGTAACAGTAGTAACAGTAACAGTAGCAGTAACAGTAGTAACAGTAACAGTAACAGTAGCAGTAGCAGTAACAGTAACAGTAACAGTAGTAGTAACAGTAGTAGTAACAGTAACAGTAACAGTAGCAACAGTAGTAACAGTAGCAGTAGCAGTAGCAACAGTAGTAACAGTAGCAGTAACAGTAGTAGTAACAGTAACAGTAACAGTAACAGTAGTAGTAACAGTAACAGTAACAGTAGTAGTAACAGTAGTAGTAACAGTAACAGTAACAGTAACAGTAGCAGTAACAGTAACAGTAGCAGTAACAGTAGTAGTAACAGTAACAGTAACAGTAGCAGTAACAGTAACAGTAGCAGTAACAGTAGCAGTAACAGTAGTAGTAGTAACAGTAACAGTAGCAGTAGCAGTAACAGTAACAGTAACAGTAGTAGTAACAGTAGTAGTAACAGTAACAGTAACAGTAGCAACAGTAGTAACAGTAGCAGTAGCAGTAGCAACAGTAGTAACAGTAGCAGTAACAGTAGTAGTAACAGTAACAGTAACAGTAACAGTAGTAGTAACAGTAACAGTAACAGTAACAGTAACAGTAGTAGTAACAGTAACAGTAACAGTAACAGTAGCAGTAACAGTAACAGTAACAGTAACAGTAGCAGTAGCAGTAACAGTAGCAGTAGCAGTAACAGTAGCAGTAGCAGTAAAATAAGTAGTAACAGTAACAGTAACAGTAACAGTAACAGTAGCAGTAGCAGTAGCAGTAACAGTAGCAGTAACAGTAGTAGTAGTAACAGTAACAGTAACAGTAACAGTAGCATTAGCAGTAACAGTAACAGTAGCAGTAGTAGTAGTAACAGTAACAGTAGCAGTAGTAGTAGTAACAGTAACAGTAACAGTAACAGTAGTAGTAACAGTAACAGTAGCAGTAACAGTAACAGTAACAGTAACAGTAACAGTAACCGTAACAGTAGCAGTAACAGTAACAGTAGTAACAGTAGCAGTAAGAGTAACAGTAACAGTAACAGTAACAGTAGTAACAGTAACAGAAACAGTAACAGTAACAGTAACAGTAGTAACAGTAGCAGTAACAGTAACAGTAACAGTAGTAACAGTAACAGTAACAGTAACAGTAGTAACAGTAGCAGTAGCAGTAACAGTAGCAGTAGCAGTAACAGTAGCAGTAGCAGTAACAGTAGCAGCAGCAGTAACAGTAGCAGTAGCAGCAGCAGTAACAGTAGCAGTAGCAGCAGCAGTAACAGTAACAGTAGCAGTAGCAGTAACAGTAACAGTAACAGTAACAGTAGCAGTAACAGTAACAGTAACAGTAGCAGTAACAGTAGCAGTAACAGTAACAGTAACAGCAGCAGTAACAGTAACAGTAACAGCAGTAACAGTAGCAGTAGCAGTAACAGTAGCAGTAGCAGTAACAGTAGCAGTAGCAGTAACAGTAGCAGTAACAGTTACAGTAGCAGTAGCAGTTACAGTTGCAGTAACAATAGCAGTAGCAGTAAAAGTAATAGTAGCAGTAACAGTAGCAGTTACAGTAGCAGTAGCAGTAACAGTTACAGTAGCAGTAACAGTAGCAGTTGCAGTAACAATAGCAGTAGCAGTAACAGTAACAGTAGTAACAGTAGCAGTTACAGTAGCAGTAACAGTAACAGTAGCAGTAACAGTAACAGTAACAGTAGTAACAGTAGCAGTAGCAGTAACAGTAGCAGTAGCAGTAACAGCAGCAGCAGCAGTAACAGTAGCAGTAACAGTAGCAGTAGCAGTAGCAGTAACAGTAACAGTAGTAACAGTAGCAGTAGCAGTAGCAGTAGTAGTAACAGTAGCAGTAACAGTAGCAGTAGCAGTAGCAGTAACAGTAACAGTAACAGTAACAGTAACAGTAGCAGTGGCAGTAGCAGTAGCAGTAGCAGTAACAGTAACAGTAGTAGTAGTAGCAGTAACAGTAGTAGTAACAGTAGTAGTAACAGTAACAGTAGCAGTAGCAGTAGCAGTAACAGTAGCAGTAGCAGTAACAGTAGCAGTAGCAGTAACAGTAACAGTAGCAGTAACAGTAGCAGTAGTAGTAACAGTAACAGTAGTAGTAACAGTAACAGTAACAGTAACAGTAACAGTAGTAGTAACAGTAACAGTAACAGTAACAGTAACAGTAACAGTAGCAGTAGTAGTAGTAGTAACAGTAACAGTAGTAGTAACAGTAACTGTAACAGTAACAGTGACAGTAGCAGTAGTAGTAGTAGTAACAGTAACAGTAGTAGTAACAGTAACAGTAACAGTAACAGTAACAGTAGCAGTAGCAGTAACAGTAACAGTAACAGTAGCAGTAACAGTAACAGTAACAGTAGTAACAGTAGCAGTAGCAGTAACAGTAGCAGTAGCAGTAACAGTAGCAGTAACAGTAGCAGTAGCAGTAGCAGTAACAGTAGCAGTAACAGTAGCAGTAACAGTAGCAGTAGCAGTAACAGTAACAGTAACAGTAGTAACAGTAGCAGTAACAGTAGTAGTAGCAGTAACAGTAGCAGTAGCAGTAACAGTAGTAGTAGCAGTAACAGTAGCAGTAGCAGTAACAGTAACAGTAGCAGTAACAGTAGCAGTAACAGTAGTAGTAACAGTAACAGTAACAGTAGTAGTAACAGTAACAGTAGTAGTAACAGTAACAGTAACAGTAACAGTAACAGTGACAGTAGTAGTAACAGTAACAGTAACAGTAACAGTAACAGTAGCAGTAGCAGTAGTAGTAGTAGTAACAGTAGCAGTAGTAGTAACAGTAACTGTAACAGTAACAGTGACAGTAGTAGTAACAGTAACAGTAACAGTAACAGTAACAGTAGTAGTAACAGTAACATTAACAGTAGTAGTAACAGTAACAGTAACAGTAACAGTAACAGTAGTAGTAACAGTAACAGTAACAGTAACAGTAACAGTAGTAGTAACAGTAACAGTAACAGTAACAGTAGTAGTAACAGTAACAGTAACAGTAGTAGTAACAGTAACAGTAACAGTAACAGTAACAGTAGTAGTAACAGTAACAGTAACAGTAACAGTAGCAGTAGCAGTAACAGTAACAGTAACAGTAACAGTAGTAGTAACAGTAGTAGTAACAGTAACAGTAACAGTAGCAGTAGCAGTAACAGTAACAGTAGCAGTAACAGTAGTAGTAACAGTAGCAGTAACAGTCACAGTAACAGTAGCAGTAGCAGTAACAGTAACAGTAACAGTAACAGTAACAGTAACAGTAACAGTAGTAGTAACAGTAGTAGTAACAGTAACAGTACCAGTAACAGTAACAGTAGTAGTAACAGTAGCAGTAACAGTCACAGTAACAGTAGCAGTAGTAGTAACAGTAGTAACAGTCGCAGTAACAGTAGCAGTAGCAGTAGCAGTAACAGTAACAGTAACAGTAACAGTAACAGTAGCAGTAACAGTAGTAGTAACAGTAACAGTAACAGTAACAGTAACAGTAACAGTAGTAGTAACAGTAACAGTAACAGTAACAGTAACAGTAACAGTAACAGTAGTAACAGTAACAGTAACAGTAACAGTAACAGTAACAGTAACAGTAGCAGTAACAGTCACAGTAACAGTAGTAGTAACAGTAGCAGTAACAGTAACAGTAACAGTAGCAGTAACAGTAGCAGTAGCAGTAGCAGTAACAGTAACAGTAGCAGTAACAGTAACAGTAACAGTAGTAGTAGTAGTAACAGTAGCAGTAGCAGTAACAGTAGCAGTAACAGTAACAGTAGTAGTAGCAGTAACAGTAACAGTAACAGTAACAGTAACAGTAGTAGTAGCAGTAACAGTAACAGTAACAGTAACAGTAACAGTAGTAGTAACAGTAACAGTAACAGTAACAGTAGCAGTAACAGTAACAGTAACAGTAACAGTAACAGTAACAGTAGCAGTAACAGTAACAGTAACAGTAGTAGTAACAGTAACAGTAACAGTAACAGTAACAGTAACCGTAGCAGTAACAGTAACAGTAACAGTAGTAGTAACAGTAACAGTAGCAACAGTAACAGTAACAGTAACAGTAGCAGTAACAGTAACAGTAACAGTAACAGTAACAGTAGCAGTAACAGTAACAGTAGCAGTAGTAGTAACAGTAACAGTAGCAACAGTAGCAGTAACAGTAACAGTAGCAGTAACAGTCACAGTAGTAGTAACAGTAACAGTAACAGTAACAGTAACAGTAACAGTAACAGTAACAGTAGCAGTAACAGTAACAGTAACAGTAACAGTAACAGTAGCAGTAACAGTAACAGTAGCAGTAGCAGTAACAGTAACAGTAACAGTAACAGTAACAGTAGCAGTAACAGTAACAGTAACAGTAGTAGCAACAGTAACAGTACAGTAACAGTAGCAGTAACAGTAACAGTAACAGTAGCAGTAACAGTCACAGTAGTAGTAACAGTAACAGTAACAGTAACAGTAACAGTAATATATATATATATATATATATATATATACATAAACTCAGCTAAAAAAGAAACATCCTCACTGTCAACTGGGTTTTATTTTCAGCAAACTGAACATGTGTAAATATTTGTATGAACATAACAAGATTCAACAGACAGACATAAACTGAACAAGTTCCACAGACATGTGACTAACAGAAATGAAATAATGTGACCCTGAACAAAGGGGGGGTTCAAAATCAAAAGTAACAGTCAGTATCTGGTGTGGCCACCAGCTGCATTAAGTACTGCTGTGCATCTCTTCCTCATGGACTGCACCAGATTTGCCAGTTCTTGCTGTGAGATTTTACCCCACTCTTCCACCAAGGCACATGCAAGTTCCCGGGCATTTCTGGGGGAATGGCCCTAGCCCTCACCCTCCGATCCAACAGGTCCCAGAGGTGCTCAATGGGATTAGGATCCGGGCACTTCGCTGGCCATGGCAGAACACTGGCATTCCTGTCTTGCAAGAAATCACGCACAGAACGAGCAGTACGGCTGGTGGCGGAGGGTCATGTCAGGATGAGCCTGCAGGAAGGGTACCACATGAGGGAGGAGGATGTCTTCCCTGTAACGCACAGTGTTGAGATTGCCTGCAATGACAACAAGCTCAGTCTGATGATGCTGTGACACACCGCCCCAGACCATGATGGACCCTCCATCTCCAAATCGATCCTGCTCCAGAGTACAGGCCTCGGTGTAACGCTCATTCATTGGCCAATGAACGCGAATCTGATGATCACTCCAGGTGAGACAAACCGCAACTCGTCAGAGAAGAGCACTGTTTTCCAGTCCTGTATGGTCCAGCGACGGTGGGTTTGTGCCCATTGGTGCAAGCCCTCAGTCCAGCCTCTCTTGGCCTATTGTGGACAGACTGAGCACTGATGGAGGGATTGTGCAATCCTCGTGTAACTCAGGCAGTTGTTGCCATTCTGTACCTGTCCTGCAATTGTGATGTTCGGATGTACCAATCCTGTGCAGGTGTTGTTAC